>NW_027509218.1:3460000-3470000 GCF_051911475.1 Siphateles boraxobius | reverse complement strand
CTTTCTTTCTTTCTAACTAATATTTCTTTCTTTCTTTCTAACTAATCTTTCTTTCTTTCTTTCTTTCTTTCTAACTAATCTTTCTTTTTTCTTTCTTTCTCTTTCTTTCTTTCTTTCTTTCTTTCTAACTAATCTTTCTTCTTTCTTTCTTTCTTTCTTTCTTTCTTTTTCTTTCTTTCTAACTAATCTTTCTTCTTTCTTTCTAACTAATCTTTCTTCTTTCTTTCTTTCTTTCTTTCTTTCTTTCTTTCTTTCTTTCTTTCTTTCTTTCTTTCTTTCTTTCTTTCTTTCTAACTAATATTTCTTTCTTTCTTTCTAACTAATCTTTCTTTCTTTCTTTCTTTCTTTCTAACTAATCTTTCTTTTTTCTTTCTTTCTCTTTCTTTCTTTCTTTCTTTCTTTCTTTCTTTCTTTCTTTCTTTCTTTCTAACTAATCTTTCTTCTTTCTTTCTTTCTTTCTTTCTTTCTAACTAATCTTTCTTTCTAACTAATTCTTTCTTTCTTTCTTTCTTTCTAACTAATCTTTCTTCTTTCTTTCTTTCTTTCTAGCTAATCTTTCTTCTTTCTTTCTAACTAATCTTTCTTCTTTCTTTCTTTCTTTCTTTCTTTCTTTCTTTCTTTCTTTCTTTCTAACTAATATTTCTTTCTTTCTTTCTAACTAATCTTTCTTTCTTTCTTTCTTTCTTTCTAACTAATCTTTCTTTTTTCTTTCTTTCTCTTTCTTTCTTTCTTTCTTTCTTTCTAACTAATCTTTCTTCTTTCTTTCTTTCTTTCTTTCTTTCTTTTTCTTTCTTTCTAACTAATCTTTCTTCTTTCTTTCTAACTAATCTTTCTTCTTTCTTTCTTTCTTTCTTTCTTTCTTTCTTTCTTTCTTTCTTTCTTTCTTTCTTTCTTTCTTTCTTTCTAACTAATATTTCTTTCTTTCTTTCTAACTAATCTTTCTTTCTTTCTTTCTTTCTTTCTAACTAATCTTTCTTTTTTCTTTCTTTCTCTTTCTTTCTTTCTTTCTTTCTTTCTAACTAATCTTTCTTCTTTCTTTCTTTCTTTCTTTTTCTTTCTTTCTAACTAATCTTTCTTCTTTCTTTCTTTCTTTCTTTCTAACTAATCTTTCTTCTTTCTTTCTTTCTTTCTTTCTTTCTTTCTAACTATTCTTTCTTCTTTCTTTCTTTCTTTCTAACTAATCTTTCTTCTTTCTTTCTAACTAATCTTTCTTTCTTTCTTTCTAACTAATCTTTCTTCTTTCTTTCTTTCTAACTAATCTTTCTTCTTTCTTTCTTTCTTTCTTTCTAACTAATCTTTCTTCTTTCTTTCTTTCTTTCTAACTAATATTTCTTCTTTCTTTCTTTCTTTCTAACTAATCTTTCTTCTTTCTTTTTTTCTTTCTTTCTTTTTCTTTCTTTCTTTTTCTTTCTTTCTAACTAATCTTTCTTCTTTCTTTCTTTCTTTCTTTCTTTCTTTCTTTCTTTCTTTCTTTCTTTCTTTCTTTCTTTCTTTCTTTCTTTCTTTCTTTCTTTCTAACTAATCTTTCTTCTTTCTTTATTTCTTTCTAACTAATCTTTCTTCTTTCTTTCTTTCTTTCTTTCTAACTAATCTTTCTTTCTTTCTTTCTAACTAATCTTTCTTCTTTCTTTCTTTCTAACTAATCTTTCTTCTTTCTTTCTTTCTTTCTTTCTTTCTTTCTTTCTTTTTATTTCTTTCTAACTAATCTTTCTTCTTTCTTTCTAACTAATCTTTCTTCTTTCTTTCTAACTAATCTTTCTTCTTTCTTTCTTTCTTTCTTTCTTTCTAACTAATATTTCTTCTTTCTTTCTTTCTTTCTTTCTTTCTTTCTTTCTTTCTTTCTTTCTTTCTTTCTTTCTTTTTCTTTCTTTCTTTCTAACTAATCTTTCTTCTTTCTTTCTTTCTTTCTAACTAATCTTTCTTCTTTCTTTCTTTCTTTCTAACTATTCTTTCTTCTTTCTTTCTTTCTTTCTTTCTGTCTTTCTTTCTTTCTTTCTTTCTAACTAATCTTTCTTTCTAACTAATTCTTTCTTTCTTTCTTTCTAACTAATCTTTCTTCTTTCTTTCTTTCTTTCTTTCTAACTAATCTTTCTTCTTTCTTTATTTCTTTCTAACTAATCTTTCTTCTTTCTTTCTTTCTTTCTTTCTAACTAATCTTTCTTTCTTTCTTTCTAACTAATCTTTCTTCTTTCTTTCTTTCTAACTAATCTTTCTTCTTTCTTTCTTTCTTTCTTTCTTTCTTTCTTTCTTTCTTTCTTTCTTTCTTTCTAACTAATCTTTCTTCTTTCTTTCTAACTAATCTTTCTTCTTTCTTTCTAACTAATCTTTCTTCTTTCTTTCTTTCTTTCTTTCTTTCTAACTAATATTTCTTCTTTCTTTCTTTCTTTCTTTCTTTCTTTCTTTTTCTTTCTTTCTTTCTAACTAATCTTTCTTCTTTCTTTCTTTCTTTCTAACTAATCTTTCTTCTTTCTTTCTTTCTAACTATTCTTTCTTCTTTCTTTCTTTCTTTCTTTCTGTCTTTCTTTCTTTCTTTCTTTCTAACTAATCTTTCTTTCTAACTAATTCTTTCTTTCTTTCTTTCTAACTAATCTTTCTTCTTTCTTTCTTTCTTTCTTTCTAACTAATCTTTCTTTCTTTCTTTCTTTCTTTCTTTCTTTCTTTTTCTTTCTTTCTTTTTCTTTCTTTCTTTCTAACTAATCTTTCTTCTTTCTTTCTTTCTTTCTAACTAATCTTTCTTCTTTCTTTCTTTCTTTCTTTCTAACTAATCTTTCTTTCTTTCTTTCTAACTAATCTTTCTTCTTTCTTTCTTTCTAACTAATCTTTCTTCTTTCTTTCTTTCTTTCTTTCTAACTAATCTTTCTTCTTTCTTTCTAACTAATCTTTCTTCTTTCTTTCTAACTAATCTTTTTTCTTTCTTTCTTTCTTTCTTTCTTTCTTTCTTTCTTTCTTTCTTTCTTTCTTTCTTTCTTTCTTTCTTTCTTTCTTTCTTTCTTTCTTTCTTTCTAACTAATCTTTCTTCTTTCTTTCTTTCTTTCTTTCTTTCTTTCTTTTTCTTTCTTTCTTTCTAACTAATCTTTCTTCTTTCTTTCTTTCTTTCTAACTAATCTTTCTTCTTTCTTTCTTTCTAACTATTCTTTCTTCTTTCTTTCTTTCTTTCTTTCTTTCTTTCTTTCTTTCTTTCTTTCTTTCTAACTAATCTTTCTTTCTAACTAATTCTTTCTTTCTTTCTTTCTAACTAATCTTTCTTCTTTCTTTCTTTCTTTCTTTCTTTCTTTCTTTCTTTCTTTCTTTCTTTCTTTCTTTCTTTCTTTCTTTTTCTTTCTTTCTTTCTTTCTTTCTTTCTTTCTTTCTAACTAATATTTCTTCTTTCTTTCTTTCTTTCTTTCTTTCTTTCTTTCTAACTAATATTTCTTCTTTCTTTCTTTCTTTCTTTCTTTCTTTCTAACAAATTTTTCTTCTTTCTTTCTAACTAATATTTCTTCTTTCTTTCTTTCTAACTAATCTTTCTTTCTTTATTTCTAACTAATCTTTCTTTCTTTCTTTCTTTCTCTCTAACTAATCTTTCTTCTTTCTTTCTTTCTTTCTTTCTTTCTAACTAATCTTTCTTCTTTCTTTCTTTCTTTCTTTCTTTCTAACTAATCTTTCTTCTTTCTTTCTGTCACAGTGTTGGGTTTGTGTTCCCCTGATGTCCACTAGATGTCCTCCTTTCCCACGGTGTCCTTCACTTATGAACTACATTTCCCACGATCCTTTGTCTCATCATTGCACTCAGCTGTTTCTTATCACTGATCATTGCACTCAGCCAATTCCCCATTATCATTGTCGATTCCCTGTGTATATAACCCTGTCTGTTTCAGTATGTGTCACGGAGTCCTTGTATTATGTCCCCACACTTCCGTTATTTGTATCATACTGGTTCTCGTTTGTATTTTATGTTTTGGATTGCCTTATTGGACTTTTGACCCCTGCCTGGATGACTAAGAGTTTGGATTGCCCTTTTATATTAAATTACTGCTTTTGGATTTTCTGCCTCCAGTGTGTGTTCCGTGACAGAAGGACTCCGTCACACAAGATCCAGCGGTATGTTTCTCAATATCTCTTCCCCAGCCACCGAGCGGGAGAGAATGGAGTTTTTTAAGGGGACCCGATTAGTTAAGTTTCGTGGAACCCGTGGAGGTCGCAGTGGAGGAGGTGGTCGAGAGCCTGTTCACGTCCCGTCTGCCCAGTCAGAGACTGTTCACGTCCCGTCTACCCAGTCAGAGACTGTTCACGTCCCGTCTGCCCAGTCAGAGAATCTTCACGTTCCGTCTGCCCAGCGAGAGACTGTTCACGTTCCGTCTGCCCAGCGAGAGACTGTTCACGTCACGTCTGCCCAGCGAGAGACTGTTCACGTCACGTCTGCCCAGCGAGAGACTGTTCACGTCACGTCTGCCCAGCGAGAGACTGTTCACGTCACGTCTGCCCAGCGAGAGACTGTTCACGTCACGTCTGCCCAGCGAGAGACTGTTCACGTCACGTCTGCCCAGCGAGAGACTGTTCACGTCACGTCTGCCCAGCGAGAGACTGTTCACGTCACGTCTGCCCAGCGAGAGACTGTTCACGTTCCGTCCGCCTTCCTGGGCCGGGACTATCTGGAGCGTCTGGCTCGGATCCTGGACATGCCCGTGTCTGCTGTTCCAGAGCCGGAACCAGTGTCTGCTGTTCCAGAGCCGGAGCCGGAGGCAGAGCCAATGGCCGTTCCAGAGCCGGAGGCAGAGCCAGTGCCCATTCCAGAGCCGGAGGCAGAGCCATTGCCGGTTCCAGAGCCGGAGGCAGAGCCATTGCCGGTTCCAGAGCCGGAGGCAGAGCCAATGCCTGTTCCAGAGCCGGAGGCAGAGCCAGTATCCGTTCCAGCGCCGGAGGCAGAGCCAGTGCCATCTGCCTTCTTGGATCTGGACTATCTGGAGCGTCTGGTTCGGATCCTGGACATGCCCATGTCTGCTGTTCCAGAGCCGGAGCTAGTGTCTGCTGTTCCAGAGCTGGAGGCAGAGCCATTGCCCGTTCCAGAGCCGGAGGCTGAGCCAATGCCTGTTCCAGAGCCGGAGGCTGAGCCAATGCCTGTTCCAGAGCCTGTGTCTGTTCCAGAGCCAGTGTCTGTTCCAGAGCCAGTGTCTGTTCCAGAGCCAGTGTCTGTTCCAGAGCCAGTGTCTGTTCCAGAGCCCGTGTCTGTTCCAGAGCCCGTGTCTGTTCCAGAGCCCGTGTCTGTTCCAGAGCCAGTGTCTGTTCCAGAGCCTATGCCTGTTCCAGAGCCGGAGACTGAGCCAATGCCTGTTCCAGAGCCGAAGGCTGAGCCAATGCCTGTTCCAGAGCCTGTGTCTGTTCCAGAGCCAGTGTCTGTTCCAGAGCCATTGCCCGTTCCAGATCCGGAGGCAGAGCCAATGCTTGTTCCAGAGCCTATGCCTGTTCCAGAGCCGGAGGCAGAGCCAATGCCTGTTCCAGAGCCTATGCCTGTTCCAGAGCCGGAGACTGAGCCAATGCCTGTTCCAGAGCCGAAGGCTGAGCCAATGCCTGTTCCAGAGCCGGAGGCTGAGCCAATGCCTGTTCCAGAGCCGGAGGCTGAGCCAATGCCTGTTCCAGAGCCTGTGTCTGTTCCAGAGCCAGTGTCTGTTCCAGAGCCAGTGTCTGTTCCAGAGCCAGTGTCTGTTCCAGAGCCCGTGTCTGTTCCAGAGCCCGTGTCTGTTCCAGAGCCCGTGTCTGTTCCAGAGCCCGTGTCTGTTCCAGAGCCCGTGTCTGTTCCAGAGCCCGTGTCTGTTCCAGAGCCAGTGTCTGTTCCAGAGCCAGTGTCTGTTCCAGAGCCAGTGTCTGTTCCAGAGCCAGTGTCTGTTCCAGAGCCAGTGCCTGTTCCAGAGCCAGTGCCTGTTCCAGAGCCAGTGCCTGTTCCAGAGCCAGTGCCTGTTCCAGAGCCAGTGCCTGTTCCAGAGCCAGTGCCTGTTCCAGAGCCAGTGCCTGTTCCAGAGCCAGTGTTTGTTTCTGTGTGTGTGTCTGTTTTTGTGACTATTACAGTTCTTGTGGCTGTTCCTGAGCCGGTGTCTGCTGTTCCTGAGCCGGTGTCGGCTGTTCCTGAGCCGGTGTCTGCTGTTCCTGAGCCGGTGTCTGCTGTTCCTGAGCCGGTGTCTGCTGTTCCTGAGCCGGTGTCTGCTGTTCCTGAGCCGGTATCTGCTGTTCCTGAGCCGGTGTCTGCTGTTCCTGAGCCGGTGTCTGCTGTTCCTGAGCCGGTGTCTGCTGTTCCTGAGCCGGTGTCTGCTGTTCCTGAGCCGGTGTCTGCTGTTCCTGAGCCGGTGTCTGCTGTTCCTGAGCCGGTGTCTGCTGTTCCTGAGCCGGTGTCTGCTGTTCCTGAGCCGGTGTCTGCTGTTCCTGAGCCGGTGTCTGCTGTTCCTGAGCCGGTGTCTGCTGTTCCTGAGCCGGTGTCTGCTGTTCCTGAGCCGGTGTCTGCTGTTCCTGAGCCGGTGTCTGCTGTTCCTGAGCCGGTGTCTGCTGTTCCTGAGCCGGTGTCTGCTCCGCCCTGGCCGCCCGAGGGGTCTTCGCCGCCCTGGCCGCCCGAGGGGTCTTCGCCGCCCTGGCCGCCCGAGGGGTCTTCGCCGCCCTGGCCGCCCGAGGGGTCTTCGCCGCCCTGGCCGCCCGAGGGGTCTTCGCCGCCCTGGCCGCCCGAGGGGCCGCCCTGGCCGCCCGAGGGGTCTTCGCCGCCCTGGCCGCCCAAGGGGTCTTCGCCGCCCTGGCCGCCCGAGGGGTCTTCGCCGCCCTGGTCGCCCGAGGGGTCTTCGCCGCCCTGGCCGCCCGAGGGGTCTTCGCCGCCCTGGCCGCCCGAGGGGTCTTCGCCGCCCTGGCCGCCCGAGGGGCCGCCCTGGCCGCCCGAGGGGTCTTCGCCGCCCTGGCCGCCCGAGGGGTCTTCGCCGCCCTGGCCGCCCGAGGGGTCTTCGCCGCCCTGGCCGCCCGAGAGGTCTTCTTCGCCCTGGCCGCCCGATGGACTTTACGTCTCGCCCTGGCCGCCCGATGGACTTTGCGTCTCGCCCTGGCCTCCCGATGAACTGTGCGTTTCGCCCTGGCATCCCGATAGACTTTGTGTTTACCCCTGGATGCCCGATAGATTTTTTGTTTTGCCCCGGTCCCCGGTTAAACCCTCACTCCTTGTTCCTGTCTCCCTTCATGGACCTGGCCCACCTTCCCTCCCCCTGATCCTCCACCGTTCCACCTCCCTCCTGAACCTCTTGTATTATATTGTGTTGTGTTTTCTGTGTTTCTTGTTGTTGTCATGGAGCGTCTGGTAGCCGCTCCGTAGAGGGGGGGTTATGTCACAGTGTTGGGTTTGTGTTCCCCTGATGTCCACTAGATGTCCTCCTTTCCCACGGTGTCCTTCACTTATGAACTACATTTCCCACGATCCTTTGTCTCATCATTGCACTCAGCTGTTTCTTATCACTGATCATTGCACTCAGCCAATTCCCCATTATCATTGTCGATTCCCTGTGTATATAACCCTGTCTGTTTCAGTATGTGTCACGGAGTCCTTGTATTATGTCCCCACACTTCCGTTATTTGTATCATACTGGTTCTCGTTTGTATTTTATGTTTTGGATTGCCTTATTGGACTTTTGACCCCTGCCTGGATGACTAAGAGTTTGGATTGCCCTTTTATATTAAATTACTGCTTTTGGATTTTCTGCCTCCAGTGTGTGTTCCGTGACACTTTCTTTCTTTCTTTCTTTCTTTCTAACTAATCTTTCTAACTAATTATTTCTTTCTTTCTTTCTAACTAATCTTTCTTCTTTCTTTCTTTCTTTCTTTCTTTCTTTCTAACTAATATTTCTTTCTTTCTTTCTTTCTTTCTTTCTTTCTAACTGATATTTCTTCTTTCTTTCTTTCTAACTAATCTTTCTTTCTTTCTTTCTAACTAATCTTTCTTCTTTCTTTCTAACTAATCTTTCTTCTTTCTTTCTTTCTTTCTTTCTTTCTTTCTTTCTTTCTTTTTTACTTTTTCTTTCTTTCTTTCTAACTAATCTTTCTTCTTTCTTTCTTTCTTTCTTTCTAACTAATCTTTCTTCTTTCTTTCTTTCTTTCTTTCTTTCTTTCTTTCTTTCTTTCTTTCTTTCTTTCTAACTAATCTTTCTTTCTTTCTAACTAATCTTTCTTCTTTCTTTCTTTCTAACTAATCTTTCTTCTTTCTTTCTTTCTTTCTAACTAATATTTCTTCTTTCTTTCTTTCTTTCTTTCTTTCTAACTAATCTTTCTTTCTAACTAATTCTTTCTTTCTTTCTTTCTAACTAATCTTTCTTCTTTCTTTCTTTCTTTCTAACTAATATTTCTTCTTTCTTTCTTTCTTTCTTTCTTTCTAACTAATCTTTCTTTCTAACTAATTCTTTCGTTCTTTCTTTCTAACTAATCTTTCTTCTTTCTTTCTTTCTTTCTAACTAATATTTCATCTTTCTTTCTTTCTTTCTTTCTTTCTAACTAATCTTTCTTCTTTCTTTCTTTCTTTCTTTCTTTCTTTCTTTCTTTCTAACTAATATTTCTTCTTTCTTTCTTTCTTTCTAACTAATATTTCTTCTTTCTTTATTTCTTTCTTTCTTTCTAACTAATCTTTCTTCTTTCTTTCTTTCTTTCTTTCTTTCTTTCTAACTAATATTTCTTTCTTTCTTTCTTTCTAAATAATCTTTCTTTCTAACTAATTCTTTCTTTCTTTCTTTCTAACTAATCTTTCTTCTTTCTTTCTTTCTTTCTTTCTTTCTAACTAATCTTTCTTCTTTCTTTCTTTCTAACTAATCTTTCTTTCTAACTAATTCTTTCTTTCTTTCTTTCTTTCTAACTAATCTTTCTTCTTTCTTTCTTTCTTTCTTTCTTTCTTTCTTTCTTTCTTTCTAACTAATCTTTCTTTCTTATTTAATTCTTTCTTTCTTTCTTTCTAACTAATCTTTCTTCTTTCTTTCTTTCTAGCTAATCTTTCTTCTTTCTTTCTAACTAATCTTTCTTCTTTCTTTCTTTCTTTCTAACTAATCTTTCTTCTTTCTTTCTTTCTTTCTTTCTAACTCATCTTTCTTTCTTTCTTTCTTTTTCTTTCTTTCTTTCTAACTAATCTTTCTTCTTTCTTTCTTTCTTTCTTTCTAACTAATCTTTCTTCTTTCTTTCTTTCTTTCTAACTAATCTTTCTTTCTAACTAATTCTTTCTTTCTTTCTAACTAATCTTTCTTCTTTCTTCTTTCTTTCTTTCTTTCTTTCTAACTAAACTTTCTTTCTTTCTTTCTAACTAATCTTTCTTATTTCTTTCTTTCTTTCTAGCTAATCTTTCTTCTTTCTTTCTAACTAATCTTTCTTCTTTCTTTCTTCTTTCTTTCTTTCTAACTAATCTTTCTTCTTTCTTTCTTTCTTTCTTTCTTTCTTTCTTTCTTTCTTTCTTTCTTTCTTTCTAACTAATCTTTCTTTCTTTCTTTCTTTCTAACTAATCTTTCTTCTTTCTTTCTTTCTTTCTAGCTAATCTTTCTTCTTTCTTTCTAACTAATCTTTCTTCTTTCTTTCTTTCTTTCTAACTAATCTTTCTTATTTCTTTCTTTCTTTCTTTCTTTCTAACTAATCTTTCTTCTTTCTTTCTTTCTTTCTTTCTTTCTAACTAATCTTTCTTCTTTCTTTCTTTTTTTCTTTCTTTCTTTTTCTTTCTTTCTTTCTAACTAATCTTTCTTCTTCTTTCTTTCTTTCTAACTAATCTTTCTTCTTTCTTTCTTTCTTTCTAACTAATCTTTCTTCTTTCTTTCTTTCTTTCTTTCTTTCTTTCTAACTAATCTTTCTTCTTTCTTTCTTTCTTTCTTTCTTTCTTTCTTTCTTTCTTTCTAACTAATCTTTCTTTCTAACTAATTCTTTCTTTCTTTCTTTCTAACTAATCTTTCTTCTTTTTTTCTTTCTTTCTTTTTCTTTCTTTCTTTCTAACTAATCTTTCTTCTTCTTTCTTTCTTTCTAACTAATCTTTCTTCTTTCT
>NW_027509218.1:3447500-3450000 GCF_051911475.1 Siphateles boraxobius | reverse complement strand
TTTCTAACTAATCTTTCTTTCTAACTAATCTTTCTTTGTTTCTAACTAATCTTTCTTTCTTTCTAACTAATCCATCTTTCTTTCTAACTAATCCATCTTTCTTTCTCTTTCTAACTAATCTTTCTTTCTTTAAACTTTAAACTTATTCAAACTCTCTGGTCCGGCTTTCTCAAGCCAACTTAAAGTTTGTCTCATCAAACTTTATTTTCTAGTTATTCTTTTTCTTCTTCTTTTTCTTAACCAAAATTTTCTGACTGCTACTCCTCCTAGAGCTTTAACTCTACAAACTCCAAACTCGGGTCAGACCTTCAGACTGTTCTGACTTAGTGTGCTATATCTTTTCAGACTGATTTGACTTTCAGATTTCTTAAAAATTAATATTAAAAATCATAAAAATCCCATTGACTTTCATTGCAACAGTTCAAATTGAGCCAAGGCTACGGTGGCCCAGCAGTGTACAACACAAAAACTCAAATCTAAACTCCCTGAAGCCCAAGACTCAATTAAACTACCATTCTATATGTACTAATGAACTTATCTATCTATCTATCTATCTATCTATCTATCTATCTATCTATCTATCTATCTATCTATCTATCTATCTATCCATCTATCCATCTATCTATCTCTTTCTATCTATCTATCTATCTATCTATCTATCTATCTATCTATCTATCTATCTATCCATCTATCTATCTCTTTCTATCTATCTATCTATCTATCTATCTATCTATCTAATCTATCTTTCTTTCTTACTAACTAATCTATCTTTCTTTCTTTCTTTCTAACTAATCTTTCTTCTTTCTTTCTTTATTTCTTTCTTTCTTTCTAACTAATCTTTCTTCTTTCTTTCTTTCTTTCTAACTAATCTTTCTTCTTTCTTTCTAACTAATCTTTCTTCTTTCTTTCTGTCTTTCTTTCTTTCTAACTAATATTTCTTTTTTCTTTTTTTCTTACTAACTAATCTATCTTTCTTTCTTTCTAACTAATCTTTCTTCTTTCTTTCTTTCTTTCTAACTAATCTTTCTTCTTTCTTTCTTTCTTTCTTTCTTTCTTTCTTTCTTTCTTTCTTTCTTTCTAACTAATATTTCTTCTTTCTTTCTTTCTAACTAATATTTCTTCTTTCTAACTAATCTTTCTTCTTTCTTTCTTTCTTTCTTTCTTTCTAACTAATCTTTCTTTCTAACTAATTCTTTCTTTCTTTCTTTCTAACTAATCTTTCTTCTTTCTTTCTTTCTTTCTAGCTAATCTTTCTTCTTTCTTTCTTTCTTTCTAACTAATCTTTCTTTCTAACTAATTCTTTCGTTCTTTCTTTCTAACTAATCTTTCTTCTTTCTTTCTTTCTTTCTAACTAATATTTCTTCTTTCTTTCTTTCTTTCTTTCTAACTAATCTTTCTTCTTTCTTTCTTTCTTTCTTTCTAACTAATATTTCTTCTTTCTTTCTTTCTTTCTAACTAATATTTCTTCTTTCTTTATTTCTTTCTTTCTTTCTAACTAATCTTTCTTCTTTCTTTCTTTCTTTCTTTCTTTCTAACTAATATTTCTTTCTTTCTTTCTTTCTAAATAATCTTTCTTTCTAACTAATTCTTTCTTTCTTTCTTTCTAACTAATCTTTCTTCTTTCTTTCTTTCTTTCTTTCTTTCTTTCTAACTAATCTTTCTTCTTTCTTTCTTTCTAACTAATCTTTCTTTCTAACTAATTCTTTCTTTCTTTCTTTCTAACTAATCTTTCTTCTTTCTTTCTTTCTTTCTTTCTTTCTTTCTTTCTTTCTTTCTTTCTTTCTTTCTAACTAATCTTTCTTTCTTATTTAATTCTTTCTTTCTTTCTTTCTAACTAATCTTTCTTCTTTCTTTCTTTCTAGCTAATCTTTCTTCTTTCTTTCTAACTAATCTTTCTTCTTTCTTTCTTTCTTTCTAACTAATCTTTCTTCTTTCTTTCTTTCTTTCTTTCTAACTCATCTTTCTTTCTTTCTTTCTTTTTCTTTCTTTCTTTCTAACTAATCTTTCTTCTTTCTTTCTTTCTTTCTTTCTAACTAATCTTTCTTCTTTCTTTCTTTCTTTCTAACTAATCTTTCTTTCTAACTAATTCTTTCTTTCTTTCTAACTAATCTTTCTTCTTTCTTCTTTCTTTCTTTCTTTCTTTCTAACTAATCTTTCTTTCTTTCTTTCTAACTAATCTTTCTTATTTCTTTCTTTCTTTCTAGCTAATCTTTCTTCTTTCTTTCTAACTAATCTTTCTTCTTTCTTTCTTCTTTCTTTCTTTCTAACTAATCTTTCTTTCTAACTAATTCTTTCTTTCTTTCTTTCTAACTAATCTTTCTTCTTTCTTTCTTTCTTTCTTTCTTTCTTTCTTTCTTTCTTTCTTTCTTTCTTTCTTTCTTTCTTTCTTTCTTTCTAACTAATCTTTCTTTCTTTCTTTCTTTCTTTCTTTCTAACTAATCTTTCTTCTTTCTTTCTTTCTTTCTAGCTAATCTTTCTTCTTTCTTTCTAACTAATCTTT
>NW_027509218.1:3135000-3442500 GCF_051911475.1 Siphateles boraxobius | reverse complement strand
TTCTTTCTTTCTTTCTTTCTTTCTTTCTTTCTAACTAATCTTTCTTTCTTTCTAACTAATCTATCTTTCTTTCTAACTAATCTTTCTTTCTAACTAATCTTTCTTTGTTTCTAACTAATCTTTCTTTCTTTCTAACTAATCCATCTTTCTTTCTAACTAATCCATCTTTCTTTCTCTTTCTAACTAATCTTTCTTTCTTTAAACTTTAAACTTATTCAAACTCTCTGGTCCGGCTTTCTCAAGCCAACTTAAAGTTTGTCTCATCAAACTTTATTTTCTAGTTATTCTTTTTCTTCTTCTTTTTCTTAACCAAAATTTTCTGACTGCTACTCCTCCTAGAGCTTTAACTCTACAAACTCCAAACTCGGGTCAGACCTTCAGACTGTTCTGACTTAGTGTGCTATATCTTTTCAGACTGATTTGACTTTCAGATTTCTTAAAAATTAATATTAAAAATCATAAAAATCCCATTGACTTTCATTGCAACAGTTCAAATTGAGCCAAGGCTACGGTGGCCCAGCAGTGTACAACACAAAAACTCAAATCTAAACTCCCTGAAGCCCAAGACTCAATTAAACTACCATTCTATATGTACTAATGAACTTATCTATCTATCTATCTATCTATCTATCTATCTATCTATCTATCTATCTATCTATCTATCTATCTATCTATCTATCCATCTATCCATCTATCTATCTCTTTCTATCTATCTATCTATCTATCTATCTATCTATCTATCTATCCATCTATCTATCTCTTTCTATCTATCTATCTATCTATCTATCTATCTATCTAATCTATCTTTCTTTCTTACTAACTAATCTATCTTTCTTTCTTTCTTTCTAACTAATCTTTCTTCTTTCTTTCTTTATTTCTTTCTTTCTTTCTAACTAATCTTTCTTCTTTCTTTCTTTCTTTCTAACTAATCTTTCTTCTTTCTTTCTAACTAATCTTTCTTCTTTCTTTCTGTCTTTCTTTCTTTCTAACTAATATTTCTTTTTTCTTTTTTTCTTACTAACTAATCTATCTTTCTTTCTTTCTAACTAATCTTTCTTCTTTCTTTCTTTCTTTCTAACTAATCTTTCTTCTTTCTTTCTTTCTTTCTTTCTTTCTTTCTTTCTTTCTTTCTTTCTTTCTAACTAATATTTCTTCTTTCTTTCTTTCTAACTAATATTTCTTCTTTCTAACTAATCTTTCTTCTTTCTTTCTAACTAATCTTTCTTTCTTTCTAACTAATCTTTCTTTCTTTCTAACTAATCTTTCTTCTTTCTTTCTTTCTTTCTTTCTTTCTTTCTAACTAATCTTTCTTCTTTCTTTCTTTCTTTCTTTCTAACTAATCTTTCTTCTTTCTTTCTTTCTTTCTTTCTTTCTTTTTCTTTCTTTCTTTCTAACTAATCTTTCTTCTTTCTTTCTTTCTTTCTAACTAATCTTTCTTCTTTCTTTCTTTCTTTCTTTCTTTCTAACTAATCTTTCTTTCTTTCTTTCTTTCTAACTAATCTTTCTTTCTTTCTTTCTTTCTTTCTTTCTTTCTTTCTTTCTTTCTTTCTTTCTTTCTTTCTTTCTTTCTAACTAATCTTTCTTCTTTCTTTCTAACTAATCTTTCTTCTTTCTTTCTAACTAATCTTTCTTCTTTCTTTCTTTCTTTCTTTCTTTCTTTCTTTCTTTCTTTCTTTCTTTCTAACTAATCTTTCTTTCTTTCTTTCTTTCTTTCTTTCTTTCTTTCTTTCTTTCTTTCTTTCTTTCTTTCTTACTAATCTTTCTTCTTTCTTTCTTTCTTTCTAACTAATCTTTCTTCTTTCTTTCTTTCTTTCTAACTAATCTTTCTTTTTTCTTTCTTACTTTCTTTCTTTCTTTCTTTCTTTCTTTCTTTCTTTCTTTCTTTCTTTCTTTCTTTCTTTCTAACTAATATTTCTTCTTTCTTTCTTCCTTTCTAACTAATATTTCTTCTTTCTAACTAATCTTTCTTCTTTCTTTCTAACTAATCTTTCTTTCTTTCTAACTAATCTTTCTTTCTTTCTAACTAATCTTTCTTCTTTCTTTCTTTCTTTCTTTCTAACTAATCTTTCTTTCTAACTAATTCTTTCTTTCTTTCTAACTAATCTTTCTTCTTTCTTTCTTTCTTTCTTTCTTTCTTTCTTTCTTTCTTTCTAACTAATCTTTCTTTCTTATTTAATTCTTTCTTTCTTTCTAACTAATCTTTCTTCTTTCTTTCTTTCTAGCTAATCTTTCTTCTTTCTTTCTAACTAATCTTTCTTCTTTCTTTCTTTCTTTCTAACTAATCTTTCTTCTTTCTTTCTTTCTTTCTTTCTAACTCATCTTTCTTTCTTTCTTTCTTTTTCTTTCTTTCTTTCTAACTAATCTTTCTTCTTTCTTTCTTTCTTTCTTTCTAACTAATCTTTCTTCTTTCTTTCTTTCTTTCTAACTAATCTTTCTTTCTAACTAATTCTTTCTTTCTTTCTAACTATTCTTTCTTCTTTCTTTCTTTCTTTCTTTCTAACTAATCTTTCTTTCTTTCTTTCTAACTAATCTTTCTTATTTCTTTCTTTCTTTCTAGCTAATCTTTCTTCTTTCTTTCTAACTAATCTTTCTTATTTCTTTCTTCTTTCTTTCTTTCTAACTAATCTTTCTTTCTAACTAATTCTTTCTTTCTTTCTTTCTAACTAATCTTTCTTCTTTCTTTCTTTCTTTCTTTCTTTCTTTCTTTCTTTCTTTCTTTCTTTCTTTCTTTCTAACTAATCTTTCTTTCTTTCTTTCTTTCTAACTAATCTTTCTTCTTTCTTTCTTTCTTTCTAGCTAATCTTTCTTCTTTCTTTCTAACTAATCTTTCTTCTTTCTTTCTTTCTTTCTAACTAATCTTTCTTATTTCTTTCTTTCTTTCTTTCTTTCTAACTAATCTTTCTTCTTTCTTTCTTTCTTTCTTTCTAACTAATCTTTCTTCTTTCTTTCTTTCTTTCTTTCTTTCTTTCTTTTTCTTTCTTTCTTTCTAACTAATCTTTCTTCTTTCTTTCTTTCTTTCTTTCTAACTAATCTTTCTTCTTTCTTTCTTTCTTTCTTTCTAACTAATCTTTCTTCTTTCTTTCTTTCTTTCTTTCTTTCTTTCTTTCTTTCTTTCTTTCTTTCTTTCTTTCTTTCTTTCTTTCTTTCTTTCTTTCTAACTAATCTTTCTTCTTTCTTTCTTTCTTTCTTTCTTTCTAACTAATCTTTCTTTCTAACTAATTCTTTCTTTCTTTCTTTCTAACTAATCTTTCTTCTTTCTTTCTTTCTTTCTAGCTAATCTTTCTTCTTTCTTTCTAACTAATCTTTCTTCTTTCTAACTAATCTTTCTTCTTTCTTTCTTTCTTTCTAACTGATATTTCTTCTTTCTTTCTTTCTAACTAATCTTTCTTTCTTTCTTTCTAACTAATCTTTCTTCTTTCTTTCTAACTAATCTTTCTTCTTTCTTTCTTTCTTTCTTTCTTTCTTTTTTACTTTTTCTTTCTTTCTTTCTAACTAATCTTTCTTCTTTCTTTCTTTCTTTCTTTCTTTCTAACTAATCTTTCTTCTTTCTTTCTTTCTTTCTTTCTTTCTTTCTTTCTAACTAATCTTTCTTCTTTCTTTCTTTCTTTCTTTCTTTCTTTCTTTCTTTCTTTCTTTCTTTCTTTCTTTCTTTCTTTCTTTCTTTCTAATCTTTCTTCTTTCTTTCTTTCTTTCTTTCTTTCTAATCTTTCTTCTTTCTTTCTTTCTTTCTTTCTTTCTAACTAATCTTTCTTTCTTTCTAACTAATCTTTCTTCTTTCTTTCTTTCTTTCTTTCTTTCTTTCTTTCTTTCTTTCTTTCTAACTAATCTTTCTTCTTTCTTTCTTTCTTTCTAACTAATCTTTCTTCTTTCTTTCTTTCTTTCTTTCTTTCTTTTTCTTTCTTTCTTTCTAACTAATCTTTCTTCTTTCTTTCTTTCTTTCTAACTAATCTTTCTTCTTTCTTTCTTTCTTTCTTTCTAACTAATCTTTCTTTCTTTCTTTCTTTCTTTCTTTCTTTCTTTCTTTCTTTCTTTCTAACTAATCTTTCTTCTTTCTTTCTAACTAATCTTTCTTCTTTCTTTCTAACTAATCTTTCTTCTTTCTTTCTTTCTTTCTTTCTTTCTTTCTTTCTTTCTTTCTTTCTAACTAATCTTTCTTCTTTCTTTCTTTCTTTCTTTCTTTCTTTCTTTCTTTCTTTCTTTCTTTCTTTCTTTCTTTCTTACTAATCTTTCTTCTTTCTTTCTTTCTTTCTAACTAATCTTTCTTCTTTCTTTCTTTCTTTCTAACTAATCTTTCTTTTTTCTTTCTTTCTTTCTTTCTTTCTTTCTTTCTTTCTTTCTTTCTTTCTTTCTTTCTTTCTAACTAATATTTCTTCTTTCTTTCTTCCTTTCTAACTAATATTTCTTCTTTCTAACTAATCTTTCTTCTTTCTTTCTAACTAATCTTTCTTTCTTTCTAACTAATCTTTCTTTCTTTCTAACTAATCTTTCTTCTTTCTTTCTTTCTTTATTTCTAACTAATCTTTCTTTCTAACTAATTCTTTCTTTCTTTCTAACTAATCTTTCTTCTTTCTTTCTTTCTTTCTTTCTTTCTTTCTTTCTTTCTTTCTTTCTTTCTTTCTTTCTTTCTTTCTAACTAATCTTTCTTTCTTATTTAATTCTTTCTTTCTTTCTAACTAATCTTTCTTCTTTCTTTCTTTCTAGCTAATCTTTCTTCTTTCTTTCTAACTAATCTTTCTTCTTTCTTTCTTTCTTTCTAACTAATCTTTCTTCTTTCTTTCTTTCTTTCTTTCTAACTCATCTTTCTTTCTTTCTTTCTTTTTCTTTCTTTCTTTCTAACTAATCTTTCTTCTTTCTTTCTTTCTTTCTTTCTTTCTAACTAATCTTTCTTCTTTCTTTCTTTCTAACTAATCTTTCTTTCTAACTAATTCTTTCTTTCTTTCTAACTATTCTTTCTTCTTTCTTTCTTTCTTTCTTTCTTTCTAACTAATCTTTCTTTCTTTCTTTCTAACTAATCTTTCTTATTTCTTTCTTTCTTTCTAGCTAATCTTTCTTCTTTCTTTCTAACTAATCTTTCTTATTTCTTTCTTCTTTCTTTCTTTCTAACTAATCTTTCTTTCTAACTAATTCTTTCTTTCTTTCTTTCTAACTAATCTTTCTTCTTTCTTTCTTTCTTTCTTTCTTTCTTTCTAACTAATCTTTCTTTCTTTCTTTCTTTCTAACTAATCTTTCTTCTTTCTTTCTTTCTTTCTTTCTTTCTTTCTTTCTTTCTTTCTTTCTAATCTTTCTTCTTTCTTTCTTTCTTTCTTTCTTTCTTTCTTTCTTTCTAATCTTTCTTCTTTCTTTCTTTCTTTCTTTCTTTCTTTCTTTCTTTCTTTCTTTCTTTCTTTCTTTCTAACTAATCTTTCTTTCTTTCTTTCTTTCTTTCTTTCTAACTAATCTTTCTTTCTTTCTAACTAATCTATTTTTCTTTCTAACTAATCTTTCTTTCTAATCTATATTTCTTTCTAACTAATCTTTCTTTGTTTCTAACTAATCTTTCTTTCTTTCTAACTAATCCATCTTTCTTTCTAACTAATCCATCTTTCTTTCTCTTTCTAACTAATCTTTCTTTCTTTAAACTTTAAACTTATTCAAACTCTCTGGTCCGGCTTTCTCAAGCCAACTTAAAGTTTGTCTCATCAAACTTTATTTTCTAGTTATTAAGTTGGCTTGTGAAAGCCAACTTACTGAAATCCTATTTAAACTTATTATTATTCTTTTTCTTCTTTTTCTTAACCAAAATTTTCTGACTGCTACTCCTCCTAGAGCTTTAACTCTACAAACTCCAAACTCGGGTCAGACCTTCAGACTGTTCTGACTTAGTGTGCTATATCTTTTCAGACTGATTTGACTTTCAGATTTCTTAAAAATTAATATTAAAAATCATAAAAATCCCATTGACTTTCATTGCAACAGTTCAAATTGAGCCAAGGCTACGGTGGCCCAGCAGTGTACAACACAAAAACTCAAATCTAAACTCCCTGAAGCCCAAGACTCAATTAAACTACCATTCTATATGTACTAATGAACTTATCTATCTATCTATCTATCTATCTATCTATCTATCTATCTATCTATCTATCTATCTATCTATCTATCTATCTATCTATCTATCTATCCATCTATCCATCTATCTATCTCTTTCTATCTATCTATCTATCTATCTATCTATCTATCTATCTATCTATCTATCTCTTTCTATCTATCTATCTATCTATCTATCTATCTAATCTATCTTTCTTTCTTACTAACTAATCTATCTTTCTTTCTTTCTTTCTAACTAATCTTTCTTCTTTCTTTCTTTCTTTCTTTCTTTCTAACTAATCTTTCTTCCTTCTTTCTTTCTTTCTAACTAATCTTTCTTCTTTCTTTCTAACTAATCTTTCTTCTTTCTTTCTGTCTTTCTTTCTTTCTAACTAATATTTCTTTTTTCTTTTTTTCTTACTAACTAATCTATCTTTCTTTCTTTCTAACTAATCTTTCTTCTTTCTTTCTTTCTTTCTTTCTAACTAATCTTTCTTCTTTCTTTCTTTCTTTCTTTCTTTCTTTCTTTCTTTCTTTCTTTCTTTCTTTCTTTCTTTCTTTCTAACTAATATTTCTTCTTTCTTTCTTTCTAACTAATATTTCTTCTTTCTAACTAATCTTTCTTCTTTCTTTCTAACTAATCTTTCTTTCTTTCTAACTAATCTTTCTTTCTTTCTAACTAATCTTTCTTCTTTCTTTCTTTCTTTCTTTCTTTCTTTCTAACTAATCTTTCTTCTTTCTTTCTTTCTTTCTAACTAATCTTTCTTCTTTCTTTCTTTCTTTCTTTCTTTCTTTCTTTCTTTCTTTCTTTCTTTCTTTCTTTCTTTCTTTCTTTCTTTCTTTCTTTCTAACTAATCTTTCTTTCTAACTAATTCTTTCTTTCTTTCTAACTAATCTTTCTTCTTTCTTTCTTTCTTTCTTTCTTTCTTTCTAACTAATATTTCTTCTTTCTTTCTTTCTTTCTTTCTTTCTAACTAATCTTTCTTTCTTTCTTTCTTTCTAACTAATCTTTCTTTCTTTCTTTCTTTCTTTCTTTCTAACTAATCTTTCTTCTTTCTTTCTAACTAATCTTTCTTCTTTCTTTCTAACTAATCTTTCTTCTTTCTTTCTTTCTTTCTTTCTTTCTTTCTTTCTTTCTAACTAATCTTTCTTCTTTCTTTCTTTCTTTCTTTCTTTCTTTCTTTCTTTCTTACTAATCTTTCTTCTTTCTTTCTTTCTTTCTAACTAATCTTTCTTCTTTCTTTCTTTCTTTCTAACTAATCTTTCTTTTTTCTTTCTTTCTTTCTTTCTTTCTTTCTTTCTTTCTTTCTTTCTTTCTTTCTTTCTTTCTTTCTTTCTTTCTTTCTTTCTTTCTTTCTTTCTTTCTTTCTAACTAATATTTCTTCTTTCTTTCTTTCTAACTAATATTTCTTCTTTCTAACTAATCTTTCTTCTTTCTTTCTAACTAATCTTTCTTTCTTTCTAACTAATCTTTCTTTCTTTCTAACTAATCTTTCTTCTTTCTTTCTTTCTTTCTAACTAATCTTTCTTCTTTCTTTCTTTCTTTATTTATTTTTCTTTCTTTCTTTCTAACTAATCTTTCTTCTTTCTTTCTTTCTTTCTAACTAATCTTTCTTCTTTCTTTCTTTCTTTCTTTATTTTTCTTTCTTTCTTTCTAACTAATCTTTCTTCTTTCTTTCTTTCTTTCTTTCTAACTAATCTTTCTTCTTTCTTTCTTTCTTTCTTTCTAACTAATCTTTCTTTCTTTCTAACTAATCTTTCTTTCTTTCTTTCTTTCTTTCTTTCTTTCTTTCTTTCTTTCTTTCTTTCTAACTAATCTTTCTTCTTTCTTTCTAACTAATCTTTCTTCTTTATTTCTAACTAATCTTTCTTCTTTCTTTCTTTCTTTCTTTCTTTCTTTCTTTCTTTCTTTCTTTCTTTCTAATCTTTCTTCTTTCTTTCTTTCTTTCTTTCTTTCTTTCTTTCTTACTAATCTTTCTTCTTTCTTTCTTTCTTTCTTTCTTGCTAACTAATCTTTCTTCTTTCTTTCTTTCTTTCTAACTAATCTTTCTTTTTTCTTTCTTTCTTTCTTTCTTTCTTTCTTTCTTTCTTTCTTTCTTTCTTTCTTTCTAACTAATCTTTCTTCTTTCTTTCTTTCTTTCTTTCTTTCTTTCTTTCTAACTAATCTTTCTTCTTTCTTTCTTTCTTTCTTTCTTTCTAACTATTCTTCTTTCTTTCTTTCTTTCTTTCTTTCTTTCTAACTAATCTTTCTTCTTTCTTTCTAACTAATCTTTCTTTCTTTCTTTCTAACTAATCTTTCTTCTTTCTTTCTTTCTAACTAATCTTTCTTCTTTCTTTCTTTCTTTCTAACTAATCTTTCTTCTTTCTTTCTTTCTTTCTAACTAATCTTTCTTCTTTCTTTCTTTCTTTCTTTCTAACTAATCTTTCTTCTTTCTTTCTTTCTTTCTTTCTTTCTTTCTTTCTTTCTTTTTCTTTCTTTCTAACTAATCTTTCTTCTTTCTTTCTTTCTTTCTTTCTTTCTTTCTTTCTTTCTTTCTAACTAATCTTTCTTCTTTCTTTCTTTCTTTCTTTCTGTCTTTCTAACTAATCTTTCTTTCTTTCTTTCTTTCTTTCTTTCTTTCTTTCTTTCTTTCTAACTAATATTTCTTCTTTCTTTCTTTCTAACTAATCTTTCTTCTTTCTTTCTTTCTTTCTTTCTTTCTTTCTTTCTTTCTTTCTAACTAATCTTTCTTTCTTTCTTTCTTTCTTTCTTTCTTTCTTTTTCTTTCTTTCTTTCTAACTAATCTTTCTTCTTTCTTTCTTTCTTTCTTTCTAACTAATCTTTCTTCTTTCTTTCTTTCTTTCTTTCTAACTAATCTTTCTTTCTTTCTTTCTTTCTAACTAATCTTTCTTTCTTTCTTTCTTTCTTTCTTTCTTTCTTTCTTTCTTTCTTTCTTTCTTTCTAACTAATCTTTCTTCTTTCTTTCTAACTAATCTTTCTTCTTTCTTTCTTTCTTTCTTTCTTTCTTTCTTTCTTTCTTTCTTTCTTTCTTTCTTTCTAACTAATCTTTCTTCTTTCTTTCTTTCTTTCTAACTAATCTTTCTTCTTTCTTTCTTTCTAACTAATCTTTCTTTTTTCTTTCTTTCTTTCTTTCTTTCTTTCTTTCTTTCTTTCTTTCTTTCTTTCTTTCTTTCTTTCTTTCTTTCTTTCTTTCTAACTAATATTTCTTCTTTCTTTCTTTCTAACTAATATTTCTTCTTTCTAACTAATCTTTCTTCTTTCTTTCTAACTAATCTTTCTTTCTTTCTAACTAATCTTTCTTTCTTTCTAACTAATCTTTCTTCTTTCTTTCTTTCTTTCTAACTAATCTTTCTTCTTTCTTTCTTTCTTTATTTATTTTTCTTTCTTTCTTTCTAACTAATCTTTCTTCTTTCTTTCTTTCTTTCTAACTAATCTTTCTTCTTTCTTTCTTTCTTTCTTTATTTTTCTTTCTTTCTTTCTAACTAATCTTTCTTCTTTCTTTCTTTCTTTCTTTCTTTCTAACTAATCTTTCTTCTTTCTTTCTTTCTTTCTAACTAATCTTTCTTTCTTTCTAACTAATCTTTCTTTCTTTCTTTCTTTCTTTCTTTCTTTCTTTCTTTCTAACTAATCTTTCTTCTTTCTTTCTAACTAATCTTTCTTCTTTATTTCTAACTAATCTTTCTTCTTTCTTTCTTTCTTTCTTTCTTTCTTTCTTTCTTTCTTTCTTTCTTTCTTTCTAATCTTTCTTCTTTCTTTCTTTCTTTCTTTCTTTCTTTCTTACTAATCTTTCTTCTTTCTTTCTTTCTTTCTTTCTTGCTAACTAATCTTTCTTCTTTCTTTCTTTCTTTCTAACTAATCTTTCTTTTTTCTTTCTTTCTTTCTTTCTTTCTTTCTTTCTTTCTTTCTTTCTTTCTTTCTTTCTTTCTTTCTAACTAATCTTTCTTCTTTCTTTCTTTCTTTCTTTCTTTCTTTCTTTCTTTCTTTCTTTCTAACTAATCTTTCTTCTTTCTTTCTTTCTTTCTTTCTTTCTAACTATTCTTTCTTCTTTCTTTCTTTCTTTCTTTCTTTCTTTCTTTCTAACTAATCTTTCTTCTTTCTTTCTAACTAATCTTTCTTTCTTTCTAACTAATCTTTCTTCTTTCTTTCTTTCTAACTAATCTTTCTTCTTTCTTTCTTTCTTTCTTTCTAACTAATCTTTCTTCTTTCTTTCTTTCTTTCTTTCTAACTAATCTTTCTTCTTTCTTTCTTTCTTTCTTTCTTTCTTTCTTTCTTTCTTTCTTTCTTTCTTTTTCTTTCTTTCTAACTAATCTTTCTTCTTTCTTTCTTTCTTTCTTTCTTTCTTTCTAACTAATCTTTCTTCTTTCTTTCTTTCTTTCTTTCTGTCTTTCTAACTAATCTTTCTTTCTTTCTTTCTTTCTTTCTTTCTTTCTTTCTAACTAATATTTCTTCTTTCTTTCTTTCTAACTAATCTTTCTTCTTTCTTTCTTTCTTTCTTTCTTTCTTTCTTTCTTTCTTTCTTTCTAACTAATCTTTCTTTCTTTCTTTCTTTCTTTCTTTTTCTTTCTTTCTTTCTAACTAATCTTTCTTCTTTCTTTCTTTCTTTCTTTCTTTCTAACTAATCTTTCTTCTTTCTTTCTTTCTTTCTTTCTAACTAATCTTTCTTTCTTTCTTTCTTTCTAACTAATCTTTCTTTCTTTCTTTCTTTCTTTCTTTCTTTCTTTCTTTCTTTCTTTCTTTCTTTCTAACTAATCTTTCTTCTTTCTTTCTAACTAATCTTTCTTCTTTCTTTCTTTCTTTCTTTCTTTCTTTCTTTCTTTCTTTCTTTCTTTCTTTCTTTCTTTCTTTCTAACTAATCTTTCTTCTTTCTTTCTTTCTTTCTTTCTTTCTTTCTTTCTTTCTTACTAATCTTTCTTCTTTCTTTCTTTCTTTCTAACTAATCTTTCTTCTTTCTTTCTTTCTAACTAATCTTTCTTTTTTCTTTCTTTCTTTCTTTCTTTCTTTCTTTCTTTCTTTCTTTCTTTCTAACTAATATTTCTTCTTTCTTTCTTTCTAACTAATATTTCTTCTTTCTAACTAATCTTTCTTCTTTCTTTCTAACTAATCTTTCTTTCTTTCTAACTAATCTTTCTTTCTTTCTAACTAATCTTCTTTCTTTCTTTCTTTCTTTCTTTCTTTCTAACTAATCTTTCTTCTTTCTTTCTTTCTTTCTTTCTAACTAATCTTTCTTCTTTCTTTCTTTCTTTCTTTCTTTCTTTCTTTCTTTCTTTCTTTCTTTCTTTCTTTCTTTCTTTCTTTCTTTCTTTCTTTCTTTCTTTCTTTTTCTTTCTTTCTTTCTAACTAATCTTTCTTCTTTCTTTCTTTCTTTCTAACTAATCTTTCTTCTTTCTTTCTTTCTTTCTAACTAATCTTTCTTTCTTTCTTTCTAACTAATCTTTCTTCTTTCTTTCTTTCTTTCTTTCTTTCTTTCTTTCTTTCTTACTAATCTTTCTTCTTTCTTTCTTTCTTTCTAACTAATCTTTCTTCTTTCTTTCTTTCTTTCTAACTAATCTTTCTTTTTTCTTTCTTTCTTTCTTTCTTTCTTTCTTTCTTTCTTTCTTTCTTTCTTTCTTTCTAACTAATATTTCTTCTTTCTTTCTTTCTAACTAATATTTCTTCTTTCTAACTAATCTTTCTTCTTTCTTTCTAACTAATCTTTCTTTCTTTCTAACTAATCTTTCTTTCTTTCTAACTAATCTTTCTTCTTTCTTTCTTTCTTTCTTTCTAACTAATCTTTCTTCTTTCTTTCTTTCTTTCTAACTAATCTTTCTTCTTTCTTTCTTTCTTTCTTTCTTTCTTTCTTTCTTTCTTTCTAACTAATCTTTCTTTCTTTCTAACTAATCTTTCTTTCTTTCTAACTAATCTTCTTTCTTTCTTTCTTTCTTTCTTTCTAACTAATCTTTCTTCTTTCTTTCTTTCTTTCTTTCTAACTAATCTTTCTTTCTTTCTTTCTTTCTTTCTTTCTTTCTTTCTTTCTTTCTTTCTTTCTTTCTTTCTTTTTCTTTCTTTCTTTCTTTCTAACTAATCTTTCTTCTTTCTTTCTTTCTTTCTAACTAATCTTTCTTCTTTCTTTCTTTCTTTCTTTCTTTCTAACTAATCTTTCTTTCTTTCTTTCTTTCTAACTAATCTTTCTTCTTTCTTTCTTTCTTTCTTTCTTTCTTTCTTTCTTTCTTTCTTTCTTTCTTTCTTTCTTTCTTTCTTACTAATCTTTCTTCTTTCTTTCTTTCTTTCTAACTAATCTTTCTTCTTTCTTTCTTTCTAACTAATCTTTCTTTTTTCTTTCTTTCTTTCTTTCTTTCTTTCTTTCTTTCTTTCTTTCTTTCTTTCTTTCTTTCTTTCTTTCTTTTCTTTCTTTCTTTCTTTCTTTCTTTCTTTCTAACTAATATTTCTTCTTTCTTTCTTTCTAACTAATATTTCTTCTTTCTAACTAATCTTTCTTCTTTCTTTCTAACTAATCTTTCTTTCTTTCTAACTAATCTTTCTTTCTTTCTAACTAATCTTTCTTCTTTCTTTCTTTCTTTCTTTCTAACTAATCTTTCTTCTTTCTTTCTTTCTTTCTTTCTAACTAATCTTTCTTCTTTCTTTCTTTCTTTCTTTCTTTCTTTCTATCTAACTAATATTTCTTCTTTCTTTCTTTCTAACTAATATTTCTTCTTTCTAACTAATCTTTCTTCTTTCTTTCTAACTAATCTTTCTTTCTTTCTAACTAATCTTTCTTTCTTTCTAACTAATCTTCTTTCTTTCTTTCTTTCTTTCTTTCTAACTAATCTTTCTTCTTTCTTTCTTTCTTTCTTTCTAACTAATCTTTCTTCTTTCTTTCTTTATTTCTTTCTTTCTTTCTTTCTTTCTTTCTAACTAATCTTTCTTCTTTCTTTCTAACTAATCTTTCTTCTTTCTTTCTAACTAATCTTTCTTCTTTCTTTCTTTCTTTCTTTCTTTCTTTCTTTCTTTCTAACTAATCTTTCTTCTTTCTTTCTTTCTTTCTTTCTTTCTTTCTTTCTTTCTTTCTTTCTTTCTTTCTTTCTTTCTTTCTTTCTTTCTAACTAATCTTTCTTTCTTTCTAACGAATCTTTCTTCTTTCTTTCTTTCTTTCTTTCTAACTAATCTTTCTTCTTTCTTTCTTTCTTTCTAACTAATCTTTCTTCTTTCTTTCTTTCTTTCTTTCTTTCTTTCTTTCTTTCTTTCTTTCTTTCTTTCTTTCTTTTTCTTTATTTCTTTCTAACTAATCTTTCTTCTTTCTTTCTTTCTTTCTAACTAATCTTTCTTCTTTCTTTCTTTCTTTCTAACTAATCTTTCTTTCTTTCTTTCTTTCTAACTAATCTTTCTTTCTTTCTTTCTTTCTTTCTTTCTTTCTAACTAATCTTTCTTCTTTCTTTCTAACTAATCTTTCTTCTTTATTTCTAACTAATCTTTCTTTCTTTCTTTCTTTCTTTCTTTCTTTCTTTCTTTCTTTCTTTTTCTTTCTTTCTTTCTAACTAATCTTTCTTCTTTCTTTCTTTCTTTCTAACTAATCTTTCTTCTTTCTTTCTTTCTTTCTTTCTAACTAATCTTTCTTTCTTTCTTTCTTTCTTTCTAACTAATCTTTCTTTCTTTCTAACTAATCTTCTTTCTTTCTTTCTTTCTTTCTTTCTAACTAATCTTTCTTCTTTCTTTCTTTCTTTCTTTCTAACTAATCTTTCTTCTTTCTTTCTTTATTTCTTTCTTTCTTTCTTTCTTTCTTTCTAACTAATCTTTCTTCTTTCTTTCTAACTAATCTTTCTTCTTTCTTTCTAACTAATCTTTCTTCTTTCTTTCTTTCTTTCTTTCTTTCTTTCTTTCTTTCTAACTAATCTTTCTTCTTTCTTTCTTTCTTTCTTTCTTTCTTTCTTTCTTTCTTTCTTTCTTTCTTTCTTTCTTTCTTTCTTTCTTTCTTTCTAACTAATCTTTCTTTCTTTCTAACGAATCTTTCTTCTTTCTTTCTTTCTTTCTTTCTAACTAATCTTTCTTCTTTCTTTCTTTCTTTCTAACTAATCTTTCTTCTTTCTTTCTTTCTTTCTTTCTTTCTTTCTTTCTTTCTTTCTTTCTTTCTTTCTTTCTTTCTTTCTTTTTCTTTATTTCTTTCTAACTAATCTTTCTTCTTTCTTTCTTTCTTTCTAACTAATCTTTCTTCTTTCTTTCTTTCTTTCTAACTAATCTTTCTTTCTTTCTTTCTTTCTAACTAATCTTTCTTTCTTTCTTTCTTTCTTTCTAACTAATCTTTCTTCTTTCTTTCTAACTAATCTTTCTTCTTTATTTCTAACTAATCTTTCTTTCTTTCTTTCTTTCTTTCTTTCTTTCTTTTTCTTTCTTTCTTTCTAACTAATCTTTCTTCTTTCTTTCTTTCTTTCTAACTAATCTTTCTTCTTTCTTTCTTTCTTTCTTTCTAACTAATCTTTCTTTCTTTCTTTCTTTCTTTCTAACTAATCTTTCTTCTTTCTTTCTTTCTTTCTTTCTTTCTTTCTTTCTTTCTTTCTTACTAATCTTTCTTCTTTCTTTCTTTCTTTCTAACTAATCTTTCTTCTTTCTTTCTTTCTAACTAATCTTTCTTTTTTCTTTCTTTCTTTCTTTCTTTCTTTCTTTCTTTCTTTCTTTCTTTCTTTCTTTCTTTCTTTCTTTCTTTCTTTCTAACTAATCTTTCTTCTTTCTTTCTAACTAATCTTTCTTCTTTCTTTCTAACTAATGTTTCTTCTTTCTTTCTTTCTTTCTTTCTTTCTTTCTTTCTTTCTTTCTAACTAATCTTTCTTCTTTCTTTCTTTCTTTCTTTTTCTTTCTTTCTAACTAATCTTTCTTCTTTCTTTCTTTCTTTCTAACTAATCTTTCTTCTTTCTTTCTTTCTAACTATTCTTTCTTCTTTCTTTCTTTCTTTCTTTCTAACTAATCTTTCTTTCTAACTAATTCTTTCTTTCTTTCTTTCTAACTAATCTTTCTTCTTTCTTTCTTTCTTTCTAACTAATCTTTCTTCTTTCTTTCTTTCTTTCTTTCTTTCTTTCTTTCTTTCTTTCTTTTTCTTTCTTTCTTTTTCTTTCTTTCTTTCTAACTAATCTTTCTTCTTTCTTTCTTTCTTTCTAACTAATCTTTCTTCTTTCTTTCTTTCTTTCTTTCTAACTAATCTTTCTTTCTTTCTTTCTAACTAATCTTTCTTCTTTCTTTCTTTCTAACTAATCTTTCTTCTTTCTTTCTTTCTTTCTTTCTTTCTTTCTTTCTTTCTTTCTTTCTAACTAATCTTTCTTCTTTCTTTCTAACTAATCTTTCTTCTTTCTTTCTAACTAATCTTTCTTCTTTCTTTCTTTCTTTCTTTCTTTCTTTCTTTCTTTCTTTCTAACTAATCTTTCTTCTTTCTTTCTATCTTTCTTTCTTTTTCTTTCTTTCTTTCTAACTAATCTTTCTTCTTTCTTTCTTTCTTTCTTTCTTTCTTTCTTTCTAACTAATCTTTCTTCTTTCTTTCTTTCTTTTTAACTAATCTTTCTTTCTAACTAATTCTTTCTTTCTTTCTTTCTTTCTAACTAATCTTTCTTCTTTCTTTCTTTCTTTCTTTCTTTCTTTCTTTCTTTCTTTCTTTTTCTTTCTTTCTTTCTTTCTTTCTTTCTAACTAATATTTCTTCTTTCTTTTTTTCTTTCTTTCTTTCTTTCTTTCTTTCTTTCTTTCTTTCTTTCTTTCTTTCTTTCTTTCTAACTAATATTTCTTCTTTCTTTCTTTCTTTCTTTCTTTCTTTCTTTCTAACTAATATTTCTTCTTTCTTTCTAACTAATATTTCTTCTTTCTTTCTTTCTAACTAATCTTTCTTTCTTTCTTTCTTTCTTTCTTTCTAACTAATCTTTCTTCTTTCTTTCTTTCTTTCTTTCTTTCTTTCTTTCTTTCTTTCTTTCTTTCTTTCTTTCTTTCTTTCTTTCTAACTAATCTTTCTTCTTTCTTTCTTTCTTTCTTTCTTTCTTTCTTTCTAACTAATCTTTCTTCTTTCTTTCTTTCTTTCTTTCTTTCTTTCTTTCTAACTAATCTTTCTTTCTAACTAATTCTTTCTTTTGTTCTTTCTAACTAATCTTTCTTCTTTCTTTCTTTCTAACTAATATTTCTTCTTTCTTTCTTTCTTTCTTTCTTTCTTTCTTTCTTTCTTTCTAACTAATATTTCTTTCTTTCTTTCTTTCTTTCTTTCTAACTGATATTTCTTCTTTCTTTCTTTCTAACTAATCTTTCTTTCTTTCTTTCTAACTAATCTTTCTTCTTTCTTTCTAACTAATCTTTCTTCTTTCTTTCTTTCTTTCTTTCTTTTTTACTTTTTCTTTCTTTCTTTCTAACTAATCTTTCTTCTTTCTTTCTTTCTTTCTTTTTAACTAATCTTTCTTCTTTCTTTCTTTCTAACTAATCTTTCTTCTTTCTTTCTTTCTTTCTTTCTTTCTTTCTTTCTTTCTTTCTTTCTTTCTAACTAATCTTTCTTCTTTCTTTCTTTCTTTCTTTCTTTCTAACTAATCTTTCTTTCTAACTAATTCTTTCTTTCTTTCTTTCTAACTAATCTTTCTTCTTTCTTTCTTTCTTTCTAACTAATATTTCTTCTTTCTTTCTTTCTTTCTTTCTAACTAATCTTTCTTTCTAACTAATTCTTTCTTTCTTTCTTTCTAACTAATCTTTCTTCTTTCTTTCTTTCTTTCTTTCTTTCTTTCTTTCTTTCTTTCTTTCTTTCTAACTAATCTTTCTTTCTAACTAAATCTTTCTTTCTTTCTTTCTAACTAATCTTTCTTCTTTCTTTCTTTCTAACTAATATTTCTTCTTTCTTTCTTTCTTTCTTTCTTTCTTTCTTTCTAACTAATATTTCTTTCTTTCTTTCTTTCTTTCTTTCTTTCTTTCTAACTGATATTTCTTCTTTCTTTCTTTCTAACTAATCTTTCTTTCTTTCTTTCTAACTAATCTTTCTTCTTTCTTTCTAACTAATCTTTCTTCTTTCTTTCTTTCTTTCTTTCTTTCTTTCTTTCTTTCTTTTTTACTTTTTCTTTCTTTCTTTCTAACTAATCTTTCTTCTTTCTTTCTTTCTTTCTTTCTAACTAATCTTTCTTCTTTCTTTCTTTCTAACTAATCTTTCTTCTTTCTTTCTTTCTTTCTTTCTTTCTTTCTTTCTTTCTTTCTTTCTTTCTTTCTTTCTAACTAATCTTTCTTCTTTCTTTCTTTCTTTCTTTCTTTCTTTCTTTCTAACTAATCTTTCTTTCTAACTAATTCTTTCTTTCTTTCTTTCTAACTAATCTTTCTTCTTTCTTTCTTTCTTTCTAACTAATATTTCTTCTTTCTTTCTTTCTTTCTTTCTTTCTAACTAATCTTTCTTTCTAACTAATTCTTTCTTTCTTTCTTTCTAACTAATCTTTCTTCTTTCTTTCTTTCTTTCTAACTAATATTTCTTCTTTCTTTCTTTCTAACTAATCTTTCTTCTTTCTTTCTTTCTTTCTTTCTTTCTTTCTTTCTTTCTTTCTTTCTTTCTTTCTTTCTTTCTTTCTAATATTTCTTCTTTCTTTCTTTCTTTTTTTCTAACTAATATTTCTTCTTTCTTTATTTCTTTCTTTCTTTCTAACTAATCTTTCTTTCTAACTAATTCTTTCTTTCTTTCTTTCTAACTAATCTTTCTTCTTTCTTTCTTTCTTTCTTTCTTTCTAACTAATCTTTCTTTCTTATTTAATTCTTTCTTTCTTTCTTTCTAACTAATCTTTCTTCTTTCTTTCTTTCTAGCTAATCTTTCTTCTTTCTTTCTAACTAATCTTTCTTCTTTCTTTCTTTCTTTCTAACTAATCTTTCTTCTTTCTTTCTTTCTTTCTTTCTTTCTTTCTTTCTTTCTTTCTTTCTTTCTTTCTTTCTAGCTCATATTTCTTTCTTTCTTTCTTTTTCTTTCTTTCTTTCTAACTAATCTTTCTTCTTTCTTTCTTTCTTTCTTTCTAACTAATCTTTCTTCTTTCTTTCTTTCTTTCTAACTAATCTTTCTTTCTAACTAATTCTTTCTTTCTTTCTAACTAATCTTTCTTCTTTCTACTTTCTTTCTTTCTTTCTAACTAATCTTTCTTTCTTTCTTTCTAACTAATCTTTCTTATTTCTTTCTTTCTTTCTAGCTAATCTTTCTTTCTTTCTTTCTAAATAATCTATCTTTCTTTCTAACTAATCTGTCTTTCTTTCAAACTAATCTATCCATCTTTCTTTCTAACTAATCTATCGTTCTTTCTTTCTAACTAATCTATCTTTCTTTCTAACTAATCTATCTTTCTTTCTTTCTCACTAATCTATCTTTCTTTCATTCTAACAAATCTATCTATCTTTCTTTCTAACTAATCTATCTTTCTTTTTTCTAACTAATCTTTCTTTCTTTCTAACAATCTATTTATCTTTCTTTCTAACTAATGTTTCTTTCTAACTAATCTATCTTTCTTTCTTTCTAACTAATCTATCTTTCTTTCTAACCAATCTATCTATCTTTCTTTCTTTCTAACAAATCACTCTTTCTTTCTTTCTAACTAATCCATCTTTCTTTTTCTTTCTTTCTTTCTTTCTTTCTTTCTTTCTTTCTTTCTTTCTTTCTTTCTAACTAATCTATCTTTCTTTCTTTCTAACTAATCTATCTTTTTTTCTTTCTAACTAATCTATCTTTCTTTCTAACTAATCTCTTTCTTTCTTTCTAACTAATCCATCTTTCTTTTTCTTTCTTTCTTTCTTTCTTTCTTTCTTTCTTTCTTTCTAACTAATCTATCTTTCTTTCTTTCTAACTAATCTATCTTTCTTTCTAACCATTCTATCTATCTTTCTGTCTTTCAAACAAATCACTCTTTCTTTCTTTCTTTCTTTCTTTCTTTCTAACTAATCTATCTTTCTTCCTTTCTAACTAATCTATCTTTTTTCTTCCTAACTAATCTATCTTTCTAACTAATCTCTTTCTTTCTTTCTTTCTTTCTAACTAATCCATCTTTCTTTCTTTCTAACTAATCCATCTTTCTTTTTCTTTCTTTCTTTCTTTCTTTCTTTCTTTCTTTCTTTCTAACTAATCTATCTTTCTTTCTAACTAATCTATCTTTCTTTCTTTCTAACTAATCTATCTTTCTTTCTAACCAATCTATCTATCTTTCTTTCTTTCTAACAAATCACTCTTTCTTTCTTTCTTTCTTTCTTTCTTTCTAACTAATCTATCTTTCTTTCTTTCTAACTAATCTATCTTTTTTTCTTCCTAACTAATCTATCTTTCTTTCTAACTAATCTCTTTCTTTCTTTCTTTCTTTCTTTCTTTCTAACTAATGCATATTTCTTTCTTTCTAACTAATCCATCTTTCTTTTTCTTTCTTTCTTTCTTTCTTTCTTTCTTTCTTTCTTTCTTTCTTTCTTTCTTTCTTTCTAACTAATCTATCTTTCTTTCTAACTAATCTATCTTTCTTTCTTTCTAACTAATCTATCTTTTTTTCTTTCTAACTAATCTATCTTTCTTTCTAACTAATCTCTTTCTTTCTTTCTTTCTTTCTTTCTTTCTTTCTAACTAATCCATCTTTCTTTCTTTCTAACTAATCCATCTTTCCTTTTCTTTCTTTCTTTCTTTCTTTCTTTCTTTCTAACAAATCGATCTGTCTTTCTAACTAATCTATCTTTCTTTCTTTCTTTCTAACTAATCTATCTTTCTTTCTAACCAATCTGTCTATCTTTCTTTCTTTCTAACAAATCACTCTTTCTTTCTTTCTTTCTTTCTTTCTTTCTTTCCTTCTTTCTAACTAATCTATCTTTCTTTCTTTCTAACCAATCTATCTATCTTTCTTTCTAACAAATCACTCTTTCTTTCTTTCTTTCTTTCTTTCTATCTTTCTAACTAATCTATCTTTCTTTCTTTCTAACTAATCTATCTTTTTTTCTTTCTAACTAATCTCTTTCTTTCTTTCTTTCTTTCTTTCTAACTAATCCATCTTTCTTTCTTTCTAACTAATCCATCTTTCTTTCTTTCTTTCTTTCTTTCTTTCTAACTAATTTATCTTTCTCTCTTTCTAACTAATCTATCTTTTTTTCTTTCTAACTAATCTAACTTTCTTTCTAACTAATCCATCTTTCTTTCTTTCTAACTAATCCATCTTTCTTTTTCTTTCTTTCTTTCTTTCTTTCTTTCTTTCTAACTAATCTTTCTTTCTTTCTAACTAATCTTTCTTTCTAACTAATCAATCCTTCTTTCTTTCTGATTAATCCATATTTCTTTCTTTCTTTCTTTCTAACTAATCCATCTTTCTTTCTTTCTTTCTAACTAATCTGTCTTTCTTTCTAACTAATCTTTCTTTCTTTCTAACTAATCTATCTTTTATCTTTCTAACTAATCTTTCTTTCTTTCTCACTAATCTATCTTTCTTTCATTCTAACAAATCTATCTATATTTCTTTCTAACTAATCTATCTTTTTTTCTTTCTAACTAATCTTTCTTTCTTTCTAACTAATCTTTCTTTTAGTGAAACCAATCTTTCTGTCTATCTAAGTAATCTTTCTTTTCTTTTCTAACTAATCCATATATCCGACTTCAAACTACTTTAAACTTCTTCAAACTCTCTGGTCCGGCTTTTTCAAGCCAACTTAAAGTTTGTCTCATCAAACTTTTTTCTAGTTTGTTATGTCATTCAATCATGTTAAACGCGTTAATAAGTTTGCCATACTGCCCAATGAAAACCTGGGCGCTTATGTGAGAGGGCAGGAGAGACGCATTTTCTTTCGCCATGTTTCTGACAGACCGCACACAGACATCACGCGTGCGCAACATCTGCACCCACGTAAAAATGCATTGAAACTTTAATTAACTAAAGATATTTCAATTGGGTGATTATAATTTAATGTTTTGTGAGGTCTTTTTTTGAATTTTTGTGATTATTTTGCGGTTAAATTAGGAATTATGCAGGATCGCAAAAAAATGCGACATTTTGTTGATTTTGCGTTGTATTCAGCGATCGCAGAATCGCGAAAAACTGGAGGGACTGTATAATTAGAATATCATCAAAGAGTTTATTTATTTCAGTAATTCCATTCAAAAAGCGAAACTTGGAAATGATATTCATTCATTTCACACAGACTGATATATTTCAAATGTTTATTTCATTTAATTGTGACGATTAAAACTGACAACTAATGAAAATCCCAAGTTCAGTATCTCTGAAAATCAGAATATTACTTAAAATCAATACAAAAAAAGGATTTTTCAAAATGTTGGCCAACTGAAAAGTATGAACATGAAAAGTATGAGCATGTACAGCACTCAATACTTAGTTGGGGCTCCTTCTGCCTGAATTACTGCAGCAGTGGGGCGTGGCATGGAGTCCATCAGTCTGTGGCACTGCTCAGGTGTTATGAGAGCCCAGGTTGCTCTGATAGTGGCCTTCAGCTCTTCTGCATTGTTGGGTCTGGCATATCGCATCTTCCTCTTCACAATACCCCATAGATTTTCTATAAGGTTAATGTCAGGCGAGTTTGCTGGCAAATTAAGAACAGGGATACCATGGTCCTTAAACCAGGTACTGGTAGCCTTGGCACTGTGTGCAGGTACCAACTCCTGTTGGAAAATGAAATCTGCATCTCCATAAAGTTGGTCAGAAGTGCTCTAAAACTTCCTGGTAGACGGCGGCATTGACCTTGGACCTCAGAAAACACAGTGGACCAACACCAGCAGATGACATGGCACCCCAAACCATCACTGACTGTGAAACTTCACACTGGACTTCAAGCAACATGGATTCTGGATTCTGCATACATGGACTCAACCCATGTCTTGCATACGTCTGTGCGTGGTGGTTCTTGAAGCACTGACTCCAGCTGCAGTCCACTCTTTGTGAATCTCCCCCACATTTTTGAATGGGTTTTGTTTCACAATCCTTTCCGGGGTGCGGTTATCCCTATTGCTCGTACACTTTTTTTCTACCACATCTTTTCCTTCCCTTCGCCTCTCTATTAATGTACTTGGACATAGAGCTCTGTGAACAACCAGCCTCTTTAGCAATGACCTTTTGTGTCTTGCCCTCCTTGTGCAAGATGTCAATGGTCGTCTTTTGGACAGCTGTCAGTCAGCAGTCCTTCCCCATGATTGTGTAGCCTACAGAACTAGACTGAGAGACCATTTAAAGGCCTTTGCAGGTGTTTTGAGTTAATTAGCTAATTAGAGTGTGGCACCAGGTGTCTTCAATATTGAAACTTTTCACAATATTCAAATTTTCTGAGATACTGATTTTGGGGTTTTCATTAGTTGTCAGTTATAATTATCAAAATTAAAAGGAATGAACACTTGAAATATATCAGTCTGTGTGTAATGAATGAATATAATATCCAAGTTTCACTTTTTGAACGTAATTACTGAAATAAATCAACTTTTTGATAATATTCTAATTATATGACCAGCACCTGTATATGTATCTTTTATTAATTGTTTATAGAGATGCCCCGATTACAATTTTCTAGGCCGATTCCGATTTCCGATTTTTCATGAATTTGGCCTGCCGATACCGATTTTAGCCGATTCCGATTTCATTTTTTTTAACCACTTTACAGCAAACACAAATATTTATTTTCTATCTTTTCTTTATAGAACATTTTACATAGAACATAGAACATTTTTTGAACAAATTAAATACAATAGAACTATATAAATTATTACTCCTGTTGTGGGAAATTCACACATATCTAAGTGCAGTATTATGGTTATGGAAGAACCATTTTCATTTCCATATATTCAACAAAAAAAAAATTGATATATTTACTTATTTAGGAAACTAAACTTCTGTATGATAACATGGTAATGGCAATACAATAATATATAAATAGCAAATAAAAATAAAATAAATATAGCCTTGCAGTATAAAGATGTTTCTCAAAACACACACACACACACAGGCCTATTGCAATCACTTGTACATCAATGGCAAGTTTTATTTCGCAAACAGTTGTTCTCTCGTCTGCCACATGTCCAGCCAGGCTAAACAATCACTTTAATTGAGCGCGAGCAGCGCAGCAAAAATAGACTCTGCGCTGAAACCCTGCTTCACTGCTGCTCACGCGATGCTCCTGCTCGACGCTCACGCGCTGCTCCTGCTCTCGGTGTGAATGCACTCATTGATTAACATGCACGACGTAAAAAAACAAACCGCGCTGCTCACGCTTGCGGTGTGAAACGGCCGCAATTCAAGAGGTTTCCTACATGTGCGTTCCGTGTGCACATGTGATGCTGATGTTGCGCGATGTTAATCATGTGGCGCCCGAGTGCATTTGACCGGCAAAAAAATCGGAATATGTCAGACTGACCGGCCGGTCGCCGGTCATGGCCGATCACGTGAAAATCGGCCAATTCCGGTCACCAGCCGATCAATCGGTGCATCTCTAATTGTTTATCTTTTGTTTATCTTTGTTTGATATAGAGAGCATATATATATATATATATATATATATATATATATAAACAAAAAGAACCGATAAGAATACCGTTAAAGTACCAGATCGATAAGCAGTATCGGTAAGAGTAGTAATACCGTTAAAACCTTAACGATACCCATCCCTATGGTGGTAAATTATTATGTTATGATGGCTTATGTTCTTCTCACTTAAATGATACTGTATAGGGCTGTGAATCTTTGGGTAGGCAGCGAATCGATTCGATTCACGATTCATAGGTTTTCGATTCGATTCAAGAACGATTTTTGCAAATTCAGAAAGATTCGATTCAATGCGATTCACATTAAAATTCGATGCGATTCGATTAATTCGATTCGATTCTTCATTTTTTATATGCATTCATAGGATTATTTAAATGCTTCCCCCAATGGGTCTAAGTCAGGGTGTGAATTACACAGTGGTCTTCGGGGGTCAGAGAGTCCTCATGGAATACTCCTTGTTTTCTCTTTATACTGAACATTTTCCTTATGATTCTGAAAGAAAATGCGCCGGGTGTCTACTTGTGCTATAGTAACGATTATGAATGCAATTTTAATGCGCATCTGACTGATGGATAAACCACGCGCTCTTATTTCAGTGCAATTAATATTGTAGTTATTTCAGCAGTTTCCTTCGTACATTCAGTTTAACAACATTAAGTTAAATTTCATTCATCGTTCATCGGAAGCGTGTGCATTTTAGACACCTATTATGCGTTTGCTCTTTCCATGTAATAAATGCGTACCCTTGAATAAGTGGGGTTTTCCTTCAGCTGCTCAGGACGGGTATGACCCATTTCCGTAAAACTTCAGTATCTTATCTTAAAGAAAATATCAGCGTTGTTTCATAGCAGTGCCCGCGCAATGACATGGCAGCTTTATCAATGGCTTGATCGGTTTGACTCAAGACTTGCTTTCTCGATAGAGAGCTGTCATCTGTTCATGTGAACATCAGTGGCTGTCCTGAGGAGAGCTCAAACATGGACTGCTCAAAAATCTGTAGTTGGGACCGAGCGCGAGCGAAATCCAGTGAAAGATGGTAAAGAGTGCAGCGAGTATCTGTGAAGGAGAGCTGTGAGGACGCAAAATGATGCCGCACAACGCCTCCATTAATTCGCGCATGTAGTCATTTAATGTTTATATATTTTAAAGCACTGAATCTCTATAGAATCGCAAATTATTCGATTCGTTGCATTTTAAATCGAATATTGACCGAAATAAACGATTCACGATTCAAAATACATGTTTCAAGATCGATGCATATGCATCGTCAGGATTTGTAAACGATGCATCGAGAAAACGAGTAAATCGTTACACCCCTAATACTGTAGCATATGTAGTCTATTCCAAAGAGACTCTCTGTTCTCTGAGCAGTGAGGACAAATAATACATTTACTAAGGGATCTTGAAAAAATCTGATTGTAATTTTATACCACATAAACCTAAGTAAGCAAAAATAGGGACTACTGGACCTATGGTGCAAAATACACGTGATGTGAAACCGGTGTAATAGAGCTAACTGAATCATTGTCATTTAAGAATAAGACCACGTGTGTGAGTGAATCAAAATCGTGATATTTTAATGATTAATTGTGTAGCTCTCCAGCTATGCTAATCTTTCTTCTTTTGATTTCCTGTTTTTATCTTGGTATGCCCATCCCAAGGTATTAAGCCACACTTGTGAAGACTTCCGATAACACCAACACTAGATGGACATACAAAACTGCCCAAATACTAACCCTATATAATATAATCATTGCCTTTAGGGTAAGGTCACAGATTTTTAACTCTCTTTGTATTGTTACAAAGTTGATAATTAAATGCATACATTAAATGTGTTGTACTAAATGTGTTAAACTTATGTTTTAGACAAATAGATTCATTTGTGAAGGAAAGACTACATCATTTCACGGTAAGCTATTATTGTTTTTTTACATTAAAACTTTAAAAAAATGCATTAGGCTGCAATTTACCTCTGATGTCTCATTCAAGACCATCATACACTCTTCCTAGAGTTGTCCTTCATATACATTTACAGCTGAAACTTTACAGAAATACCCTGTATACCCTGAAATAGCCTGTCACATGAACACCTATAATGTTAATAATTTACTTATTTTTTATTATATTATTACTTATAATCTACTTAATAATTTACTTAATTTACTACAGTCCCTGCTTCTTTTAACAACGGTTTCTTTGTGAACTCTTCCATTACATTGTGCCTGGTTTACTAAACAAAATGCTCTGAACATACATAAAATCCTCCAAAGCTATCTGGGACGCCATTTAAATAAACCATCCACTTGTTTCTGATGCTGTTGTCAGAAACAATGGAACATATAAGTCTGAAGCAATCTAACCAGAACCACCTCAAGTAACCACTGACAAACATTCTTCCTTGTTTTCTTTTACAGATGCTGCCATAAATCGGCATGAGAAGGCAACTGTTGTACAGTTGGGCCAGGCCATGAATAATAATTTGTCAGACCTGAGGTTCCAGAATAAGAGGGTATGCACTTGAGAACTGTGTGTTCGACTGTACAAATAGATTTAACAAGAACTATCTTTTTACAGACTGCCAAAAGTTACAGAAAAGAGAAGCAAATAGATTGCTGCAGTTCGCAGAAACAGCTGGGATCCAGGCAGCAAAACATGGAGTGAATGGGTTAAAATTATGTTGAATATAGGGGTAAAATCATATCCTGGGTCATATATTGTATTGGCAACTCATCAATTAAATATTTACCATCTAATATTCTGGATAACTGTAAAGTTCTTGTCAGTTTTTATTAACCCGATTCCTGGGCATATGTCAATGTCCATTGACCACAGTCTTTTTGGTAAGTTGTATAAGTGTCGAGAGTCCAACTGCAACAATTTTTGTTGCTTGTTTTACTCCTGTTTTTGCAGTTTCCCTTATTAAAGCCAGTAATGCTTAAGGATGTTTTGCCCCTCCGACTGAAGGGACGTGCCCCAGCAGGAAAGTAGCCTGAGAAAATTATTGATTGAAAATTAATAACTGAGACATTTATTTATTTATTATTTTATTTTTTGGTATACTTATAATAATTGTGTTATTGTGCAGATAATTTTATATATGCTGTGTACTTTTACTTTTTGTTAACATAAATAAAAATTCTACATCATGTTTGTGTTGTAGGTGTTCTCTGTAACCCCTTAATGCATTGTCCAATAACTAGCACATTTTGATTATGTCCACTAGGTCAACATCTTTGCATTCCTGGAAAATAGCATTTTGACTGTTTGATTTACAGGGGAGGGTAATATTATATATATATATATATATATATATATATATATATATATATATATATATATATATATGAAAATATTTACCTATGGAGACACTCATGCTATGGGGCATTACTTAAATATTTGAACAGTACATTTCTAAATATATTTACATATACAGATAACTAATATATAAACATATATTATAAATTAATATATTTTCATATACTGATAACTCATATATTAACATATATTATAAATTAATATATTTACATATACAGATAACTAATATTAACATACACAGATAACTAATATATTAACATATATTATAAATTAATATATGCACATATATTGAACATTAATGTATTTACATAGATGGATATCTAAACATATTGACATATTAAGAAAATAAATATATTTAAATATTTGCAATAAAAATATATTTACATGTGCTTAATATATGTGAAACATATTAAAAAGGGGCCAAAATCAAATATTTAAATATATTTTTAACATGTATTTCTAAATGTATTTAAATACAAGTAAAACATATTTTCTTCTATTTAGAATTAATAGATTTAAATACATGGAAATGTATTTATTACTAATATATTTCAATATATGTGACTTCCGTATGGGTAGACCCCTTAGTTGATGAGCTTCAAGAACTTTGGCATGGCATGATTCTGGAAGACAGCTCTTTCTTAGGACATCAGGTTTACAGAGCAGCTCTGCTTTGTCTTTCGTCAGATATCCCTGCAACTCGAAAATGTGGAGGCTTTGTTGGACATGGAGCATACAGAGGTAATTTAAATATTCAAACATCCTTTGCTATAATTAATAAACATTGATATTGATCACTGAATCAGTAAAATCAATATGTAAATGTTTAAATTATTTATTATTGTAATGGATAACAGTTGGTCTTTTTCATTGAATGCTCAAATATAAATATGTGTGTGTGTAACATATTGTATTTAACTTATATTTGCAGGATGCCACAAGTGTTTGAAGACGTTCAGCAAGAAAGAATTTGTTGAAAAAGTCCATACTCAGGATTTGAACGGTCTTCGAGGGAGCCACGCACGTCGAAGGATCACATACACTATGCTGGGTTATCCAAACCGGCAAGGACGAAGGCAGAACAGAAAACAGTTGAACGCAAGTATGGAGCTAGATGGTCAAAACTTTTCCGTTTGAGTTACTATGATGCCATCAGATTTGTCGTCATAGATCCAATGCACAACCTTCTCCTTGGTATGGCAAGACATGTATTCAGATTGTGGACAGAACTAGGAATTTTAACAACAAAAAGCCTTGATGAACTTCAAGCTAGAGTGGAAAACATCAAAGTACCTTATGAGGTTGGAATAATTCCCTTACGGATTTCATCTGGCTTTACTGGATTTACAGCAGATCAGTGGAAAAACTGGACAACCATTTACTCACTTTTTTGTCTGAAGGGGCTTATCAACAGACACTATGACATGTGTTTTGACTTTGTGCAGGCTTGTATCATACTCTGCTCCAGAGTCATATCCATCAATAGACTGGAAGTAGCAGATGGATACCTGTAGACATTTCTCTCAAAATTTGTCGAACTGTTTGGCCCATTGCACTGCACCCCTAACATTTGCATCTTACATCTTATTTTGCATCTTACATTTGCATCTTACATCATATGCATTTACATCTTCATTTGAAAGAGTGCATGTTGGATTATGAACCAGTTTATTCTTTTTGGTGTTTTTCATTTGAGCGTTTTGATGGAATACTGGGAAAGTTTAATAACAACAATAGGAGAATTAAAGTCCAGATTATGAGGCAATTTCAGCAGAGCCAACAGCTTAATATGCCATGGACTTGTGAATATGGTGCTGAATTTGCCAGTATTTTAGGAAGACAAATGGTTGGGACTTTGTCATGCAATGACACAGCTGATATGCTTTATGTGAAACACAGTGTTTTGGTGTCAGCAGAAAGACTTCTCTTAGAAAACTGTGCAGTGGTGCCTCTGTCTCCATTCCACCAGACAAGCTTGGATGAGCCTGACAGACATGCCATGTTAACAATGTATCATCAGATGTACCCTTGTGTCACTGACGTTGACTGTTTTGCCATGTCATGCAAACGGGTAACATATCTGAATGTAACTTACTCACTCGATGGATCTAGAGCGGAAAGGTCAGCATATGTACATGCTAAGTGGTGTGGAAACACTAACAGTTTTGAGGAACCCATCCTTGACCCTCTAGCAGAACTACAACCAGCCATTATAAAGCAGTTTATAGTTGTTAATGTTGTGCCAAAATGTTCTGCATTCAAACATGTTATTGCGCAAGTTTCCTGGCTTTCATCCCCACCCGGACAGATATTTTTATGGAAAGCCAATAGAAGTTTGGAGCTTGCAGGGAACACACACGTCATACCCAGCATCATTTCTGCCTGTTGAGCGCATTGGTGGGAGATGTGTGGTTAACACATCCACTGTGCATTTAAGCAAGACCAAAGAAAAGGTCACTGTAGTCATGCCACTATGCACAGTGGTTGAGCTCTAGGAGACTGTGATGTTGTTTGCATGGAAGGCACATTTTACCTTTGTGGCAAAGCCTGAATAAAATTAATTGTTGAAATAAATTGTTTTTTGTATCTTTTTTACACAATATTGGCCATTGCTAATGACATGCAGTAATTAATCTAGCATACTTATAAATACATACATTTAAAATGTAGGCAAGGCAAGGCAAGTTAATTTATATAGCAAATTTCATATACAATGGTAATTCAAAGTGCTTTACATAGAAGAAATTAAAATAATCAAAATAAATCAGAATAACTAAAACAATTTAGAATAATAAAATAAAATACAGTAAATAATTAAAACAGTTTAGAATAAAATAAAATAAAATACAGTAACAGTCGGACGAACAGTGGCACAGTGCTCGTTCAGTAAATGCATAGCTAAATAGAAGTGTTTTGAGTCTGGATTTGAATGTGACTGTAGGAGCACATCTGATCTCTTCTGGAAGCTGGTTCCAGCTACGGCTGACATAATAGCTAAAAGCGGACTCGCCATGCTTTGAGTGAACCCTTGGTATTTCTAGCTGATGTGATCCTAGTGATCTAAGTGATCTGTTTGGTTTATATTCAGTGAGCATATCTGCAATATATTGAGGTCCTAGCCCATTGAATGATTTATATACCAGTAATAATACTTTAAAATCAATCCTAAATGTAAGAGTCTATAATTACGCTATACTGAGCCTGATCTATTTCTACCAGAGATTTTCTTAGAATTAAGTTATACCTTTTAGAAAAATGTCACCTGGGGTAAAACTCCCCCTGCTAACCTCATTTGCATTTGTATAGCTCACAGCATTTTCATTTACATGTTAAAGCCTCCCCTAGAATTAGGAGGAGGGGGGTCATGGGGGGACAACTGCCAAGCAAGGCCCACGTCAATTTCCGACAATTCACGGCAGTTTTGGGTGTTGCCTGCAAATTGCCGTGTTCAGTCGTAAACCTGTACTTCCACGACAATCTACAGTGACGCTTACTGACGAAAATCCCACTTTTCATGCAGTGTAGGGGAAATATGCAATTAATGCCAACCCAGATGGGGGGGTCTTAGAGAATACACATATGACCGGAAGGAAACATATGGAGACACTGGGGTGTCCAGCCGCAGGTGGAATATTTCAAACCCAGGGGTGGCAAGGTGGTTTGCCAAGGGAAAGACACATGCTCAGAGAGGCTTACAGTGGAAATACACATGTGGGGGTCGCTCAGAGGAGGGACCATGCACACGGGAGGCACCTAGCCGACGTGCAGGCAATAGACACTGGCGCCGACATCAGCTCTGCAGATGTCTGTTAGCGAGGCGCCATGCGCTAGAGCCCAAGAGGATGCCACACTCCGGGTGGAGTGGGGAGTCACACCATAACCATATAATCACGGTTGACCTTGCTGCTGGTATGCCAAAGCAATGGCGTCCACTATTCAGTGAGACAACCTTTGCTTGGAGAGAGCCTTTCCCTTCAGCTTCCCACCATAACAGACAAAGAGCTGGTCTGAGGTCCTGAAACACTGCGTCCTGTCTACATAGGCGCGGAGAGCGCATACTGGACAGAGCAGTGCCAAGGCTGGGTCTGCCTCCTCCAGGGGCAGCGCTTGCAGGTTCACCACCTGGTCCCGGAAGGGAATGGTGGGAACCTTGGGCACGTATCCAGGCCGGGGTCTCAGGATCACGTGAGAGTAAGCCGGCCCGAATTCCAGGCACGCTTCGTCAACGGAGAATGCGTGCAGGTCCCCTACCCTCTTGATGGAGGCCAGTGCAACCAGGAGCGCTGTCTTCATTGACAGGAACTTAAGCTCGACTGATTGCAGAGGCTCAAAGGGAGCACTCTGCAGGGCAGTTAGAACCACTGAGAGGTCCCAAGAGGGAACGAGAGGAGGGCGAGGAGGATTTAGTCTCCTCGCTCCTCTCAGGAACCTGATGACCAGGTCGTGCTTCCCCACCGACTTACCTTCGATGAGGTCATGGTGTGTGGAAATAGCGGCAACATAGACCTTCAGGGTGGAGGGAGACAGCCTTCGCTCCAACCCCTCTTGAAGGAAGGAAAGCACAACGCTGATCGAGCATCTCCGGGGGTCTTCTCGGTGAGAATAGCACCAGTTGACGAAGAGGTTCCACTTTAACGCATAGACGTGTCTCGTGGACAACGCTCTAGCGGAAGTAATGGTAGCCAAACCTACCTCGAGCCGTCCAGGAGCCACACTTGGAGGCTCCAGAGATCGGGACGAGGGTGTCACAGGGTGCCCCGTACCTGAGAAAGGAGGTCCTTCCTCAGAGGAATGGGCCAAGGAGGTGCTGTCACAAGGAGTATAAGTTCGGGGAACCAGGTCCGGGTGGGCCAGTACGGCGCGACCAGAATGACCTGCTCCTCGTCCTCCCTGATCTTGCGCAGAGTCTGCGCAAGAAGGCTCACTGGGGGAAACGTATTTTTGCGGCCCGGCGGCCAGCTGTGCGCCAGTGCATCCGTGCCGAGCGTGCCCTCGGTCAGGGAATAAAACCGGGCACAATGGGTTCCCATATGGAAAAGGTTTGCTAAAAACACCTGTGATTCTTATATGTTCCAACAGAATATTGAAAGGGACATATATGCTGCAAAATCCACATATATAAATTGCATAATATTAATGTATTTTTAATCATATATGTCATATACTGTATGTCCTACGTACAAAAGCCATATTTTATTGATGTAAAAATGTAGGAAAATAATGCTAATTTAATATTCATGTCCAGCTTATATATCTTAAAGTATTAAAGTGTTAGCTCACTTTCAAACTCACCCTGATGTCATCCAAGATATCCATGTCTCTCTTTCTTAAAATTTTTAAACACAGAATGGACTTTAATGGCAACCAACTACTCAAATGTTCAAAAAAGTCTCAAATGTATATATATATATATATATATATATATATATATATATATATATATATTTTTTTTTTTTTTTTTTTTTTTTTTAGAAAATGACCGATCGTTTCACTAGATAAGACCCTTATTTCTCGACTGGGATCGTGTCGAGACTTTGAAGCTACATTGAGACGGACATTTGAACCTTCTTTGAACATTTGAATATTTGGTTACCATTGAAGTCCATTCTGTGTAGAAAAATCCTGGAATGTTTTCCTCAAAAACCTTAATTTATTTTCGACTGAAGAAAGAAAGACATGGATATCTTTGATGACATCAGGGTGAGTAAATAATCAGAATAAATTTTTTTTTTTGAAAGTGAACTAATAAAACACAGTGCAGTTTACCTATCAGTGTAAGGCTGCAGTTCACTCATAGTCTTGCTCTTATCTTGTGGAGCCCTAAGTGGAGCCCTATGCCCAGTCAATCATGGTCATATACTGTTAATCAACATTAGATGAAACACAATATTTAAAACTACACACACAAGCACACATTTTAATTACAAAAATTATGTATTAGTGTGTATTCTACAAGATACAGTTGAATATTTTACATATCAATAGTTTTTTATTTTAAATTCTGCATCACCAGATATCATTTTCATTTGTGACAATTTCTCTAAACTTCATCACAGTACTAAGATAGTATTCTTAACCTAGTACAAACATAAAACTTTCCTTAATGTCGAAGTGATTCTTATGCATATCACCACCAGAGTTCATGTCACATATACAAAAATATATTCCAGCCAATTTTCAACATTTTATTCACTGTTCTAGAAACATATTTGACTCAACTTTGTTAATTTGAATAACACTGTGATGAGTTACATCCGGTACATTTACGCGCTGAGCTCGACAAAACGAGCTGAGACTTTTTTCACAGACGCCATTTTCTTTGATTCCCGATGCAAGGCATACGATGAGGGAAAACGCATGGATTAAGTGTTTTATCGTATTTAAATATGCATTTTATAACGTCGTATTGTTTTATAACAATGTGTATGTGCTGTGCACGGCTAAACTGCTCTCAGGGGGGCATTTCCGTTGATGCGCGATGCAGATCAGACCAGGATGGGTTTGCTTTTTAACAGGAAAATGGCGGAAGTAAGTGTTTTATCTAATTTACAATATGTATTTTATAATATATTGATTTATAGCGATGTTTAAATGTTTTGCGCGCTTAAACGAGCCGAAACTTTTCTCAAAGGCGACGATCTTCTTGGACTCAATACGAAGCTGACGACAAGGAGGTTTGCTTGTAACGTTAACAGGAAAAACACCGAAAGTAAGTGTTTTTAACCTAATTTACAACATGTATTTCATGGCATTATATTGTTTTGTAACGATATGTATGTGATGTGCGTGCCTAAACCTTTCTCACAGACTAGGCCCATAGACGACTAGGCCTGCATCTTCTTTGAGTCGTGACGCAGTGCTGACACGGATTTTGCTTTTAACAGTAAAAACAAATAGTAAGTGTTTTAACTCATTACAATACGTGTTTTATATAGTTCCCTTACGAAGGGAACTCAACGATGCGTCCATCGACGCCATGGGAACGCCCCCAGCGTGACTGCGTCTGAAGCATCTATGTCAACTAGTCCAATGGAAAGAATGAGCGTCACGGGCGGGTGACGTCATGACCAGGAATTGATAAAAGCACATCCGGTGCAAACCGGCATTAGCTTCTGTTGCCTCAGCAAGCGATCTGTGTTATACTGTCTCTGTCTATTTATTGTTGTCTGTTGCAATTTATTCGGAAACGTTATGGCGAAACAAGTGTACAAGCAGTGTGTTCCTCCCTGCCCGCGTTATTTAACGGGTGGGGACACACACGAGCTTTGTGTCATTTGTTTGGGAGTGGAGCATGCGGTCTCAGCCTTCGAGGGGGCTGAGTGTCAACACTGTGAAATGCTACCGCTCCGCATGCTCCGCTCTCGCCTGTCACTCTTTGATGTAAAGAGTGGGCAGGCTCGCGATCCTCAGGGATCAGGACCCGCGTCTGCCGAGGCGGCGCGGAGAATGCATTCCTGGGGATCGCAAAAGGATCTTTCGGAGGGGTTGGAGACGGGTCCGCGGGCCTTTTCTCCTTCCTTACCCGGAAGATCCAGCGCTCTCCCCCCGGTGTCGGAAGCACGCACTGCGGTTTCTTCCGCCCGGGGAGAGAGCCCTCCATTACTTCAATGCTCTTCCTCCGAGGAGGTCGATGTTATGAGTATGGAGAGTGAAAGCACACACATGGGGGAAAGAGATTCACAATTTATTTCCCCAGCATATGATGAGCTGGTGGATGTTATGTCACGGGCTGTAGAGAAATTAAATATTGAATGGCCATCTGAGAATAAAGGCGCTCGTCCTAAAAGTAAATTAGATGAGCGCTTTTTATCTTCCACGACATTATCTCCACCAGGGCTTCACTTTTTTCCCGATCTTCATAATGAAATATCGAAATCGTGGAATAAACCTTACTCTTCACGACTTTTTAGCCCTCAAGTTAACACTTATTCGAGAATAAGAGGGCTAAAAGAGTATGGTTATGAGGCGATGCCCCAGGCGGAACAGAATTTAGCCAGCAATTGGGCGGTCTATGGCAGCCTTGGTAGCTACTGAGAGACATTTATGGTTAAATCTGTCAGAGATTAAAGAAAAAGATCGAGCTTTTTTATTAGATGCTCCGCTTGAACCTTCTGGTCTCTTCGGCGACGCAGTCCACGCGGTCGTCGAGAGATTTCAGGAGTCTAAAAAACAAGCTGACACTTTTAAAAAGTTTATCCCTCGCCGTGTCCAGCCCCCTGGGGCTGCTGGGCGTGAGCAGCCCCAGCCGTCGAGCTCATCATATCGTGTGCATCAGAAAGAGAGTGTTGCATCTCGTGCACCTCCACATAGAGACTGGAGACAGACGCAACCCTCTCAACCGAAGTCTTCTAAGTCGAAGCCGGATCTGAGGACCGTTCTTCAGGCGAAGAAGACTTCGGTTCAAAAAAAAAAAAGGTCCTGATGTTCACGCATCAGGCCTGTGAGGACAGCCCCGACCGAAGTGGAGCGGTGTACACCTCATTTTACGGTGCCCGTTCCATTTCGGGGTCCTCACGAGACCGTTCTGCCAACCTTGCCACCCTCGGTGCTTCAGGGCGCAGCGGTCTCCAGCGAGTCGCTGATGCTATGCTGCGGCACAGCATCGGTTTCGCGCCCTCTGAGGGGGGCCTTAGAGCGGCCAGTTCAGGTAGTTCCTGCCATTATGTTTCAGGCTCCGGAATTGGCTGTCTCGATAACACCAGAGACCAGCCTCGAGAGGCTGGTTCCCTTAGTAAATTTTCTGGCAGCGTGGAAGCTTCTGCCGAATATTTCTCATTGGGTCCTGCAGATTGTAGAGAAAGGATACAGAATCCAGTTTGGTTCTCGTCCTCCTCGTTACAACGGGGTGCTGCCCACAGTGGTGCATCCCGAGCAGGCTCTGGTAATGGAGCAAGAGGTAAAGGCCCTGTTAGCAAAGGAAGCTATAGAACAGGTGTACTCACCCGACAGAGAGTCGGGTTTTTACAGCCGTTATTTCATTGTTCCAAAAAAGGATGGGGGGTTGCGTCCCATTTTAGATCTTCGTCTGTTGAATCGTTCAGTACAGAAACTCAAGTTCAAGATGCTGACACTCAAACAGATCGCGACTCAAATCAGATCCGAGGACTGGTTTGTCAGGATAGATCTGAAGGACGCCTACTTCCATATCTCCATCCTCCCTCAGCACAGGAAGTTCCTAAGGTTTTCTTTCGGGGGCAAAGAATACCAATATCGGGTTCTTCCTTTCGGTCTAGCTTTATCACCCCGCACGTTCACGAAATGCGTGGATGCAGCTCTAGCCCCTCTCAGGCTTCAGGGCATACGTATTCTGAACTACATCGACGATTGGCTGGTTCTGGCGGAATCAGAGCAGTCGGCGGTTCGGCACCGAGGTGTCGTTCTCGCTCATATGCAGATGTTGGGGTTGAGGCTCAACGCCAAGAAGAGTGTTCTTTCTCCAGTACAGAGAACCACTTTCCTTGGTGTGGTATGGGATTCAGTGACGATGCGGGCCACTCTATCGCCCGTTCGTGTAGCTGCTATCCTGACAGCCACCAAAGAGCTAAAGCTAGGCCAGTCACGCACTGTGAAACAGTTCGAGAGACTGTTGGGTCTCTTGGCGGCAGCGTCCAACGTGATTCCTTTTGGCCTGCTGTACATGAGACCTTTACAGTGGTGGCTAAGGACCAGAGGGTTCTCCCCGAGGGGAAACCCACTTCGTATGATCAAGGTCACGCGGCGGTGCCTTCGTGCCTTAATTATATGGAGGAAACATTGGTTCTTAACCCAGGGTCCGGTATTGGGAGCTCTTTGCCATCGTGTTACGATCTCGACAGATGCTTCCCTCACCGGCTGGGGAGCGGTAATGGAAGGCCGCTCGGTTCAGGGTCTGTGGAAAAGTCATCATCTTTCGTGGCACATCAATTGCCTGGAGATGATGGCTGTCTTCAATGCGTTGAGACAGTTTCTCCCAGACCTGAGGGGCCATCATGTGCTTGTACGAACAGACAACACATCAGTGGTCTCTTATCTGAACCGTCAGGGGGGTCTGCGGTCGCGTCCGCTCTGCAAACTGGCGCACCAGATCCTCCTGTGGTCTCTGGGGAAGGTACTCTCCCTGAGGGCAGTGTATATTCCTGGGGACCAGAATGTGGGGGCAGACATCCTGTCGAGGCAGGAGCTGAGGCCAGGGGATTGGAGACTCCACCCCGAGGCGGTGGAGAAAATTTGGGAGTTTTACGGCCAAGCAGAGGTGGATCTGTTTGCGTCTCAGCACACGACGCACTGTCCACTTTGGTTCTCCCTTACTCACCCAGCCCCCCTGGGGCTGGATGCTATGGTGCAGACGTGGCCGAGGCTACGTCTGTACGCATTTCCCCCTGTTGCTCTGCTCCCAGGAGTTCTGGAACGAGTCCGCCAGTACGGAATAAGCCTACTGCTTGTAGCACCACGCTGGCCGAGTCGGATCTGGTTTGCGGACCTGATCCATCTCTTAGACGGTCCTCCCTTGGAGATCCCGATCAGGAGAGACCTTCTGTCTCAGGCCGGGGGCACAATATTTCACCCTCGGCCAGAGATTTGGAACCTGTGGGTTTGGCCTCTGAGGGGGCCCAACTCATAGAGAGTGGTCTCTCAGCTGAGGCTGCTGAGACCATCCTAAGCTCCAGAGCTCCAGCTACTAGGAAACTATATGCGCTGAAATGGAAAGTTTTTTCTGTATGGTGTCACCGACATCAGTGGGATCCGGTTAACTGTTCTGTGAACACAGTACTCGAGTTCTTGCAGGAGCGCTTTACGTCAGGTTTATGTCCTTCCACACTTAAGGTTTACGTGGCGGCCATTGCGGCTTACCACGCCCTGGTTGGGGGTACATCGTTGGGTCGAGACCCCCTGATTACACGTTTCCTTCGTGGCACACTGAGGCTGAGGCCTGCAACTCGCACTAGGGTGCCAGCTTGGGATTTGGCATTAGTACTAGAAGGCCTGTCTAGGGCTCCATTCGAGCCCTTAGATTCGGTTTCAGAGAAATTTCTTACCCTTAAGACTATCTTTCTGCTAGCTATTTCGTCCCTTAAGAGAGTTGGAGACCTTCAGGCCCTTTCGGTTTCCCCCACTTGCCTTGAGTTTGCACCGGGGATGGTCAAGGCATTCTTATATCCAAAACAGGGATACGTCCCTAAGGTGCCGACCTTGATTCCGAGGCCTATCGTGCTGCAGGCTTTCTGTCCTCCTCCTTTTACATCTGCGGACCAGGAAAGGCTGAACCTCTTGTGTCCAGTGCGAGCACTGGATACTTATGTTCATCGGACATCTTCTATGAGGAAGTCCGACCAGTTATTTATTTGCTTTGGATCACCTAAGAAGGGTCTTCCTGCTTCTAAACAGACGGTTAGCAAGTGGATAGTCGAGGCTATTTCACTTGCATACGAGTACTCTGACCATCCGTGTCCCTTGGTGGTCAGAGCTCACTCAACGAGGGGTATGGCGGCCTCTAAAGCCTTGTTATTTGGGGTTTCCCTCCAAGACGTTTGTGATGCGGCAGGCTGGTCCTCACCGCTCACATTCGTCAGGTTTTACAGTTTGGACCTGGATGCTGCCCCAGGTTCTCAGGTGCTTAGTGCTTAGTTCCAACAGACTGACACTCAGGTACTTGGAATTCTGGCGTTTTGGGTATTCTCGTTCCCAAAGCGTCAAGTGACGCATCGCGAGTTCCCTCGAAAGGGAACGTCTCAGGTTACTACTGTAACCATAGTTCCCTGAGAAAGGGAACGAGACGATGCGTCACCCTGCCATACTTCCTGCTTCCCTGTGATCGGCTTGCTTCGACTTTTTGAAGCTAATGCCGCGTTTCACCGGGTGAGCCTTTATCCCTTCCTGGTCATGACGTCACCCGCCCGTGACGCTCATTCTTTCCATTGGACTAGTTGACATTGATGCTCAGACGCATGCACGCTGGGGGCGTTCCCAAAGCGTCAAGTGACGCATCGTCTCGTTCCCTTTCTCAGGGAACTATGGTTACAGTAGTAACCTGAGACGTTTTGATTGATTCACTTCCGTCTAAATGATCATTTTTTATTAAATTAGGGGCCGCTAAGACGACACCGTTCTCTCTAAACAGACTTTAAATGTGAACCTGTGATTGACGCTGATGGCGTTCACATGCGCATTAAGAATTGATTCTACAGTTATGTGGGTTTGAATATATGTGCGGAGGTTTGTAATGCCTTACAAACCATGCCTAAACAAACTACTTGTCTTGTCTATAAATTTTGATGCAGAATTTTATTTTATCTTATCACTTTGGGTAGGTACGTGATCCAAAAAATTCCACAACGCTTTATCTGTAGAGTGGTATAGGGATCCTCCATAGGGAGAGGCTAGTTGGCACTTCAGCACTGCATTGTCATCGGGTCCAGGCGAAAGTCCTTCGTCAGATCTGGAAACGGCCTGGATCCGGCAGGCTGCGGGAAAACGTCGGAATAAACACGATGCGTCACCCTGCCATACTTCCTGCTTCCCTGTGATCGGCTTGCTTCGGCAATTTTCGAAGCTAATGCCGGTTTGCACCGGATGTGCTTTTATCAATTCCTGGTCATGACGTCACCCGCCCGTGACGCTCATTCTTTCCATTGGACTAGTTGACATAGATGCTTCAGACGCAGTCACGCTGGGGGCGTTCCCATGGCGTCGATGGACGCATCGTCTCGTTCCCTGTTCTCAGGGAACTATGGTTACAATAGTAACCTGAGACGTTTTATGACAATATTTGTGATGTGCAAATATTAAAAGTATGTATTTATCCTCAAACTATCTTTTACTCTCGTTTACCAGCACACCTAGTATAACTGAAAAACAGAAGAACAACTCCACAGACTGCAGACCAACAATGCACGTGAAATTGTCACTTTATTTCCTATTTTGGAGGACCAATTTTCTTAGAATGGGTAACTAATTCTTTCAGATTAAATATTTATGCAAAATGTACTTATTAGAATAACTTTTGATTGATGTTTGATGGTTATGCTTTCATGTTTAAATGTATTGATTTAGCTATTTGTGTTTGCTAGGAGCATTTCTATGATGCACCTGGTGATGTTAAGATTTAACAGATAACATGAGAAAATCATGGGCACAAAGCCACAAACATAAAAAAAAATCATAGCTTTGTTGCTATTTGGTATAACTAGATTTTCTGTGTTTCTTACATCTTATTTTTATTTTTTACTTAAAATTAATTTTCAAACCAATTGTTTTCATGGTTTGACAGATAGATGTTTTCTTGCTGTTTAATTTTAGACTCCACTGATTGGGAAATATCTGCCCATCACCTGTCCAACATCATAGCCACAAAAAGGGAACACAGATTCTTCCGGCGGCTGACTATTAGTGAGATTTCTTAAGGTGGGTGTCTTAATTTATTCTCAAAGGGTTAGTTCACCCAAAATGGAAATTCTGTCATTAATTACTCACCCTCATGTCGTTCCAAACATGTAAGAATTTCTTTCATCTTCACAACACAAATGAAGATATTTGACTACGGTTAGCAACTGGACACAACTGATCCACTCGTATCCTGCAACTGATCCACTCGTATCCTGCAACTGTTCTTCATCTGCTGAATGTTGTTGACTCGAGCACTGCTGTACTGTTGCAGAGTTGAAGGTACTGACACAGGAATCACTGACACAGGACTTACATTCACTGACATGTTCAGTATTTGAAGTATTACAGACCATTTGATAAACAGCTTTCATATAATTCTGATGACAGAAATGCCTATAGTGTGCATTCATTGTTTATTTTAAAGGTTAACCTATGATGTAAAGGGGCTTGTTCGTTAATAAAATAAATAGTTTGTTAAAACCACTGTTTGCATTTTGCCTTTATTTTTTACTTTATAATGAACAGAATTCTGCTATAATCCCAGATTAAGGTTACAATTTAACTTTCTGGATTGTTTTGAAATAAAGTTTTGAAAGAGTTATGTGTTTATTTCAAAGTGAATTTATTCTTTTCAGATTAAATGATTTGTCAGTTTATTTTACAGTTCTTTAAAGTAGGTAATGCAGAACCCTAATAAGAAAAACTGGTAACTCCTTTAGTGTTGTTTTTCTTTGTAAAAAGGTGTTCTATCAACACCAGGATGGTGTAATACTCGACTCCTAAGGCTGAGAAGAATTCCATGATGAATGATTTTCATCTTCTTTTAAAGTGTTAGGTCGACACCAGAACAGTGTAGAATTGTAACTCTGCCAGTGTTTGCTACAAAGCTGCACCCAGCTCTGTAACAGTGTTGTTGTTCTCTGCATTGGTGGTCATATTTTACTCTTAGTGTTCATATTGTAACACTGTGTCAGTGTTGCGAGAGGAAACACTTTTGAAAGTGTTGAGATTTCCAGATTTCAAATTTACTGTCCAAATCCTGAAGGAAAATGACCAGTCCTCATAAAGGTCAGAGATATTTTGACACTACATCCTCCAACCAACTTCTGCACTGTACAATTTCCAAATTTGCAAAATTCATATAAGTGATGTAGATCATCTAAATATGAAATCTGTATGACACACTTTATATAACACATATAAAAAATGACACAAAATGTGTATAAATCATATATGACTTTAAATTGACTAGCATATGATTCAATATAAGAACTTTAAATGATTTGTATATGAATATCGGGTGTTTTCTACTAATACCATACACCATTGCATACTTTTGTCACGTACAACTCATATAAGACTTTTTACAGTATTCATATATGACGCAAAAATCCCCTATAAGTTGTATGTGTGCTATTTAGTATGAAAGGGGCCATAATCGGTCTGATTTTGTATAGGACATGTATTGGTCTTACATGAAACACATAAGGTAATTCTGGCCAATTTTAGTAAGGAAGATATATGGCTGCTGTATATGAACCATGCAGGTTTTTTTCATATGGGTTGAGTTGTGAGAGGCAAACAGATCTATTTGTGCGTCCCCGAACTGGTCCCAAATCAGCTGAACTGACTTGGGATGGAGTCGCCATTCTCCAGGGAGGGGCTGGGGCTCGGTCGCGAAGCCAAAGCTGAAGCAGTCTCATATGAAGCAATCCGAGTGGCGTTGCCGCGGCTGCAGATGCCATATGCCCCAGGAGCCTCTGAAAAAGTTTCAGTGGAACCGCACTCTTGCCCTCGAATCGTCTCAGGCAAGTCAGCAGTGACTGCGCACGCTCGCTCGTAAGCTGCGTGGACATGGCGACCGAGTCGATGTCCATACCGAGAAAAGAGATCCTCTGCACCGGGCAAAGTTTGCTCTTCTCCCAGTTGACCCGAAGGCCCAGACGAGCTAGGTGCCGGAGCACTAGGTCCCTGTGTTCACAAACCCTGATCTCGAGAATGAGCTAGAATCAGCCAGTCGTCGATATAGTTCAGGATGCAAACCCCGTGTTCCCGGAGGGGAACAAGGGCAGCCTCGACGACCTTCGTGAAGACGCGAGGAGACAGGGCTAGCCCGAAAGGGAGAACCGCGTACTGGTATGCCTGGCCCTTGAAAGAAAACCGTAGGAACGGTCTGTGTCGAGGAAGAATTGAGACATGAAAGTAGGCATCCTTCAGGTCGATCGCTGCAAACCAATCCTGGGGCCGTACACATTCGAAAATGCATTTGGCAGTGAGCATCTTGAACGGGATCCTCTGAAGGGAGCGGTTCAGCGCGCGCAAGTCCAGGATTGGCCGTAACCCACCTGTTTTCTTGGGGACAATGAAGTAGGGGCTGTAGAAGCCGGACCTTATTTCGGCTGGAAGGACAGTCTCGATTGCACCCTTCGCCAGCAGGGTGGCAATCTCTGCTCTGATGATGGGGGCATTGCCACCGACCAAAGTGGAGCGGACTCCCCTGAAGCGGGGAGGAGACCGTGCGAACCGAATCGCGTAGCCGAGCCTGACGGTCCTCGCGACCCAGCGGGACAGACTGGGAAGCTCTAACCAGGCTCCCAGGAACTGAACCAGCGGTGTCATGCGAACCACAAACGTCCCCCCCTGGGGGGGGCAGCATAGCGGAGTAACTGGCCCAGATGTGGACGGCATAGCGGGGCACAGTTAGCAACCGCGCCCTGTCAGAGGGGGCCAGGGAAGGACCAGGCTGGTCGTCCCGCGGGGGCCTGCTCTGCCAGGGGTCTGGCGACAGAGGGGGACAAGGGCGAAGCAGTCCGTGGATGGCACGCCGTGTCAACCGCCTCTGGGACAGAGGGGGGCGAGGAGAGCACGGCTTGTGGCCGGCGCTCTGTGTCGCCCGAGAACTCTGTGAGCTCAGGGAATAGGGGGTCGTTTCTGTTTTTAACCACTTTAGGGTGCTGCCCACCCGTGGGTGAGCAGCGGGGAGCGAAGAACAAAAGATTGGTCCTGCTACCATCTCCTGAAAAACGACCATCATCCCTGAGCAGCCCATCTTAGGAGCGCCGCTTGGCCCGGTGTTTAGCGGGGGGCGGGGCAGGAGAGGGCTGTGGCGCCTTCTTGCGGCTTCCTCCGCGACCGGGCCTGGGTGGAGGCTGCTGCGTGGTCCAGGCGGGAGGGGCGGGAGCCGCAGGAGGGCGCCCTCGGCGGGAAACAGGCTGAGGCGTCTGCCCGGCCGAGCGGGTGGAGGCAGCAGCGGGCCGGCAGGGCAGAATGTGTTTGTTTGCCTCAGTCTGTTTCTGGGCAGTCGAGAACTGTTGGGCGAAGTACTCGACTGCACCGCCGAAGAGGCCGGCCTGGGACAGGGGGGCGTTGAGCAGACGGGTCCGCTCGGTGTCCCGCATGTCAGCCAGGTTCAGCCAGAGATGTATCTCCTGGACCACGGCTGTCAGACCCAGGAAGCGCGCTGTAACATTCGTCGCCCGGAGAGAAAGGTCGGTCGTGGCACGCAGCTAATCTAAGAGCCCTGGGTTTGTCCTGCACTCGTGCATGTCTCTGAGCATCTGGGCCTGGTAGACCTGCAGAGTGGCCATAGCATGCAGTGAGGCAGCTGCCTGCCCTGCCGCTCTGAAAGACTTCGCCACAAGGGTGGACGAAAATCTACAGGCCTTGGATGGGTGCTTAGGCTTGCCCCGAGAAGAAGCACTCTGAGGACACAGTTGCATCGCAACAGAGCAATCAACCGGGGGAAGCCCAGTGTACCCACGGGCCGCTGCCTCATCGAGGGGAGGAAAGGCGGATGAGACCAGCGAGCGGTCCCGAGAAGACAGGGGGGTCTTCCGGGACTTCAAGATCTCATCATGCACATCCGGGAAGAAAGGTATTGGGGTTTGCCATGGACGAGGGTCGGCGGCCTTACCCAAAAACCAATAGTCCAGCCGCGAGCGCTCAGGACAAGGTGGAGGCCTCCACTCGAGTCCGATGCTCGCGGCTGCCCGGGAAAGCATGGCCGTCATCTCCGGATCGGACCGGGCACAGCCGTGTGCACAACGGAAGGTGGCAGCTGTGACGAGTCATCATTTCCAGGAGAATCAAACCCACCTAGTGATGCTGCAACAGACATGGCATCATCCTCTGTAGCTTCAGCTGAAACACACGGGCCACCAGAGGGTAGACCCGTGGGAATCAGCTGTTCACTAGCGGGCACCGTCATTGAAGAGGGGGGCTGGTGTCGCGGACACAGAGTCGGCGCCTTGTTCCAGACCGTCACCCTCAAGTCACCCTGGCCACCAGCCGAAGGACGGGGGATGGATGAGGGGACTCTCACTCTTGCGAGTTCACTGAGTCTCGACCTTAATGACGCGATGGTCATGTTCCCACAGAGAGAACATGAGTCATCCACCAGCGCTGCTCTAGCATGATCAATGCCCAAACATACTAGACAGCGCTCGTGCCCATCAGAGTCCGATACCAATCTGCCGCAACCAGAAGTACAAGTACTTTAAAAAGACGTGCCACGTGTAAGCTCTTTTTGTGAGAGAAAACTCAAGTGTTGAAGCACCCGGGGAGACATGCACTGTCTGACAAACGAGCCCGTTCTCATCCTTTGGCGGCATATGTGACGCCATATGACAAAACGGCGAAATACTACGCACATGGCACCCTTTAGCGTGAATATAACACGCGAACCCAAGGCGTCATAAAGTTGACTGGCATCCTTTAGCCTGAATATGAGACGCAGACCCTACCCCACACCTAAACCTACCCATCACAGTGCGTGTTATATTGACGATAAAGGGTGCCATGTGCGTAGTATTTCGCCGTTTTGTCATATGGCGTCACATATGACGCCAAAGGATGAGAATGCGTTAGACAAACCACTGCAGAAATAAGCAGGAAGCATGAGCTCGCCGGAGATTGCCGTCACACCAACACTCAAGGTACTCGTTTGTAAACCTGACAATTCAGAGATGGCTTGTGGAGAGAAGAATAAACTTGGCTCCGAAGCGAAAACATATCTGCATGTTGCCGGCGTCCTCCTTTTATACCCACGAGGTGGGGCGGAGTTACGTCATGCAAATTCCGCAGACCCATGTTATTTCCTTGCCATTGGCTCGTTTTGTACTACTCGAAGCTGATAGGCTTTCTAAGCGAAACCCCATTCGTCGTCTTCCGACGGAACTCGGAGTGACAACGAAAGGGAACTGCGGTTGTGACCGAACTTTGAAATTAATGAGATGTTATGTTACTTTTTGTGTGCAAAGTTTCTTTATTATTTGATGTTTGGGCTCATGTGATTGGTGCTTATATAACAATACAAAACTGAACTTTGATCTCTAAACTTTCACATAGTCATCAAACAAATTTTGGGAAATCGAGAAATGAATTAATTTTTTGTTAATTGTGTGTAATTGGTGGTTTTAAGAGTTTATCAGGGAAAAAAATAAAATTTGCAGTTATTTTCTGTCTGACACCCGAACATAGTGACTAAAATATAGCCTACATAATTTAACTGTGGTTAAAATTTCATACCTTGGTGTCACCATCGTTACATTGTGATCAAAGACTGTGGTCAGATGACTATAGCTGTGGCCAATTATATTTTGCATAAATGTTTTTTATCGCGGACGTTCAATGAGTGTCAAGTTAAAACATGCTAGAGTAAATATAAATATCTTAATGTGAAATATAATAGTCATTATTCAATTCAATAAATATTGCTAAATATACATAAATTTAGTTCATTCAAGGCCAAAAAAAATGCATACAGAATCTCACATTAGACATGTACCACACACAGCACAATACATATTTCAGGGGTTTCTCAAAACCATCTTTATTCTCCTATTCACCTTAGGTGCAAATAACATCACTGCCATCATCATCTTTTGCCAAATCCCAGGTTATTTTAGTGCAATGTCTCTTCCAGGATGTCAAAATTCAAACTTGAATTTAATTCAAGGCTTCACTGTCACACAGTAGGCCTGTGCAATACATTGATTTTGGTAAAAAAAAAAAAAAAAGAAAGAAAGAAAAAGACATTGAAGAGAAAGTGAAATACGTTTGCATGTAATGTTGTATTATGGATTCACCTTCAAAGTTCACTTATTAATGCAACCAGTATACTGTGGATGTGGTCAGGTAAACACAGAAACAGAAGTACATGTACTGCAATTGTTTCTAGGGGTCTATTTCTTTCAGTTTTGCGTGGTGAGATCTAGTCAGTTTCTTTGACTATGGGCTATAGGTTTAATTCCGACACCCACAAGGATCGCTTTTTGTGATTGTTGTGCTGGATTTTTTTAATGATTATTAGTTACAAGTATTGAATAGTTGTCATTAACACGGTTAACAAATGAATTTAGAATGATAAAACGCACAATTAGGAGACATCACCAGTGAACCAGGGGTGCGTTTCCCAAAGCCAACTATGGTCGCAAGTTCCATCGTTACCAATAGAGTTCAATAGAAATTGCGATCATAGTTGGCTAACGATGCTTTTGGGAAACGCACCCCAGGATTGTTAAAAACCGGGCCTTGGGGTTCCTGTTTGAGAATGATGAAAGATTTTGGAAAAAAAAAACGTCCTTTGTTTTCCTGTGTTTAAAACTGGAAAATGTTCATATTGTGCATATAACATGTAAAAAATATCTGCAGTCTGAAAAAATACAGCCTTTCCTTTAAACCATAAATATCTTTATTTTTGTAGTGCTTTGCGTTTTATTTTTTTTTATTTACTTGCACACTCCCAGGTTGTCTGGGCATGCATGTGCTGATCTGTAGTCAGGGTCCAAAATTAACACTCACAAAGTGCCGGCACAGGAGAAAAAGGCTTTAGCAAATACATAAGAGTTTACTTGACAGTTGGTTGGTAACATAATTAACAACAACATAATACATGGTTTAAATCAAATTGTAAGAAAAAAAATCTGAATTTCACGTGCAAGCGATTAAAATACATATAAACTATTAAAATCTACTAAAGATTCACAAATTGTTTGACTTTTGTGCAACAAAAATAGATTTGGAAAAACCTGTAAATGATTTTTTTTTTTTTTATACAATTTTAGTTTGGGCATGTTCCTATGGGACGTTCTATCAAGCTTGTCTGCTCAAGCAAACGTAACCAAGTTGGTGTGGAGCTGAGTGAAGAGTCAGCTGACCCGCCATTGGCAAGTGTGGTGTATAAGTTCATTTTGAACCCTGGCAGTGGCCTTTACTTCCCTTTACATCTTTCTATAACATTCTCTGCAGACACATTGATTGTCTGTGCAATGATTTTGAGTCTGTTTAATATCTATGTTAGCGTGTATGTTTGTATGTGTAATCCAAAACATGTAAAACCACTGGAGCAATTATATTGCTTAAATAGGAATCACTTTAACAAAACAATGATTGAACATGTGGTGCGTTTTAAGGTGCGATTCTGAATTCATGTCCATTTTTCAACAGCAAAAAAACTCAAACAATTCTGGCGGTTCCTGATAAACAGCAAGATGTATGTGAGATTAAAAAACCATTTGCAGCACACAGGGATGTCTCTAGAAAGATTAAAAACACTACAGTAAAACAAGAAAACCAGGACAGAAACAGCTGAAACATCACAGACACATCCAAAAGCATCCTTGAACATTAAAGGGTTGACCACTGACCTCAGCGTTGTGTGTATTTACGTGTGTCAATCACCCAGACAATTCTGAGTATAACTGACTGCAGTCCTGGAGGTAAAAATCGCAAAATCATAGCACCAACAAGTTCAAGCAGAAGCATTGCCTTGGTTTATCATGTGACAGCTATAGAAGAAAAGAAAAATTCAACTGAACAGAGTTCCATCCCAGCGGTTTAATGGATCTAACAATGGCTGGGTACAAATTTAACCTTGAGTTCCACCAATCAGCTCAACACAAGTCCAAACAGAGTATGATTTTCAGGGGAGTTTTTGGCACCTTAATAGAGGAATTATGAGCTAATGTTAGTGGCTGCTGGCTAGAGAGTCTCTCATGGGCTTTAATGTGTTTCTGCTCACTTAACAGTCAAAAATCTTTTCCCCCCTAACTAAAGTTTATAGAGATCAACATTTGAGATCATCAAAAACAAAAAAACTTTAAGGTACAACGTATAACTGGAATTTACTCTCTCTGTGAACTCTAAGGTATCATTAAGGTCTGCTTGCCCAGTAAGCTTTTGGGTGTACTGACAAAGAAACAGGATTTTGCAACCCCCACTTTGCCATTAAGAATTGTTTTGTTTACCTTTGCCACTTTTTTTTTCAGAGAACAGTTCTAATGCCAAAACCGTGTTTCCACCGCAGGAACTTTCTCCAGGAACTAGGGACTTTGGGGTGGTACTCTGTGTTTTTCGACTGCAGGGACCAGGGTCTAAATGAACTTGCGGGTAAAAAATTTCCCCTTCAGAAAGTCCCTGCTTTCTAGGTAGTAATTTTTCAAAGTTCAGGAACTTTCGGGGGGGAAACTTGGGCGATGAACATGCTGATTGGTTGAGTTCATGCAGCATTTTGATTGGTTGACTCCACGCAGCATTTTATTTCAACCACCATTTTGAAAAGTCTGTTGTGGTGTTTAAAGTAAGAGTTGTCTGCTATTCCAATCAACAATGGAGTTTAAAAAATATGAAAAATGGACCGACAACGAGGTTCAGGCTTTATTAAGCTTATATGTGGAGGACGAAGTCCAGCGGAAAACTGGAAAGTTGGACACAGTCCTACGTCACCGGACTAATTTTCCTAATCTTCACAGTACTTTAGACCGTGATGGAAACGCAGACAGCAACAGGTCTTGGGGAAAATAAAATGGGACACATTGTTCCAGGTAATTTTGGTGGAAACGCGGCTCTAGTAAGCTGCTTTAAGCTGATTTCCTACATGGGAAACTCACAATTGATCCCAACAGAGTTAACATGTTGCTAAACGTCCCGCGTTACGTATGTAACCCTAGTTCCCCGAAGGGACGGACGCTGCGTGAAATCGCAGTGGGAACGCCCTTCAGCGTGACGCGTCTGAAGCATGAATGAAATCAGTCAATGGAGAGATGGAGCGTCATAGCGAGTGACGTCATCGACCAGGAAGCTATAAATATCCCCTGAGCACACAATACGCCAGCTTAAAGTTACTGAAGCAAGCGACTCAAGGGGATGCCGGGAGAATGGCAGGACACGCAGCGTCCGTCCCTTCGGGGAACTAGGGTTATATACGTAACCCGGGATGTTCCCCTTCAGGGACTACCGCTGCGTGAAATCGCAGTGGGAACGCAATACCCGCATCCCCATACGACCAAATCCCCGTCGTGTGTCATTAGGAGACACAAACCGATGAGAGAACCTGAGCCCCGGGAGTGGAGCTAAGATCAAGGGAATAAAACCTAACGAAAGTCTGCGGTGAGGACCAGCCTGCCGCATCACAAACGTCCTGAAGAGAAGCTCCTGAAAGAAGAGCTGTAGAGGCAGCCATACTCCTGGTGGAATGAGCCCTTACAGCCAAAGGTGAAGGCTGATGGGCCGAACCGTAAGCAAGCGAGATGGCCTCGACCACCCACTTGCTCATCCTTTGCTTAGATGCCGGACACCCTTTCTTAGGTGACCCAAAACAGACAAACAGTTGTTCCGATCACCTCCACAGGGAGCTCTGTGGACATAAGCATCTAAAGCCCTAACGGGGCACAGCAAATTAAGTTTCTTCTGGTCTGATGTCAGAAAAGGCGGAGGACAGAAAGCCTGCAGAACTATAGGTCTAACAAAAGTAGTTGGCACCTTAGAAACATAACCTGGTCTCGGACAGAGAAAGGCCTTAACCATACCAGGAGCAAAATCCAGGCACGAGGGAGCCACCGAAAGTGCTTGAATATCTCCAATTCTTTTTAGAGATGAGATAGCGAGAAAAAGGATAGTCTTTAGTGTAAGAAACCTTCCTGAAACTTCCTCGATGGGCTCGAAAGGAGCTAGGGAGAGACCTTCTAAGACGATGGCCAGATCCCAAGCTGGTACCCTCGTGCGAACTGCAGGCCTCAGCCTCAAGGTGCCACGAAGGAAGTGAGATATAAGTGGGTGTCTCCCGAGAGAACCTCCGCTCGAAGGGGCGTGGTAAGCAGCTAAGGCCGCTATGTACACCTTCAGTGTGGAGTGGGATAACCCTGTGGAGAGACGCTCCTGCAGGAAATCCAGCACTGTACCAACCGGGCAGTTAACTGGGTCCTGCTGGCGCACTGCACACCAAGAGGTGAAAAGTTCCCACCTCGCGGCATATAACTTCCTCGTGGCGGGAGCTCTGGGTTGGAGGATGGTCTCAACGACCTCAGTCGAGAGACCAGAATCTATGAACTGGGCCCCCTCAGAGGCCAAGCCCACAGCCTCCATAGTTCTGGGCGGGGGTGAAGGATCGACCCACTGGCCTGAGAGAGTAGATCTCTTCTGATCGGTATCTCCAGGGGTGAGCCGTCGAGGAGAGACACTAGGTCCGCAAACCATACTCGGGCCGGCCAGAATGGGGCTATTAGCAGAAGACTGAGCCCGTCCCGGTGAACCCTCTCCAGAACTCCCGGGAGCAGAGCGAAAGGGGGAAAAGCGTACAAACATGACCTCGGCCACAGATGTACCATCGCGTCCAACCCCAGTGGGGCTGGCAGGCTGAGAGAGAACCACAGTGGACAGTGTGATGTCTCTCGGGAAGCAAATAGGTCTACCTCGGCACGACCGAAATATTCCCATAGGAGCTCCACCACCTCGGGGTGAAGACTCCATTCCCCGGGCCTCGGCCCCTGCCTCGACAGGATGTCTGCCCCCTGATTAAAATACCCCGGGAGATAAATAGCTCTCAGAGAAAGAATTATCCCCTGGGACCATAGAAGGATCTGACGTGCCAGTTTGTAAAGTGGGCGAGAACGCAGACCCCCCTGATGGTTGATATAGGAGACCACCGATGTGTTGTCTGTCCGGACAAGAACATGGTGGCCCCTTAGGTCTGGGAGGAAATGTTTCAGTGCCTGAAACAATGCCAACATCTCTAGACAATTTATGTGCCATAGACGGTGATGGTCCTCCCACAGACCCTGAGCTGGGCGACCACTCATGATCGCCCCCCCCCACCCCGTGAGAGAGGCATCTGTCGTTAGCATAACACGACGACAAGGAGCTCCCAACACAGGTCCTTGGTGCAGAAACCGAGGATCTTTCCACATAACCAGGGCGCGATGACACCGTCGCGAACTCATGATCATGCGAAGCGGATTTCCCCTCGGGGAGAATCTCCTGGTTCTAAGCCACCACTGTAACGGTCTCATGTGCAGGAGGCCAAAAGGTATCACGTTGGACGCAGCTGCCACGAGACCTAACAGTCTCTGGAACTGTTTTACAGTGGATGAATGGCCTAGCTTGACCTGATCTACTGCGGCGAGAATCGAAGCAACACGAGCAGGTGACAACTGTGCCTGCATCGTCGTCGAATCCCACACTACACCGAGAAAAGTGGTTCTCTGTAATGGAGAAAGAACACTCTTCTTGGCGTTGAGCCTCAACCCCAACCTCTTGATGTGAGCAAGAACGACATCTTGATGCCGAACCGCCTGTTGTTCAGAATACGGATGCCCTGCAGCCTCAGCGGGGCTATAGCCGCATCCATACACTTTGTGAACGTGCGGGGTGACAGTGCTAGGCCGAACGGAAGAACCCGATATTGGTAAGCTTCGCCCCCGAAAGGGAACCTCAGGAACTTCCTGTGTTGAGGGAGGACAGATACGTGGAAGTACGCGTCCTTTAGACCTATCGTGACGAACCAGTCCTCGGATCTGATTTGTGACACGATCTGCTTGAGAGTGAGCAACTTGAATTTGAGCTTCCCAACAGCGCGATTAAAGAGACGCAGATCTAGAAAGGGACGCAGCCCTCCATCTTTTTTCGGAACGATGAAGTACGGGCTGTAGTATCCTAACTCCCTGCTGGGTGGAGGAACCCGCTCTATAGCTCCTTTTTCTCTATAGTATTCAGGACCCACTGAGAAACATTGGGGAGAATTTTCCATTCTGCCAGGAACTGTACTAAGGGAACCAGCCTCTCGAGGCTGGCCCCTGGATGAACATCCCGAGTGACAGACACAGCGCACTGTAACGTACTGGCAGGGAACAGCTGGTCTGGGCACTCCACAACCCTCCTCGGAGGGGGCGAGCGTCCCTCGGGAAATCACTCGCCGAGACTCTCTACGCCCTGTATAGGCAGGGTTAGTAGAGCAGACCCCTGAGGGCATCGGGAAAGACAGGGCACCGTGTTTTTGTGCAGTGAACTCAAGTCTTCCACGATGGGGACCACCCTCGGATTTTTTCGACGGGGCCTTTTTGCCGATAATGACTGTCCTCAGATCAGCCCTACCCCGAGAAGGTCGCGCCAGAGAGCGCCCCGCCTCGTCCCTCCAGTTTTCTCAGCCACCATGGCTGCCATAGACCGGCCGATAGATTTAGAGGTCTCCTTGGTGGCCCGGAGAGTGAGATCAGCAGTCTGCCTGAGCTCATTAATCATATCAACAGAAATTTCACCCCCCTCACAAGCATCTTTAAGCAGGTCAGCCTGATAAGCCTGCATAATGGCCACAGTGTGTAGACATGCAGTCGCCTGACCCGCCGCCGAGTAAGCCTTCCCCACTAACACAGAAGTATTTTTTTTTTTTTTTGTGGCTTAGAGGGCATAGCCGTCACTTTAAGTGAAGATGACGAAGCAGGAGAGAGATAGCTAGCGAGCATCTTTCGGCATGGTCACGTACCCTGAAGCTTTTGCACCAAAAATGTTTCCATAAGCATTAGACTGGTTAGTATAAATTCTGCTTGAAAAAGGTCTGACCCAGGTCTTTGAAACCTCAGAGTGAAGATCTGGGAAGAATGGTAAGCACCGGCGAGAAGGCTGAGGACGGGCAGACAGAAATCTATCATCTAATTTGCTTTTATTACTAGACTCCTGCCTATCAGTTGGCCACTCGATGCTGAGCTTTTCAACAGCCCGAGATAACACATCTATCAGCCCCTCTTCAGCAGTATGCTTGAGTGACGAGACAGTTTCTTCTGATGCAAAACATTCGACATCGAGCTCCTCAGAACTGGATAATCTAAGTTCGACATCATGTGCCTCGACCCGGGCAGAAGTAACCGCCGCAGCGCGTGCTTCCAGAGCCGGGTGAGAGGCACTAGATCTCCCCGGAGATAGCTGAGATAGGGCGGAGCCCGTCTCAACGTCGCCAGTGAGATCCATCTGCGAGCCCCAAGACAAGCGCCGCCGCTCTGCCTCAACAGAAGCGGGACCCGAGCATCGGGGAGCTCGCAGCAAACCACTCTCCTCGAAGAGCGATCGCCGCGAGCGCAGAGTTCTCAAGGGAAAACGCTCGCAATGCTCACAATCGACCCCCTCGAGAGCCGACTGGGCATGCTGCAATCCCAAACAAGCAACACACAGCTGATGTGTATCCCCATTCCGTGATGTATCGTGTACAGGGGGAAACACACTTTCTATATTGCTCGCTCGTCACTTTAACACTCATATTGTTTTTATATATATATATATATATATATATATAGTGAGAAACTCCTGTCTAAACAGACAAACACAATCGATAGATTTCAGACACACACAGAGCTTGCTGAAGTAACAAAAAGCTGGTGTATTGTGTGCTCAGGGGATATTTATAGCTTCCTGGTTGATGACGTCACTCGCTATGACGCTCCATCTCTCCATTGACTGATTTCATTCATGCTTCAGACGCGTCACGCTGAAGGGCGTTCCCACTGCAATTTCACGCAGCGGTAGTCCCTGAAGGGGAACTATGCAATACTTAGATACATACTGCACACACAAATTGGGTGAAAAATTCTATTGCTAATTAGCTTGAGCTGTTTAATCTATATACATTTTGGTATTGAATTAATTTTTCTCTCGGAAAGATTTCTCTCAACCCCTTGTCCCCCACTGAGCTTGTCACAGTGCATTCTGGGATTTCCTTTAATCAGAAACACTTCATGCAACGCTGCCTTATAATTTGGCCAAAACATTACATCTTAGAAGGCAGTACCATTGTCTCCTGACCATATTATCATTTTATTGCCCCGAGGGTGCTCTTTGGAATTCTCAGTGGTTTCTACAACTTTCTCGTAAAAAATTTTTTTGATAATGCAAGAGTACAGAGCTATAAAATTAATGTGGACAGCATCAGATCATTAGGTCTTGATAGAATTTGATGAGAGTTCATATTGAAATTGACTGACTTTGAATGAAATTGTTATTGAGGCAGCAAATATGTAATGTTACTGTGGTCTTCCTCTCAAGAGCAGCAGGAACATTTAAGTTACCAAATGTCGCATACCATTTAGTGATCTTTTCTAGGACAAAAAATTGAGATATTAAAGATACCTCAGTTGTGATTTTGCTTGACTGATTTCTGATTTCTACAGTCTCAATGTAGGGAAATATTGACTAGGTAGGCAGCTCATTGAGTTTTGAAACAGAACTACTACCAACCTCGGAAGTGAAAGGAAAAAAGGTATTGCTATGCCCCTTTGTAGTGTGGTGCTATTTGTCTTTTTTTCTTCTTTTTTTTCTAAACCCAAATGCATAGTTAATACATCTCACTTAAATGGCATCAAAGACTATGACCAGAAAAAAAATGTATCATTGAAAAAAAAAATCGAGTTACAGAAATGTTTCTTTTTCTTTTTACAAACAAAGAGTGAAAGAAAGAAAACAAACTGTAACACTATTCACATGTACCCGCTTTGTAAAAGGAATGGTTCTATTCAAATTAGGTCAGAGAGCTACTCCTAAAACTATGGAATGAAATGATGCTCAGTAGTGACCAGGAAAAGTAACAGTGTTCATGTGACCAGGAACAGGGACACAGAGTTAGAGGGGAGGTCGGATTTGTGGAGGTTGTTGTTGGTGGGAGCAGCTTGGCCTGATTGGTTGGCCATCAGTCTTCGAACACTTCCAGGAAGAGGGGTGGGAAGAGCTCTGTGGGACATTCCACCTTCATGTGCAGGAAACGGCTGGCATGGCAGGCACCAATCATGCGCAGGTCTGTCACCTTCATCAGCAGCTTGGGCCAGAAGTGAGCCACCTTGTGCTTACGGTGGTTGATGTAATGTTCAAAGGCCAAGAGGAACTCCTCCTGACAACGCTCTATCCGTTCTACGCTTGTTAAACCTGGACGATCTGCCGATGAAACAGAGGAGAAAAGATGATGGGCGGTTCCAGTTTAATTTTAAAACAAATTCACTTTAAATAAAAAAGCAGCCCTTAAAGGTGATGACGTGATTTTATAAAACTTATTTATATTCTAGTTTGAGTCATTTAACATCCTGAAGAAAAGTGGGTGTAAAAACCAGCCTGTTGAAGTATGCCTGTTTATAGCGTTAATTTAAAAATAACACACACACAAAAAAAAAACACTTAAGACATCTCTCAAAATAACTTTGCTGCACAGAAGAAAGTCATACAGGTTTAGTGTGACATGAGGGTGAGTAAATGATGACAATGCCACAAACATGCCCACATAATTTAAATAAGAACTGTGCAGCACTACATTTAGAATGTTTAACAGGTACATAGGTGCCATCAGTTTGCTAGAAATTACACACTTTAAACAAAAAAGAAAATTCCATGCCGAAATAGATGGGACTATTGCAGTTTAGATGTTATTGGTTTTCTGCATGACCAATAACATCTGATGGGTTACAGTGCTGGAAACCTTTTAAGTGTTAAAGCAGAAAAATTATATATTATATATATATATATATATATATATATATATATATATATATATATATATATATATATATATATATATATATATATATATATATAAAGAAATTAAATCATCTCCTTTGGTCTCTCTCGAAAAACCAAATCAGAAAGAACTTTAGGACACTAGTTAAAGCCCAGTTAATTATCAAAAAATTGCTTTAAGCCACTGATTGGGTTCGGCCAGCTGCAACACTGGACAATCTGTTTAAATGTGCAGGAATCGATAAAAAATCCATATAGGAGTGGACGTGGGCATTGAAGACTTTACCTATTGATTGTGACATTCTCAGTTGAAGTGTAATCCCATTTTAATCGCGTTATTAAGTAGTTTCTCCTCAGTGGACTGTGTAATCCTGGGTAATCAGCACTCAGGAAGACCTGCTGAAGCTGGCCTTATAGCTTTTAAACGTACTCCTGGTGGAAGTCACGAGTAATATTCACAACTAACATTAATCAATCATGAAGGAAAATAAAGACTCTTCTTTACGAGATTCACCAGAACTAGTAGTTCATAAGCTTTTTTTCATTGTTAAAAATGATAATTTTAGTCATAGTACATCCTTTTTTATTACAGCAATGACATTTATGCCCCCCTTCCTGACTGCGTTTGCATGCACAAGGATATTCTGATATTTATTGGAAATTGGTTATGGTTTGATTATGAACGTGTCATGTATATATTTTTTACAACCCAATTTGCCAGTGGTCAATATTTTATTACTAGAAATCTGAATAAGAAAACTGCGTTTGAGACGCGGTGGGAACGCTCTGCGTGATTACGTCGTGAAGCACGTGTAAAATCAGTCCAATGGAAGCCCGCTACGACATAGGTGACGTCATAGACCAGGAAACTATAAAGCAACCCTGAAATCAGACCGCGATAGCTTCTGAAAAACCTGAAGCAAGTCGATCAGGGCATGCAGGAAGTATGGCAGGCAAACGCAGCGTCTCGTTCCCTATCAGGGAACCAGGGTTACATACGTAACCTGAGACGTTCCCTTTCAAGGGAACTCGAGCTGCGTTTGAGACGCGGTGGGAACCCTATACCCACTACGCCATAATGACAAATGCCCGTTCTGTGTGAGGTCCTGCGCACACTAAGAAGCAAGCAACCTCGCCCCAGGAGTGGAGAGGTCAAGGTCATAAAACCTGACAAATGTATGCGGAGAGGACCATCCTGCCGCATTACATACGTCAAGAAGGGAAACTCCCGAAATTAAGGCCATAGAGGCCGCCATACTCCGAGTAGAATGGGCCCGCACAGCCATAGGTGAAGGCTGTCCGGCCGCTTCATAAGCCAATGAAATAGCCTCGACTATCCATTTACTCATAACCTGCTTAGATGCAGGGCATCCTCTCTTGAGTGACCCAAAACAAACAAATAGTTGCTCAGATTTACGCCACAGGGCAGCTCTGTGAACGTAGGCATCTAAAGCCCGGACTGGACATAACAGGTTAAGCTGTTCCTGGTCAGGGGTATTAAAGGGTGGAGGATAAAAGGCCTGCAGCACTATTGGGCATCCAACATTCAGTGGGACCTTAAGAATATAACCCGGCCTGGGGTAGAGAAATGCCTTCACCATACCAGGTGCAAATTCCAGACATGAAGGAGCAACCAACAAAGCATGTAAATCACCAATTCTCTTGATAGATGAGATAGCAAGGAGAAATAAAGTCTTTAGAGTGAGGAACTTTTCAGAAACCTCCTCGATGGGCTCAAAGGGAGCTAAAGCCAGACCCTCGAGTACAATGGCCAAGTCCCAAGCCGGTGCTCTAGAGTGCAGTGCAGGTCTCAACCTCAATGTACCACGGAGAAAGCGAGTAATTAGAGGGTTTCTCCCAATAGAAGTACCCCCCAGAGGGGTGTGGTAGGCAGATATAGCCGCCACGTAAACCTTTAGGGTGGAATGAGATAACCTGGCCGAGAAACGGTCTTGCAGAAAATCAAGAACTGAACCAACAGGGCAGTTAACAGGATCTAACTGACGTTCAACACACCACGTGGTGAAAAGTTTCCATTTTAGCGCATACAGCCTTCTCGTGGAAGGAGCTCTGGATTGAAGAATGGTTTCTACAACATCGGTCGACAGACCGGTCTCCCTGAGCCTGGCCCCCTCAGAGGCCAGGCCCACAGTTTCCACAACTCCGGCCGAGGGTGAAATATCGTGCCCCCGGCCTGAGACAGGAGGTCCACCCTGATTGGGATCTCCAAGGGGGAGCCGTCCAGAAGAGACACCAAGTCCGAGAACCAAACTCGGGTCGGCCAATAAGGGGCTACTAGTAGCAGACGAGCCCCTTCTCGGCGAACCCTCTCCAGAACCCCCGGAAGCAAAGATATCAGGGGAAAGGCGTACAGGTGCAGCCTCGGCCACACCTGCACCATAGCATCCAGACCGAGAGGAGCTGGGTGCGTTAGAGAGAACCACATGGGACAATGGGTTGAATCTGATGATGCGAAAAGGTCTACCTGAGCACGACCGAACTTTTCCCACTGGAACTCCACCACTTCTGGGTGAAGTCTCCACTCCCCTGGCCTCACCCCCTGTCTCGACAGAATATCTGCTCCCACATTCTGACGCCCCGGAATATATACCGCCTTGAGCGACAGTAACTTCCCCTGGGCCCAGAGGAGGATCTGATGGGCCAATTTGCAAAGGTGACGTGACCTCAGACCCCCCTGATGGTTGATATAGGAGACCACCGAAGTGTTGTCTGTGCGGACCAACACGTGATGGCCTCTCAGGTCTGGCAGGAAATATTTGAGTGCTCGAAATACCGCCATCAACTCTAAACGATTTATGTGCCAGGAACATTGATGGTCCTGCCACAGACCTTGCGCCGAGCGGCCACTCATGACCGCCCCCCATCCCGTGAGGGAAGCATCCGTCGAAAGCGTGACGCGTCGACAAGGAGCCCCCAACACTGGGCCCTGGGCGAGGAACCAAGGTTTCTTCCACAAGGCCAAGGCACGAAGGCATAGCCGCGTGACCTTGATCTTGCGGAACGGATTTCCCCTCGGAGAAAACCCCTTGGTCCTGAGCCACCACTGCAGGGGTCTCATGTACAGAAGGCCAAAAGTAATAACGTTGGACGCAGCTGCCATGAGACCCAACAGTCTCTGAAACTGTTTCACAGTGAGTGACTGGCCTAGTTTCACATTCTTTGCGGCTGTGAGAATCGCAGAAATACGAGCAGGAGACAGGCGTGCCTGCATTGTGGTCGAATCCCAAATTACACCTAGAAAAGTGGTCCTCTGAGCAGGGAGGAGCACACTCTTTTTGGTGTTTAGCCGCAACCCCAAACTCTTTATGTGGGACAGAACAGCATCTCGATGCTGAACAGCCACCTGCTCTGACTGAGCTAAAATCAACCAATCGTCGATGTAATTTAATACGCGGATGCCCTGGAGTCTCAACGGAGCCAGAGCTGCATCCACGCATTTTGTAAAGGTGCGGGGAGATAAACCTAGGCCAAATGGAAGAACCCGATATTGGTATGCTTCGCCCCCGAAAGCGAACCTCAGGAACCTCCTGTGATGAGGATGGATAGATACATGGAAGTACGCGTCCTTCAAGTCTATTGTGACAAACCAGTCCTCGGACTGAACTTGTGATACAATCTGTTTGAGTGTAAGCATTCTGAACTTGAGTTTCTGAACCCTGCTGTTTAACTGGCGCAGGTCTAGAATAGGACGCAGCCCTCCATCCTTCTTTGGAACAATGAAGTAACGGCTGTAAAACCCTGACTCTCTGCTGGGAGGAGAAACCCTTTCTATAGCTCCCTTTCGAAGAAGTGTCAGTACTTCTTGCTCCATTACCAGAGCCTGCTGTGAGTCCACCACCGTGGGGAGGACTCCTTGAAATCTGAGCGGACGAGAACCGAACTGAATTCTGTAACCCTTTTCTATTATGTGCAGGACCCATAGGGAAATATTTGGCAGAAGTTTCCACGCGGCCAGAAATTCCGATAAGGGAACCAGTCTCTCGAGACTGGCCTCTGGATTTGATTGAACAATCGTTTCGGCGCCCTGAAGCGGCGAACCGGCAGGGAACAACCGAACTGACCGTTCTACAACCCTCCTCAGAGGATTGCACGGGGACGCTGACACCTCGGTGCCCTGAAGCGGCGAACCGGCAGGGAACAACCGAAGTGGCAGCGCTGCGGCTCTCCTCGGAGAGTCGCCCCCCGGAGGGTGCCAAGGAGGGACGGTTCCTCGGAACTGTTCCTCCCTGGAGGGGACCACCCTCAGAAGCCTGATAGCCTTGGCGTCAGGTCTTCTTCTTAGCACAAGCTCTCCTAGAGATAACAGTCCTCAGATCTTGTCTACCCCTAACAGGTCTGGGCTGCGAGCGCCACTCAGGAACCGTAGATTGAGGTGGTGCCCGAGCGGCGACGCTCTGTTTTTGTTGAACTCGGTGAGCGGAGCTCGTAGACGGATGAGGCTGCTCAGACTTTATACTACGAGCAGCCTCGGGGACAATAGACCGGCGAGGAAGAAACCTCTGAAACGCAGCCGCTTGTTTCTTATTTTCTTGAAACCTATCGACGACACAATTTATAGCATCGCCGAACAGACTTGTAGGTGACAGCGGTGCGTCCAGAAGAACAGATCTATCTTTATCTTTTATTTCTGATAAATTTAACCATAAATGGCGTTCCGTGGCCACCAAGGCTGCCATAGAGCGGCCAACAGACTTGGCCGTCTCCTTGGTGGCTCAGAGAGATAAATCTGTCGTGCGACGCAATTCTCGAATTGCGTCAGCACTAACTTCCTCACTATCGTCTATGTCCTTCAGCAGGTCAGCCTGGTACGCTTGGAGAATCGACATAGTGTGCAAACATGCTGCGGCCTGACCTGCTGCCGAATACGCTTTACCCACCAACAGAGATGTATTTTTTAATGGTTTGGTGGGTAACGTCGGGGCTTTCAGAGAAGAAGAAGACTCAGGGGAGAGATAGCTCGCTAGTGTGTCTTCAGCACGAGGCATAGTCAAATAACCATAATGATCAATCCCTTGAACTTTACTATAATTCTTAGTTTGTGGGTTATGCACTCTGAAAGACGCCGGTTTAATCCACGATCTCGAAACCTCGGCGTGGAGATCGGGAAAAAACGGCAGTTCCCGACGAGGAGGTCGTGATCTAGATGGTAAATAACGTTCATCTAAAAGACTCTTTCTAGATTCAACATCGAAATCATCGGCTGGCCACTCAATATTTAATTTAGTAACAGCACGAGATAAAACCTCCATAAGCTCCTCATCAGCAGGGGTATGAGCTGGCGAACACTCAATATCCCCCATACTACCGACATCCAGATCCTCAGAACTGGATAGCCGTAATATTGGTGCCTCAGCCTGGGAAGGAGAAGCCGCAGAGCGGGCTCCTTCCTGGGCAAAGACACCGAATCCAGTAGGTAAGGGCTGAGAAAGGGCGGGGCCCGTCTCAAACCCCGCTACTAGATCCATCTGCGAACCCCAAGATGAAATTCAACGCTGTGCCTCGGCAGCAGCGGGACCCGCACCTCGGGGAGCGCGAACCGAACCGTCCTCCTCAAAGAACGCTCGGCGAGAGCGAAGAGTTTTCATAGACAAACTCAAGCAATGCTCACAGTCAGCCCCCTCGAGGACTGACTCACGGTTCCTGATAGTGAGGACTGGATGTAATATATATATATATATATATATATATATATATATATATATAAGGGGCTTGACAGACAACAATAAATAGACAAGGACAGATATACAGAGAGCGCTTGCTGAAGGTGCAGAAGCTATCGCGGTCTGATTTCAGGGTTGCTTTATAGTTTCCTGGTCTATGACGTCACCTATGTCGTAGCGGGCTTCCATTGGACTGATTTTACACGTGCTTCACGACGTAATCACGCAGAGCGTTCCCACCGCGTCTCAAACGCAGCTCGAGTTCCCTTGAAAGGGAACTGTCATATGCCTGCATCAATTGGAATTCTAAACCATGTAAGATTCTTAGGATTATTTACTGTAACACAAATCTAATTTATTCAAATGTTCATAAAAAAAGACAAAAACAGTCCAAAGCAATCGAATATGCAGTTGCTTGTCACCTGTTTTTAAAATGCCTAAGCCATGAAAGAATAAAGGCTTTTTTATATTTTTCTAAAACAATTTACTCGAGTGCCTTGGACTGTTTTTTTATGATCTGAATCATCCCTACACCCAAAGAGCCCCGGGATACTGAATTTACACCTCGCGCAGCACTTTTTGCATTCCTTGTTTTTACATAAAAAAAGAGTTGTTTCACAGAGAGGAGATTTTGTGCAATATTTGCTATATATATATATATATATATATATATTTGTGTACACATTTGATCATAATGTGCTGGATAAGAAAAAAAATGAATATATTGGATTCAATTTGAGAAATGAAGATGGCACTAACCGGAGGAAAGCAAAATCACGGCTTGGAGCAACGCCACCTCAGAATCATCGAGGTTGAAGGAGGACAGCGAGACACCCAGATCAAAAATGGCATCTGAGACCACACCCAGACCCCCGTTCTTGAGCTGGCCCCGTGTGACAGCCATCTCCCCATTCAGCGTTAAAGTCTCGCTCTCGGGATCATAGCGCACCGCCGCTCGTAGAGACATGATCTCCATACAGCAACCCTTCAGCAAAATGATCTGGTCCTCACAAGGCAGCTGAACAATTACACAATAATCACAGTCATAATATGTATTGTGTATCCAAACATGGGTCACTGTCAAGCTTCAAAATTGATTCATTTGATCTCATCGTTAAATTCTTCACCTCATTTTGATGCATTTTCTGCTGTGGTTTTTTCTACAGGAGGCCTATACAAATTTACATCGACCAACCATTTGGTTGGATGTAAGCTAGGTTTTGAAGTATTTACTGTAATTTCCTATGTTTGGCATCACATTTTTTAATGAACAGGGAGGGTACTCCTTAAGCGTTTTTCAACATGCAGGGTACTCTATTGCTTTCAATAAAAAATCTTCGGCAACATACACAGACGCTATTGGCATGGGACTTTTATCGTCATGATAAAATGATGTATTTGTGTATAATATTGCCATTATGACATATATGTAATTTATATAATAATTTTATTTACATTACACTATTTAGACATTTTTTAACACGTAACCCAATCCTTAAACCTAGCCATTTGTATATTATATAATATAAAACACAGGCTATAACAGACAGATACAACTACAGTCACAATTTATTTAAAATGTACAAATATTCCAAGTGTTCCGAGGTCAAACAATTGCTTTGTTTGAGGAACAGACCCAAAAGCAATCACTGTCTCGTGTCTCCATCCACCGTAAAGCTTACATCCTCTGAATACATTTAAAAATTTATGCCAGAATAAGCGTTATGTAAGTTTTGATTGTGAAATGGCATTGGCTCTCGTATGCCTCATGTCCAACTGCATCATGCTGACATTCAGGTGTATATTTTGAATGACATAATACTGTGTTGGTTCATGGAGTGGGAACATTTTAAGCAATTAAAACCTTCAGGTTCCACTCTGTTCTTCACATAAATATTTCGTATGGCTTCAAAAGACATATACGACAAGTTGTATAATTATATTTTTTTATAATTTGACAAGTTATAATTGTATAATGTTTTCTGCAATAAATACCTATGACTGCACTTTTATTTGCCTGTTACGTGTTTTGAGAAGTGGTTAGGTTTAAGGTAGGGGAGGGATTAGGGTAAAGGGGTACCCTGTGTGTTAAAAAGTGACGCGAAGAGGTCCTGACCAAGCATCCATATGTTACGGGCTAGGAGTGAGAATGTGTTGTTTGATGCAATGTACAACAGGTTTCTTACCTCGCAGAACATGGGCAGCTTTTTGGCAAAATCTACGACACGAGTAATTGCGGGGGTGATAATTTTTGTAAACCGACTGAAGGCTTCTATGTCCACTTTGCTCCCTTCTGGTGCGTTGACGATGGATGCCGAACCGATGTCCTCCGGCTGAAATGAGATGAAGGGGAGAGGTAGTGTGCTCAGTAACACGGGTACTTATAGGAAATGGACATTCACAGAGACGAAAGTATGACACAGCAAATCCTCATTCCCCTCTAAAGCACAAAGAAGGCCAGAGTTACAGCAAGACATGTCAACGAAATAAGAGTAAAGCCCAGTTATAAAGAGGGAAAAGAGGAAAAATGAGGAACTTAAACTACACTATCAGAGCAGAGAAGCGTCTTTGATAGCTCCTTCTGCTGGGGAGCTCATTGACTAGGGTTATCCACTGATATTTGGTTTTTTTTTTTTAGAAAAATTACGATTTGTGACCTTCTGACCAGAAATATTGTGACGTGAAAGACAGAGCAAAAAAAAAAAAAAAAAAGCCAGACTGAGGGTAAAAGAAGATTAGCCTGATGTTCCCTTTTGACATTACGTGAGCTTAGAATTATACAGTTCCATTTCAGTCGATAACGTCAGACGTAGTCGACGGTCGACTGAATGGGGATCTCGCTAGAGAGCCTATCCTCTTCGAGTACTATTGAACGAGCCAATGTAATTGCCGTGCGTGATTCGCATCACACACTCCACCCCCGCGGCGCGGGTATAAATACGTAAGTGGATGCACGCACTAGTTGCCTTTCCCTTCGGAGCGGATCGTTTGATGTCTCTGAGAGTGCTGTTGTCTCCATCGAGCGAGTGTGTCGGTGTTCTTCAGGAAGACTCTCCCAGTTCTGGTGTTCTACAGTGCGAGTGCAGCGGTGATCGCGAGCTTTGAGCTCTCAACTAATGTTTTAACAGCAACAAATTTCTAAATGTTTGTGTGTGTTGATGGCTGGTTAGAGGGCGGAAAACTGAGTGCTTCACTGTTTCAGTTCTCTGTTCAGTGTTGCCGCGGTCATTCCCCTGTGTGCTCCGGCACTGGTGACGGTCCTATTTTCGGAAAGAGCAACACGGGTGCGTTTGCGTCTTTTTCAAGATGTCATTCCGCCCATGCGTTTCTGGGTGCGGTCGTTCCCTGTCTCTCTCTGATGGTCACAACTGTTGTGTCACGTGTTTGGGCTTACAGCACGCTGAGACAGCTTTTGTGGACAGCTCATGTTTTCACTGTGGGAACATGACTGTCGCAGTGTTGAGGGCGAGAGTCGCCTTCGTTAAACGCGGAGAGCGAGTCCCCATTACCATGCCCCACCCTGCACGGGTGCTGTGTGGGATGGGTGACCGGAGGATAGTGTTGGATGTCCCGCCCGGTAACCATTCCCTGTGGGCTCCTCACTCCTCCCTTCCACTGCAACCACTGGAGCCTCCTGTGTTGTCTGCTGGTCCATCTGTAATGTGTGGGCCGGCGGTTTCACTCGGGGCTCCCCTGGAGGACAGGACGTCGATTGCAGCATCGGAGGGTGAGCTGACTTCCAGAGATGATGACTCGGCTGCATTGTCTCCCTCCGGGAGTTCAATGTTGCCCGAGCCGGATCCAGAATTAATAGCCATGCTGAAACGGGCCGCCGAGGCTGCCGGGCTCGAGTGGAACCTCCACCGTGTCCCGTTCAGTCTCGGTTGGAATCTGGAGTTTCGTGTCTTGGGGCGGGCCGCGCTGGTTCTCAGCTCGCCACCCCAGTGCCTTTCTTTCCCGAAATGCATGGAGAGCTTATCAGGTGGTGAACAGCATCTTTCTCTGCCAGAAACTGCCTGAATAGCTTTTCCCCCTCATTACCCTTGATGGAGGAACGGTGAAGGGTTGCGAAGGGTCCCTCCATTGGACCGGTCTGTCGACACAGGTGCACCTGTGTCCGGTGGCCGCTGCCTTTTGGGGGGATCCTCGTCTCCCCCCTAAGGCCTGTGAGTTTTGTCCGTTCCAACGGGCAGAGCTTACAAAGCCTGTGGGCAAGCCGCTTCCTCTTGCATGCCATGGCGTTGCTGCAGGCTAGGGCACCCATGGCATGCACAAGGGTAATCCAGACCGTGCGCTCATAGGTGAGCACCGCACTGCATCCGACCTCACCCTCCGGGGCACGAGTGTCGTAGCGTGCGTGATCGGTCTGGCGATGTCCAACGGTGTGGTCCAGTAGCGCCTTCGTTGGCTCAGCCTGGTTGGTATGGCGGATGCGGACAAGGTTCGATTCCTGGTCTCCCCAATTTCCCAGGTTGGGCTGGTCGGCGACGCAGTGGAGAACTGCATCCAACAGTTCTCTGCCGCTAAAGCGCAGACGGAGGTCATCCGGCACATCCTGCCCCGGTGGCCAGCTGCTGTCTCCACCCGCCGCCGGTGGCAGCTCCTCTGCCTGCTCGTCGCCGTGGGCGTTCCCCGGCTGCCGCTCCTGCTGGGCCTCCGCAGCAGCCTCCACCCAGGCCTCAGCATGGAGCCGGCGCAGTAGAGACGCCCAGCCCGCTCCAGGCACTGCCAAGCCAGGTGGCAAGCGACAGCGAAAGCATTCCGGAGCGGGTCGCCCAGGAATGGATGAGATTCTCTTGGAGTGGCACGATCACTTCCTCCCCCCGGGTGAGGGCCGGGGGGAGCCTTTTGTTTGTGTGTGTGTCTGTTCCGCCGCTGGCTCCCTAAAAAAAATAAAAATAAAAAAAGCAGAGCAAGCGGTACCCACACTTCAAAGAGAGAGCAATTTCATCTGTTCCTGGGTCCCAAGAGGGCCAGTCTGGCGGGTGTGACCCTGTATAGCCTTACACCCCTCAGCTCCCCCTTGGTCGCCATCAGGCAGCTTGGTGCGTTCGAGGACCCGGTCATCAGCCTTCTCACGCGCCCCCTGCCGCTAGTGGAGACAGGTAAGTGTTGCACAGCACACTAACACCACTCTCTCTACTTTGCTGCCCCACCTCAGGCTCGGCTACCCCGCTCAAGTCAGTGATAATCATCACATTAGGTGTTGAGCAGACGTGCTCCTGAAAATTCAGTGATATTCATCACACCGAGTGTTGAGCAGTGCTCCTGACTTGTGTGTGCTTATCTTATCCTGCTGGCGAAGGATTTGATATAGCCGCTCCTCCAGCCGGTACGAAGGCCAGTTGTAAACTCGTTCTTCGTGCTACTAGGTGGTGGGTCGTGACCATCTTGGCCCAAGATCGGTCTGCAGCTCCGACCTGAAAGACATGTGCTTCAGATCTCTACCTTCCGCACCGCAGGCCATCCTGTGTGTTGCGTGAAAGGGTGGAGTATCAGTACAGTGTCCATCCCCTCGAGTGCTCCAGAGCCCGTTGGGTCTTCAGGGCAACTGGAAGAGAGTAATCTCGCCCACGGGCTGAGTATCTCTTTTTCAGTTTTGGAGATGGACTCGGTCTAACACGTCTCTCCAATGAGAATGTGTTCAGCTGGTGTTTGAAGTGAGAAAGGGTCCCACTGAAAGAACTTTAAGAGGCTCCTGGGGTATATGGTAGTTTCAGCCTTTGGCTTCCTCCATATGTGACCGCTTCAGCGCTAGCTTCATGATCGAGTCCCGAGGTGATCGTGGCAGAGCAGCTCACCCTGTGTGACTATAGTTCATCCTGGTCTGCTGCCAAACCCTCTTCAACAGAGGGGCCATGTACAAAGGGCGTGTTTTAACTGGGGCCGGGGCGACCCTCGACTACACGGGCATTCGTGCCTCGAGTTGTTAGACATTGCGACCGTTGCGCAAGCTTTCCTTGCATGTCACAACTCACCCGTCACCTCCTCCTTGGAGTCAGAAGCTTCTGAGGACGTTTTGTTCCACTCTTCCCGCTCTACTCAATTGTGCCGCCATCGAGCCTCACGACTGTTATAGCCAGGGCAAGTGGAGACTCCATCCCCTGGGTCCAGCTGGGTCATGACCATTCCGGGCCGCTCAGTTGCCCCTCCGGTTTCATCTTCCTGCCAGTGTTTTTATAAACCGAGCGGACTACCCTTGGACAAACACTGGCTCTCAGCTGCCCCAGGGGCCCGCAGAAATGCGTTTAACCCCAGTTCCCCCGGAGATTCCGGGCGGTCTTACATCTGAACGCGGAGGTTCAGGTGGCTATCACAGGCATGTGATAGTTACCATCACTTCTGAGAGCACCCCCTAGAAATGGGTAGCGTGCTTACGCCTTTATAAGTGGAATCTAGTTGTTGAGTGCGTCTTTTTTCCAGAGGAGATCCTGAAAGCTTTTCGATCACTTCAGTGCTCTCTTTCCTGCAAAATGGGTTGGAGTAGGCTGTTTTCCTTCACCCTCAAAATGATGTTGCCTCGGTGTTTAAACGACGCTCATCGTGTTGCAGAAGTGTGCAGAAGCCCGTTCTGATCGTCAGGTTCCTGAGGAGCAAGGTCTTGTAAATCCTTGCGTCCCTCTTTATCCTCTTGGGCCTTGTCCCTGGTGCGATGCACTGCAGAGACCGCCACTGAGCCACTGCAGGCAGTGAGTTAAAAATTCTGTTATATCAGTTCTCCTGCTCGCGTGGTCTCTTCTAGAGGGTAGGGACTTGCTCGCTTTCGGTCAACGTATTGTGCCTGGAGTCTGGGCCGGCTAACTCTCACAAGCTGAGACCCCGGCTCGGATTGTGCCCAAGGTTCCTACCTCTCCCGTAATAGGAGCAGGTGGTGAGCCTGCAAGCACTGCCCTGGAGGAGGCAGATCCAGCCCTGGCTTCTCTGTCCGTTCTCTTGGACGTGTACAGAACGCAAGCCATAGACCTCTTAGGCTGAAGCCATCCCAGTGACATTCCATATGTTAGATTGTCTGGGGTCCGCCCAGTTCATATGTGTATTTTCCACGTTACCTCCCTCTGGGTTGGATATGGCTTCCGCAGCGTCCCTTCCTTCCAATGTACGGGGAACGCTTTCCCAGTAGTCCTGTAGGAACAGCAGTGACTTCCCTGGCCTAAGCCCTGTCCTTCCCCGCCTTAAATTTGCGGGGGCATCAGGAGGCTTTGGTTTAGGCACTGGAAGGTGGCAGCGTTAGTGGCGTTTTCAAAGGTTATCCCCATTCAGTCGACCGTCGACTACGTCTGATGTTATCGACTGAAAGGGAACGTCCTGGTTGCGTATGCAACCCACCGTTCCCTGAAGGAGGGAACGGAGGACGTAGTCCCCTTGCCACTACCGCTGGATCACCGCTGACCCCGGGTTACTCTCGGCTCCTCAGCGAAAAGCAACTAGTGCGTGCATCCACTTCCATATTTATACCCGCGCCGCGGGGGAGGAGTGTGTGATGCGAATCACGCACGCCAATTACATTGGCTCGTTCAATAGTACTCGAAGAGGATAGGCTCTCTAGCGAGATCCCCATTCAGTCGACCGTCGACTACGTCCTCCGTTCCCTCCTTCAGGAAATGGTGGGTTGCATACGCAACCAGGACGTTCTATCTCCGTTTAGGGTAGTTCTGAGATATTGAGCATCAAAGTTTTTAAATCCCTGCTATTTTGTGAGATGAAACCTTTTTATTTTATTAATAACTACTAACAAAATATTTTTTTTTACAAAAATAACACCACACAGGCATTAATAAACACCCAATGAATAAGATTGTCAAAAACTCAATTTCGACCAAAAGTGGAGATAGAACCATATAATTCTATGCTCACGATTAGGCAATTATTCAGCTTTCCTCTTCTATGTACACCTTCATTCTGACAACGTGAGCAGAGAGCTACATAAACACTCCAAACAAATGCCTCAAGCATCCAGCATGTCAATTTTATCCGCAAAAAAACAAACAAACAAAAAAACGTGACAGAAATGAAAGCAGCTGAGAATTTGAGAGGGCGTTCTTTTGGATAAAAACATAAATAAATGTGTTTGCTCTGCTGGTTCTTACCTTTGCTTCCTTCACCCCCACTGCACTCTGGTCAGAAGTACAGAATAAATTACATGTTATTTCATTAAGTAGCATTGCTTCCTCGACCTGTTGGGCAATCAACAGGGATTGTGAAGTTTCAATGAAGAACCCGAGTCAAGTCAACTAAAAAGAACAAGTTTAAACTGGACAGGTGAGAGTGCAGACAGAAAATGACAGTGAGATAGTGAGTTTGCGTGGAGTTTCCATGGATTTCATGGCTTTAAAATCATCATTGTATATTATTATATAATATAATAGTCATATAATATTACATACAGAATAACTGCATACAGAAATGTAGGATTCAAAGTACAAAAACATTTACTGCAAATTGGCCATAGTAAAACTTTTTAATACAAATTAATACAAATTTTGCTGTTAATTTTATGTTCTACCTCACAATATATGTATATGAAAACTAGGACTGGGTGATCTATCTTGCATTTTTTTTTGTATACTGTATATTTTTTTTTTTAGCCCTTTGACGTTTCATGATACTTGCATGATATCTGAAGTGGCTTAATAGTCGGTTCAAAAAGACAATGGGCTTAAATCATAATTCATGAGCAGAATACATTTTTGTAAAAGTCGTCTGTAAAACTATTGCAACAATTTGCGTAAGAATGTTCTATGAACAATTTACATAGAAATTCACTCTGCTTGTGTTTTATGAATGAGGTTTTTGAGTAATGCTAACAAATCTCTGAATCAGAGTTATGAAACAGACAGAAATTAATTCACCTTGCCAACACCAATATATTTTTTCATACTGAAGTTTAAGTGACCGTCTGTACTTTCTCTAGTGACAGAAAATACACATGCATGTCACCTTTAAATTTGAAATCTTAATGCTGTAACTTACAGAATTAAGAAACTAGTGGAATGACGAACTTTGAGGTAAACGTAATTGCCAAATAGAAAGCGTCAAACATTTTAAGAAAGCAAGTAAACTTCCCATGGAAACCCACAGCAGTGTTAAAAGAGTCCTCAAACAGAACTTCAATCTGTAAAGGACAGTTAGAGTCAAGAGAAAATAACAATTATGAACCTTGGAACCTTAGAAACTTGGTTAGAAAAAGACAGAGAAGAATATCAGAAAAGAAACAAACATGAGAAAACAGTTTTGGGTTTAGGAAACAGAGCTTGAGAAAGAAGGACAAAGGTGTTCCATTAAAGTTAGTGCTGCTGCCTTTCAGGTAGAGATTCTTCATCGTCCATCTAACACTCCCCACTCTACAAGGAGATACAAAAACATGGACATATTAACAATGGGAACAGCGGTGAGGAAGGGCTTGGGAATTGTGCGGGAAGGGTTGGGAAGGGGAATCTAAGGTTGTGGTAGGGTAAAAAAAAGAAAAGAAAGAAAAATAGAATCGCACCCCAAACAAACAAACAAACAAACAAACAAAAACATCCTAAACACAAGATACATAACTGTAGATCACTGATGCAGTCATCGACCTCTCACCAGGAATTTACGCTTCTGTTTCCAGTGATTGCCTTGAGCGTTTGTGGACATATGTGCCTCTGTGACAACCCGGATCAGCTCCCACTCCTCCTGCGTTGGCTCTGGCCGGTCCCACACCGTCTTCTGCATCTCTTCGCGCCGCCGCCGTTGACGGTTCTCCTCGATCAACTTTCGCTTGGCTAGACGCTTACTGTCATCCAACACCACTGGAGGAACAACAAAATGTTTGCAAGAGCTATGCACAATGTCTGTCTTTTTAACAATCAAACACAAAGCAACTTTTTGTCAATGTTGAGACAGCAAAAGTGCTTGTACTTACAGAATCATCAATTAACAGGGGCAAAAGGCTATTTAAGGGTTTTTGACTTTAGGACACTCACAGTCTGTTGCCATGCCAACAGCAATGCATTTCTTGAAGCGACATTCTTGGCACTGGTTGCGGGTGACTTTGTCAATGACGCACTTTCCCTCGTACTTGCAAGCGTATGTTGGGTTTAAGTTCTTCTGAATTGTGCGTCGAAAAAAACCCTTAAAACAAGATTTCAGTTTTAATTGCAGAGCATGGCCCTTCTTATAAATATCATAATGAAGTAGTGTAAACAGAGTGTGATGTGTATTGTACATTAATCAAATTTGTCATTAATGCACTGCGTGATTTTCTAAGAGAACGGAAGGGCTGAACTCAAATACATTTGAAACACTCACTTTGCAGCCCTCACAGGTAATGCAACGGTAATGGTAGCCAGTTGCTTTGTCTCCACACACAACACACAGCTCATCCTTGTCCAGGTAACTTGGTATGTACCCTATAAACAGGTAAAAGTACTGTAATGTACACATTTGATTAAAATAAGAAAATGTAACGTGGAAATCTCAGCATAAAAATAGATACAACTGCTTGTGAAGTTATAAAACAGCGCTAAAACTCAAAATACAGAACAAAAGAGGTGGTGCATTTTAAGAGGTGGTGCATTCTATCTTGCCATTTAAATACATTCATTAAGCTATCTTATCTTAAAAAAACATATTTTAATTAAATAATTAAATGATAAAAAATATTAAATTGAGATATGTTGATTTTTGTGAAAAAACTCAAGAAAGAAAAAGTATAAGAGAAAATGTGAGCATTGTGAGAAAGAATAGAAGGAAAAAGTATTAAAGGAAAAACATATTTTTTCAGAATGTTCTTATGTGTAGACAAAAACCCAACAACAACAAAAATACAAGTTTTAAGACAAACATACGTTCAGGCAGCTTGCAGCAGCTCAAGAATAAATATGTGATCAATAAGTCTTTTGATGAGGTCAGTGGCAGGACAGTAGCTCAAACCTTCTGTTCCTCTGTCTGTGTCCTTACAAATCAATACAACATACCCCAAACCTCCATCCAACCCTGAAGATCAATAAACTACACAATGCCAAACTAGCTCCCTGAACAGGTCTTTGAAAGAGGCACTTACTTTCAGTTTACTATTATAACATCATAATGACAGCTTTTCCAATACTTGCTCATTTTGATTAAGTTTTGCAACTGGCACAAATGGATGGTATAATAGCAAACATATTGATATAAAATACAAAAATGACACTAACACATTTTGAATCAGTCCTCAAATGTCAGACAAAAAACAAACAAAAAAAAAAAAAACACCACCACCAATGAAAACACTATTTTAGTCATAAATCAAAATATTCTTAATCAGATTTCAACTGAGCACATCTGAGTATAAACACAGAAAATTTTGGACTGAGATATTAGACTACTACACGTGTACACTGTTTACATGTTTGCAAAAAGTCACCCACCTAAAAAAAAAAAAATAAAGGAAAAGACAAAACTTTGGAACCAAACAGCACAGCTCTATGCTTCTTCTAGAGCTTGCGATACCTTTCCTGTGTGGCCCCTGCATCCACTGCATCTGAAAGAAGTCTGGCCTGCCGTCAGAGTAGTAGTCTGGTTGGTGGTAGTGACTGAGAGGCACCTCCATGGAGCATAACTCACTCTTGAACACAGGGTTGCCTCCATTGAACGGGCACCCGTAGGGTTGGCTGGGCAGCCAGGCCTGCTCCATGCTAGGAGGATGGTGGTGTAATGGCTGTGGCTCACAGTGAGTGAAACCAGGCCCTTCTCCACCATACATGCAGCACTCACCTCCGGGCGGCACTGCATATCCCCCATTCACACCGTGGGCTATGTCATACATGTCTGACATGCAGTAATTCATTATGAAAATCTTCAAAGGCACAACCACACACAAAAAAAACTTTTTAAAAAGCTTAAGTCAATGCAACAAAATCGGTACAGTTAATGCAATTTTTTAAAAATCGATTGGCGGCCGCACTGACGTGCGTACAGATATCAGAGCTGACATGAAGTCATGAAGCATACTAGGTGAAAAGTGTCTGTAGGACATCAGCTCTTATATATGGAGAATCCACCCGCCCCACTTGCCCCCCGCCCAGCCAAATTGGGAGAAAGATTTTGAGCACTCTCTCTTAATCTGACACCGGACAAATCCAAGAGGTTGAACAGACGGGGCGACACATCCTCAGACAGGAAGACTGTCATACATTTGTACGAAAAACCGTCAAACAGATCAGATCATGTTAAATTTGCCATCAGATCAAGCGTTACTAAATGGTAAGATTACAATCACAATCCCAAAAGTCAAAAGTTTATTGATTTCAAATATGAGGCGTTTTAGGCACTGATTAGGTCCTAATCCCAAATGAAGCTGTGCAATGACTCATGACACATGTGAGGGCTTCAGCCATGGGTGGCATTTATTTATGCATAACTTCTAAGAAATAACCACATAATGAATAAAATGTGAACCTGTTTTGCCATCAGTCTGTCTGATAGTGTCCTACAGAAAAAAAATAACAAATTGCTCCAGGTCTATTTTGATTACAGAATTTACTATTTTCTGTTCAAGAAATATTGCATCAGGTAATTGCATTTGACAATTACATCTCCTAAATGTAAAATATCATTTTAATTTACATTTTAATAAAAAAAGTACCATATATTATACTTATAAAAGTTTTTGTTAGTTAGTTAGTACTAAACTTAAAAATAATATTTTAAGTTATATACAAGTTAAAATCTATGGACATCATCTGTGGCTTTTTGTTTATTACCACAGAAGATCATTTATTTTTAAATGTGGTGAGTTATGAAGTATACTGGACTGGACCACGGTGTACTTGTCATTCAAGTGCATTTACATACATGCTTTATAATTTGAAAAATTAGGTTAACATATTCTGTTGTAATTTTAACTGCAAAACAAATGTAACTTCTATATAACTTGAAATACATTCAAATTATATTAACATGGAGTATAAAAAAGAAGTCTACAATACAATTTTGTTTCACTCTCCCAAGCTTTAATCGAGATACTGTAGCATCAGTATAAGTACTGCTGTATCTATAATAGCTTCGGGAACACACAATAAAAAAGTGCAAAATATCAAATTAACTCTGAGGTGGAAACTGGGTTATGACGCTGAGAGTTAAGACGGCCAATGTGACCAGCAGGTAACAGCTGATTTTAGCAAAGGCTCCTGAGGCAAAGCCCCTCTACAACAGAGCCTGATACCAGTTTAACTTTTTGATGAGGTGACTGTCTCGCATAAGCTTAATCTTTACAGGGATTTCATAAAGACTTTAACCGCCAAAAACAACATTCAGACACATTAGCAAACATCTGAACAATCTGGCGGTGCTTGAAAACAAAGCAGAACCTCCTAATTGGGTTGCAGAATATCCTTATTTAGAAATATTTATATATTTTCAGTATGCGATTTATAATATACAAAATATATCTATACAAAATACATTGAAAATACAAATATATTTTTTTCAGGTTAAAAATCTTTAAAAGCACAAATACTTTAATGAAATGTTTAATCGATACATTTTGTTTTTTAGACTAACATGGTTAAACTGCTCTAGATCTTGATAAGTAAACTGTATTAAACATCTAGCATTCCAGATTAGAGCCAGTGCCCATTCACAGCCCGTTGCCACTTTGAGCATTTTCACCTAATTGCGTATAATCATTATCCAATTGTTAGGAATTTATATCCAGTAATTAAATATTCATGACTGTACCAATACCTCGAAACACACACATACAGTTATTTTGGTCTGCAGTTGCAGGTTATCATAACATAAAACAGGAAACTCATTCTGAAAAAGTTCAGTGCCAAGAAAAATTGTGAACTTACCAAGATTAACATTCCTAGATTCAAAGAAGTAAAGTACTCCCACAATCTTAACCGTAGCCTCCTCAAAGCCTCAAAAACCTCAAAGATGATTGATCCATTATAGACCACTGTAGATCCTATAAAAATACCCAGTAATCAAGAACATGAGAGCTTGACTTGATATGTTTTCGAAAACACCTCCATAACCCTACCGGCACACTCTCTTGGTCTCAGCACATGGATCGTTGGCTTATGTAGGAAGTGTGTGTTCAGTTTGGCAGGTCTGCGTCATTATGCACCTACTAGCGAGTTTTCGACCAATTTATTCCCTCCTGGATCGATCACTTGAGGTCCTGGGGTTCAAGGCTGGTCATGTACAGTTTTCGGATGGTGGCCCTCATAGCACTGGGGATAGGGCCTTGGTTGACATGGCTTCCTGAGCCAGATGTCCCCAGCGTTACCTGAGCAGTGAGCTTCGCTGAGGCCACCTTAAACACACAGCCAGGGTGACCTGAGGGAAAGACCAAAACAATGCTGTCTCATCCCTAGAAGACTCTCCAACCTCACCAATGACTCTCAACAACACATAGACAAAATACCCACAGCGAGGGACTCATAATGACTCAATGTGATTTACAAGAGAATCAAGCCCGCCGTACCTACAAGCTGTCACTGGCTAGCCTTGGCAAGAGGCCTTAATCAACACTATTAGTGATCTAGACATAACTGATCAATAAGGTGCTGATCTAGACATAATTTAGCCACTGCTTAGAGTAAATCAAGGGCACTGATCAATTGACTAATCATCTTAATTTCGTAATCTGCAGCAAATGAAGACCAGCATCAGGTTAGGACTGCTGATAGAATATTTTCATTCAGCCTACTGGAAAAAAAGACTGGTAATAAAACTTGTGCTGCCACATATTGCCAAAACCATAAGCTATTTTCCGAAGCCTAGTGAGGCGCCTTTCTAGACAGCATTTTAAGAGACAACAAGCATATTTCCGACATCAAAATTGTTTCTAAACACATCAGGCTGCAATAGGATGCTTCCTTACACATTACCTTACTTTACCCAAAATCATCCAGAAGGCAATGTGAAAAGCTAAACTGAGTAATTTCTCATTCATATCATTTCATTAATACTGTCAAGTGTGAATACAAATATTTATAGTTCAATGTAAATAACAAAAATATTATTTTACCAAATATTTGTGTGATATTTATTGTTAGAGCTTATAGAGTTATAGTATCACTTAGTAACATGTCTTTAGGCTATAGGCTTACAATTCCTGTCCAGCGTATGTTTATTGTAAGACTTTTTTGAATTGTCAGCTGATTTGAGTTATATTATTGGTTACAAAAACACTTGGTTATGCTTGTATCATTAAAATTCATTATCTTTATCATAAGCATAATAAGCACATATAGTTTTACAGTTAACTGCACTTAGCAGACAGACATGTGAATTACAATGGATAACACACCAATGCTCCGGCAGACGATTGCTCTTATAAGAGAGCAAGACGCTCAAACCATCAGTCCTCAAGACGTCTGTTGTAGTATATGACATCACTCTCTACATCTCAATTGTATCCACAAGCTTTGCATGACCAGCATCTCCTAAATATATTCTCTAATGAGCTTTATAGAGGCAATCAAATTTTCCAACCAAGCAAATATATTGTTCATGATCCACTAATTGTGCAATTTAGACCAGTTTCAACTGGATTAAAACCAGATTGTGTCTTTCCAAAACGATATGTACCTGCAACTACAGCCATGTGACACATATTTTTAAGTTTCCAAAACAATACTTTGTCAATGAGGCAATGATACTTACAAACACAGGGTTTAGAAGAAAATTGTAAATGACACTAACTGTCAAAAGTGTTGTCACCCCTGCTTTAATTCCTAACCCTTAAGACAAGCAGGGATTACAAAGTTAATTAGAGAGTCAGAAGTAATCTCTATCTAACAGGATCAATAGAACGCTAACCAGATGCAGATATGTGAACAAGAACCGAGCTGGATTGGTTCAAGACATGTGACAGCATCTGGGATCTGGCATCTTGCATTAAGAGTCAAAATGTGTTTATAAGCATTTCCAAGTAAAGTCACATTCATTTATATAGAGCTTTATGCAATGCAGATAGTTTCAAACCAGCTTTAATAACAGTTAATGTTACAAAATCCATCAATTCTAAAACAACTTCAGCTGTAAAGCAGCACTACAGAAGACAATGTCATCATTTTAGTAATTATATTAATAAAAAATATTACTGAATTTTATTTGTCTTTTAAAAAGGGCCGTAACCACCAAAGGCATTGCGGGGGACAAGTCCCCCCTACCCCTCAATAATTAGAAATGGCAAAATTGTCCCACCCAGTATTTGCTATTTTTGATGCCACTCTGGTGCACTCCATTATGCAGCATTCTGTTTGTTGTTATGATGACAAACAGTTTAAAAAGTTACATTTAAGGCTGGTCGACCTCAGCGGTCTAACAGCGTAATATACAGTGTACTCAACTCATACAATATACTCAACTTTTTGTTATGGAATTTCGCCATTTTTATTTGAAAATATGCTATAATTTACACGATCCTTGCATTTTATTCATAACTGAATGTTACGAGACAAGAAACATTTTGCGTTTTTGATATTTTAGACATTCAAATAAGAGTAATTGTGTGTACATTTTTGAATAAAATATGATTTTCTAAGAGTTTAAATGGATTACTTAACAGCTAGGCAATTAGAGCTGGAACTTCCTTTGTCGTTCTTATTTCTTTTCTTTATTCTCTTAAATCCCTTTTAATCCTTTAATTATTTAATTTCTTTAAATAAAGTCACCTTTATTTATATAGCACTTTATACAATACAGATTGTTTCAAAGTAGCTTTACAGTGATAACAGGAAAATGATTAAATTATGCAAACAGTTAATTTCGACTCTTCGGCAGCTAAACTAAAATAGTATAATTGTTTAGCTGAAGTGTTGATTCAGTTCCCATTCAGTCACTACGAGTTACGTCAGTGACTGACAAATTGGGGTCGCGCCTGAGAGCCCTATCACCTTCGAATGTTAACAGAAACAGCCAATGGACATTGGCGATGGAGATTTGCATCACGAACGACGCCCCGTGCTGCGGTTATATAGGAAGCGTGCAGCAGACACTCTCTAAACTTCGCTTCGGAGCCGAGCGTTTCTGCACTGATTCGATATCGATCACAAGTTAAGTATGGAGTACCACAAGGATCAGAACTAGAACCGTTTCTTTTCACCCTCTACATTCTACCCTTGGGAGATATCATTAGGAAGCATGGGATTAGTTTTCACTGTTATGCTCTATATTCCTTTGCATCCTGACGAAATTTACCAATTCATAAAATTAACGGAATGTGTAGCTGATATAAAAATTTGGATGACTAGTAATTTCCTACAACTTAATTCTGAAAAAAACAGAGTTTCTAGTTATTGGGCAATAAACCTCTGCACGTACTGTCTAACAATTGATGGCTGCTCTTTGAACCTGGGTGTGCTCTTTGATACCAATCTTTTATTTGAAAGCCACGTTTCTAGCATCTGTAAAACCGCATTCTTCCATCTTAAAAGTATATATAAATTACGACATATGCTTTCAATGAAAAATGTGGAACAGTTAGTTATGCGTTCATGACCTCAAGGCTAGATTATTGTAGTGCTCTACTGGGTGGTTGCCCTGCACATTTAATAAACAAAGTCCAAAATGCAGCCGCTAGAGTTCTTACTAGAACCAGGAAGTATAACCATATTAGCCCAATTCTGCCAACACTGCATCGGCTCCATATTAAACATCGTATACATATTAAAATATTGCTGATTACTTACAAAGCGCTTAATGGTTTAGCTCCCCAGTACTTGAGCGAGCTCTTAACGCATTATAGTCCTTCATGTCTATGGCAATTTCAAAATTCTGTCCAGTTGATAATATCTAGAATATCAAAATCAACTACTTGTTTTAAAATTAACTGCTGTAGATCCTTTTCCTATTTAAACCCAAAACTTTGGAATAGTCTTCCTAGCATTGTCCGTGAAGCAGACACACTCTGTCAGTTAAAATCTAGACTAAAAACACATCTCTTTAACCTGGCATACACATAGAACATTATACATTTCTATAATTCAAATCAGTTAAATGATTATTAGGCTGCATAAACTAGGTCTGCCGGAACTGGGAATACATCCTATACCACCTGTTGTACTCGTTACATCATAAGAAGAATGGCATCTACGCTAATGTTAGTCTTTCTGTTTATTCCGAGGTTTAATCAGCTGGATCCGGGCCATATTCAGATCAGATGGTGGACCAGCGCCTAGACAAGACCACAACATATGATGTAGTCAGCTGGATCAGGGCCGTATCCAGATCAGATGGTGGACCTGCGCCTAGACACGATCACAACACATGATGTAGTCAGCCGTATCTGGGCTGGATCCAGATCAGATGGTGGGCCTGCGAGTAGACACGACAACAACGCATCCCTGAAGTGTCAACAGACATTGTGTCAACTAGACTCTCCCCTGTGAAGGCGTCAACAACACGACAGCTATCGGCACTGATTCTCAACAAACCCGTCTCCATACCTTCAACCAGATGAAACTGGATAAATATTCTAAATGTTCCAATCCAATCTGACTTCTGACCTATAATGCTGCCTGAATCATTATCATGCACTGTTCGTTAATTGGCCATAGGAGAACTGGCCCCCCAACTGAGCCTGGTTTCTCCCAAGGTTTTGGTTCTTTACCATTGTTTTTTTGTGTGCATTTTTCTCCTTTGTTGCCTTTAGCTTGCTTAGTTGTGGACATTTAATATTCAGCAACATTATTGATCTGCCTGCATTAACACCATTATTTGAGAACTGAACTGAGCTGGACGATGACATCACGGTTTTCTCTAGAGCAGCTATTATATAAATTAATAACTTAATAAATTTGTGGCGAGGGGGGCGTGGTTTTGCGGAGTCTGTAGCGGGAGAGGGAGGACGGAGCAGAGCGGAGCGTAAGTAGGTCAAGTGCAGATGATGAACACCTGTGTCTGATTTCAGTAATTGGCGTGGAGAGACCGGATATAAGCCGGCGTGTGAGAGCGAGAGGGGAGAGAGAAACGAGCTAGGACCTCGCGTGTGCTGCTGTGGAAGGAGATTGCAACGAATTCTGAGTTATTATATTTTGGCTGTGCCTGTGCACGGTGAACGCGCTCTGTGCGCACCTGTTTGTTTATTTTTGTGACGTGAATAAAAGTGAAACGTCCCAGCTCAAGCCGACCCCTGTCTTCTTCCTTCCTGTCTGAACTGAACCTTGTCACACTGGTGCCGAAACCCGGGAGGGAAGAAGATCGCCGCCGCCATGCAGACCCCGCCAGCGTCACCATTCGCAGACATAATCCAGTCGCTCGCCGGTCTTCACCAAGAGCAACACCAACAACTGCTGACGATCAAGGAGGAGCAGGACAAACGGTTCGAGGCGCTCCTCCGAGCTCAGCATGAAGACCGCGAGCTACTCCGGAGCTGGGTGGACCGGGAGGTTCGGGCCATCCCCGCATCTAAAGACCATTCACCTCCTCTGCCTCTGAACAGGATGGGATCTCAGGACGACCCAGAGGCGTTCTTGGACCTATTCGAGAAATCGGCAGAGGACCGGGGATGGCCCATGGAGGACTGGCCAATGCGGCTTATCCCTCTGCTGTCTGGGGAAGCGCAGATAGCCGCACACCAACTGCCAGTCCTGAATCTCCTGCTCTACCAGGACCTCAAGCGTGCCATCCTTCAGCGGGTCGGTCGGACCCCGGAGCAACATCGACAGCGGTTCAGGACCCTAACCCTGGACGAGGCCGGCCGACCCTTCGTGATGGCACAGCAGCTCCGGGACTCCTGTCGCAAATGGTTGATGGCCGACGACAGCGACGTCGAGGAGGTGATCGATCGTGTGGTGCTGGAGCAGTTCGTGGCCAGGCTTCCGAAAGGAACTGCGCAGTGGGTTCAGTGCCACCGCCTGGCGTCGCTGGATCAGGCCATCCAGTTGGCGGAGGATCAGATGGTGGCGTGCCCGGGGGTCGGCGACCCCTTACCATCTGCCTCTCTCTCTCACTCTCCTTCTTCTCTCTCTCTTCCCAAACCTGTCCCTTTCCCCAGGTCACGTGGAGGGCTCCCGCCGAAGCCAGCGCCCCGCTGGAGGTCGGGTTATCCGGCGGAGCCAACAGCCACGCCCAGGGCTCCTCCCAGGGGAGGGACCTCGACCCCTGGATTCGTCTCTCCACAACATCCAATGCCGCTCTCTCCACGTCAATCGCTTGACCCGCTTCCTGCCGCCAGGGCGGCGGTAAAGTCTGGGCCGGCCTGTTGGCGCTGTGGGGACCCGGGACACTTCATTGACCGGTGTCCAGTGATGGAGGTGGGGACACTGATCCGGGTCCCCGATGCGCCACAAGCTGCCCCCGATCAGGCTGGCCTATACCAAATACCAGTGAGTATCAAGGGGGGTACATATCAGGCTTTGGTGGATTCAGGATGTAACCAATCCTCCATTCATCCAAGCCTGATTCAACCGAGGGCATTGGATAATAGCCGCATGGTTAAGGTTCGGTGTGTGCACGGGGAAGTGGTGAAGTATCCTATTTTGCCTGTGGATATTCAATTTAGGGGAGAAAAGCATAGAATAGAGGTGGCAGTTAACCAGCACCTCCGGCATCCGATAATTTTGGGTACTAATTGGCCGTTGTTTAATAAATTGTTGGGCTATTTGTGTTCGGATGTCTCTTGGGGGAAAAAAACCTAAGGATAGGATCGCGGTGGCACAGCTGGGGGAGGCTGATCTGGAACCGCTGAAAAATGCATTTGATCAGGTTCGTACCATCGACGGACAGCTTCTTTCTCCTGGCCAACCGCTCTCATATCCTTATTTTGCAATTTTAAAAGATAGGTTGTATCGGGTGACCCAAGATGCCCAGACAAAACAAGATACAACCCAGTTATTGATACCTAAAAGCCGTCGGGAAATGCTTTTCCAGGCGGCTCATTATAATCCTATGGCCGGGCATTTAGGACAGACAGCTACACTAAACCGTCTCATGGTCCGGTTCTTTTGGCCGGGCATTCACGAAAATGTGCGCAGATGGTGCGCGGCATGTCGTGAATGTCAGTTGGTAAATCCACCGGCCACCCCAAAAGCACCATTGTGCCCCCTACCGTTGATGCAGGCCCCCTTCGAACGAATTGGTATGGACCTCATCGGGCCATTAGAACGGTCAGCACGGGGACACCGCTTTGCATTGGTCCTGGTGGACTATGCAACGCGGTATCCTGAAGCAGTGCCGCTCCGCACTATTTCCGCTAAGAGCGTGGCGAGTGCACTGTTTCAACTAATCTCCCGGGTGGGAATTCCGAAGGAAATTCTCACTGATCAGGGCACGGCGTTTATGTCACGTACTATTCGCGAGCTTTACGAGTTGTTGGGCATTAAATTCGGTTCGAACCAGCGTCTATCACCCACAAACAGACGGCTTGGTCGAACGGTTTAATCGCACGTTAAAATCCATGATTCGAAAGTTCGTACACGAAGACGCCAAAAATTGGGATAGGTGGTTAGAACCCCTCTTGTTCGCTGTACGGGAGGTCCCACAAGCCTCCACAGGGTTTTCCCCCTTCGAGCTTCTCTATGGATGTCAGCCCCGTGGGGTGCTGGATGTCCTTAGGGAGGCTTGGGAGGACGGACCCTCTGATAGTAAAAACGAAATTCAATATGTCATGGACCTGAGAACAAAACTCCACACTTTGGGGCGGCTGTCAAGGGAGAATTTGTTGCAGGCCCAGGACAGTCAGAGTCGGTTGTACAACAGGGGGGCTAGACTACGTCAATTTACACCGGGAGATAAAGTGCTTGTGTTACTCCCTACGTCTAGTTCAAAATTACTTGCGAAGTGGCAAGGGCCCTTTGAGGTCACACGGCGAGTTGGGGATCTCAACTATGAGGTAGCTCGAACGGACAATGGTGGAGCACATCAAATATACCACCTCAACCTGCTCAAAAAATGGTCGGAGGCAGAATCAGTGATGCTGGCGACGGTAATAAGTGGGGAGGAGGATCTTGGGCCAGAAGTGAATTCAAAATCTCAATCTCTCGCTCTGGCCCCTGGTGGAGAGCACCTCTCACCCTCGCAGCTCACTGATGTCAAATCAATACAAGCAGATTTTGCTGATGTGTTTTCACCCCTGCCCGGTCGAACGAATCTCATTAAGCACGATGTTGAGACTGAGCCGGGAGTGGTTGTTCGCAGCCGGCCGTATAGATTACCGGAACACAAGAAAAAGGTAGTTCAAACTGAATTAGACGCAATGCTAGAAATGGGAGTGATAGAAGAATCCAACAGTGACTGGGCGAGCCCGATAGTTTTAGTCCCTAAAACGGACGGCTCAGTTCGGTTCTGTGTGGATTACAGGAAGGTGAATGCAGTGTCGAAATTCGACGCATATCCAATGCCTAGAGTTGACGAATTGCTTGATCGACTAGGTACCGCTCGTTTTTATTCGACACTGGACTTAACCAAGGGTTATTGGCAGATCCCCTTGTCTCCCATGACTAAAGAAAAAACAGCTTTCACAACGCCGTTTGGATAACACCAATTTGTTACTCTTCCGTTCGGGTTGTTCGGGGCTCCAGCCACCTTTCAGCGGTTGATGGACCAACTTCTCCGGCCGCATGCTGCATATGCCGCTGCATATCTCGATGATATTATCATTTATAGTGGCGATTGGCAGCGACATATGCAGCATTTGCGAGCTGTCCTAGAGACGCTGAGAGGGGCGGGGCTCACGGCCAACCCGAAGAAGTGTGCAGTTGGGCGGGTGGAAGTACGATATCTGGGCTTTCACTTGGGTCATGGACAGGTGCGTCCACAAATTGACAAGACGGCAGCAGTTGCGACTTGTCCAAGACCCAAGACCAAAAAGGAGGTTAGACAGTTCCTGGGGCTGGCGGGCTATTACAGAAGGTTTGTGCCTAATTTTTCGGACACCGCCAGCCCGCTGACTGATCTAACTAAAAAGGAAGCACCAGATATGGTTCAGTGGACGGAGCGGTGTCAGCAGGCTTTCACCCGCATAAAGGCTGCTCTGTGTGGCGGTCCGCTCTTACATGCTCCTGACTTTTCTCTCCCCTTTATTCTGCAGACAGACGCGTCGGACAGGGGGTTGGGCGCCGTACTGTCCCAGGAGGTGGAGGGTGAAGAGCGGCCGGTGCTGTACATCAGTCGCAAGCTCTCTAAGAGAGAGACGAAGTACAGCACCATTGAAAAAGAGTGTTTGGCTATCCGATGGGCTGGTCTCACCCTCCGCTATTACCTCCTGGGGCGGGAGTTCACCCTCTGTTCGGACCACGCTCCCCTGCAGTGGCTCCACCGCATGAAAGATACCAACGCGCGGATCACCCGTTGGTATCTGGCTTTACAACCATTTAAATTTCAGGTGATCCACAGGCCGGGTGTACAGATGGCTGTAGCCGATTTCCTCTCCAGGAGGAGGGGGGGGGAGGCTGCAGTCCGGATGGCTCCCCGGCCTGAGTCGGGCGGTGGGGGTATGTGGCGAGGGGGGCGTGGTTTTGCGGAGTCTGTAGCGGGAGAGGGAGGACGGAGCAGAGCGGAGCGTAAGTAGGTCAAGTGCAGATGATGAACACCTGTGTCTGATTTCAGTAATTGGCGTGGAGAGACCGGATATAAGCCGGCGTGTGAGAGCGAGAGGGGAGAGAGAAACGAGCTGGGACCTCGCGTGTGCTGCTGTGGAAGGAGATTGCAACGAATTCTGAGTTATTATATTTTGGCTGTGCCTGTGCACGGTGAACGCGCTCTGTGCGCACCTGTTTGTTTATTTTTGTGACGTGAATAAAAGTGAAACGTCCCAGCTCAAGCCGACCCCTGTCTTCTTCCTTCCTGTCTGAACTGAACCTTGTCACAAAATTAATAACTTTTTTACAACAAAAATTAACTATCACTAAATTTACTTAAGCTGGACTATAACGCTATTTATTTTTCAAGAAACAAACTTTGTTGCATTATTTTCCTGTTATAACTGTAAATCTGCTTTAAAACAATGTGTATTGTAAAACGCGCTATATAAATAAAGGTGAATTGACTTGACTTAATTCAGCTCTGCTTTCATCTCGAGTATGGTCTTCAGAACCCCGAAGGCTTTCCTGTGTTGGTGTGACGGTGCGTCACTGATGATTGTCTTTGAGAGAATCTCTGCACAGCTAGAGCCCTTCTCTGTACGCTGTGCAGACAATATTCTCCTGTGCACTTCAGCACAAAAGAGCATATTTTTCAAGGTGTCAATCCACCAGTGCGTTTCTGGATCCGGTCGTTTCCTGGCCCCGGATAACAGTCACGATCACTGCCTCTCGTGTCTGGGAGCATGCTGAGGTAGCGTTCAAGTCATGTACCCACTGCGGGAAGAGGACCATCTCAATGCTGAGATCAAGACTCCAATACCTCGCAAGAGGTGGAATCCCCTCCGCTATCCCCCAATCTAGTTCTTCTGCCCAGCAGAAGACTATTGTTGATACGCAGGGTGATCTGAGTATCACAGTGGGGGCCAAATCCTTGTTTGACTTAGTTTAAGGTACCCACATTTTCAACAAAAGAGCAATTTCCTCATTCTCTGGTTCTCAGGAGGGCGCGGTTGATGCTATGCCTTGCAACTCTCAGCCCTCTCCACCATCGCCAGCAGGGTGCAGTTCGAGTACGCAATGCCTTTTCAGGCATCTTCTGCCAAACTGTGGAGCCAGGTTAATTGTTGCACTGCACACTCAGACCCCACTTGGGGATGCTGTGCCTTTCGGGTTGGGTCCCTGCCTTGTCCACATTGTCAGCATAGAAGGCATAGTCCACCTCACTGCCCCAACACGGGTACATCTGTGGTCCCATTGGTCCCACTTGTACGGTTTCTGGGAGCCTGGGTGCCGCTTCCAGCCTGTCACTCTGGCTCATTCGGCCGATTAGACTCGGCTATGAGATTCAGTTCGCCCCCGGCGTCCTCCCAGGTTCAGCGGCATCCGTTTTACCAAAGAGGCCCCTGTCCTGTGAGCGGAGATCGCAGCCCTCCTGGTGAAGTATGCGATAGAGCCGGTTCCTCCAGCCGGTATGAGGTCAGGGTTCTACAGCCCCTACTTCATTGTCCCCAAAAAGAGTGGTGGGTTATTTTGGATCTGCGTGTTTTGAATCAAAATGCTAACGCAGAAATTACTTTTTGAATGTGTTCACCCCCAAGATTGGTTTGCAGATATCGACCTGAAGGACGTGGACTTTCATGTCTTAATTCTCCCTCGACACACTGGCATACCAGTACAAGGTCCTCCCCTTAGGGCTGTCCCTGTCGCCCCACGTCTTTACAAAGGCCGCGAAGGCAGCCCATACACCTTTACTGGAAGTGGTTGTTCACACCCTCATCTATCTCGACGACTGGCTCATCCTGGCACACTCGCAAGATCAGTTGTGTGAACACAGGGACCTGGTGCTCAGACACCTCAGCCATCTGGGTCTTCAGGTCACTGGGGAAAAGAGCAAACTCTCCCCCTTGGAAAGGATCTCTTTTCTCGGTATGGAGTTGGACTCGGTCAACCTGACGGCTCGTCTCACGAATGAGCGTGCTCAGTCAGTGCTGAACTGCTTGAATTTATTCAAAGGCAGGACAACAGTTCCACTGAAATGATTTCAGAGGCTCTTGGGCCATATGGCATCCGGAGCCATGGTCACGCAGCTCGGATTGCTTCATATGAGACTGCTTTGGCATAGGGCTGTCCCTTTACGTTCGAAAATCGATTGCACAATCGATTGGACCAACCAACACAAGTTTCGAAAACGAAAATAGGGAATCAATTTTAACTGCCTTTTTTTTTTTTACCAAAAATGTGTTTTAGGTAGACAGATCAATACAGTGCACAGAACACGTAGGATGTTGGAAAATAACAATGTCTTTTCTGTTAACCAAATGCTTTTTAATATTCGCTATTACTTCAGTGCAAATGAACAAGCGCGTTGTTACCATTACTTGTTGCTTAGTGACGTGTGTTTTTTCAAGCAAGCCAGAAATACGCAGATTCTGCGCAATACGCTGTATTTAATATATCATTAGGACTCACGAGTTGCGTATTTGTGCTAAATCCACGCAGATTTGGCTTACACGAACTTCCCCAGCAAAGTGAGTAAACATAGAAACACGCAAAATTGGCTCGTGATATGACAGCGTTACCCGCCAAAGTTCATTTTTATCCGAATTTGGCGGGTGTTCATTTCAATCCTTGAATGTTGCACTCCTGTTTGTCATTGTGCAAAAAACTTCACGCCAATAAATCATCAGAAATATTGCTGACTTGTGCGTGTCTCAAGCGCCCTCTTTACGTTCGTCCTAATGCCTGTTAGTTGTCCGTGGATTTGCCAATATTTGGTGTTGAAAATGGAAACGTCTTTAGACATGGAAAAATCGATTTTACAATCGATTCAATGAACACATATGTCTCAAAAATCGAACAGGATTTTTTCACAAAAGTGACAGCCCTACTTTGGCACTGGCTACACGACCGAGTCCCGAGATGGGCATGGCACTATGACATGCTTCGAGTGACATTCACTCCGACCTGCCGCCGAGCTTTCAGCCCGTGGTCAGACCTTGCTTTTCTATGGGCCGGAGTACTCTAGAACAAGTGTTCAGACATGTTGTTGTCTCAACAGATGCCTCCACCACCGGCTGGGGTCCTCCTCTGTCTTTTTTCATTGCTGCGGGACAAGCATGTACTAGTCAGGACAGACAACAGATTGACCGTCAAGGTGGTCTATGCTCTGGTCGCATGTAGCAACTCCTCATCTGGAGTCAGAAGTGACTCAGGTCGGTTCGTGCCACCTGGTTTCTGGAACTCATGCTCCTCGCGATAGCCCCTCCCTGGCAGATTCCCCTTAGGAAGGACCTGCCTTCTCAGGGACGGGGCACCATATGGCGCCCGCGTCCAGACCTCTTGAACATGCACGTGTGGTCTCTGGAGAGGTTCTTAGTGACCTACTCTCAGCTGTAGTAGACACTATGACTTCAGCTAGAGCCTCCTCCACGAGGCGCACTTATGCTTGGAAGTGGTACCTGTTTGTTGAATGGCACTCTTCTCATCAGAAAGACACCCGCAAATGGAGTAATGCTCTATGTCTCTATGTAGACCATACACAGAGTTTTAGGACCTCAGATCAGCTCTTTGTCTGTTGTGGAGGCCAGAGGGTGGCCCACTGGATAGTGGATGTCATAGTCTTGGCCTATCAGTCCCAAGGTGAGCCGTCCCGTGCCCTCTTGGGGTGAGAGCTTACTCCATTTGGAATGTTGCCTCCTCCTGGGCATTGACACGGCAGAGGCGTCTGACTCCAGGTCTACCACTTGTGTGCATGCCCGGTGGTCAGTCCCTGTACTAGACTATGTGCCCATATGTTGTGATTCCCTCGGGTGATCCCATATGTGTATTATTCCATGGTACGGCTTCCCGGTTGGCAAGCCCATGTCTTTCCCTTGGCAGATCCCTCTCAGCCGTCCCTGTTGGTGTTGTATTCACCCTGGCTAGGTTGGATCCTCTGCAGGGACTTTTCATATGTAGCACTGCCCTCTGGCCAGTCCATATGTGTAACTCCACACAAACAATTCTCAGTCGGCTGGCTCAGTTAGATTTCCAAAAATTGCAAATGACATAAGCATGCTTTTGGCCTGCAGAATCAAAATTAAAGTCTATTAAGATATCTATCTAAAGTCTCTCTTTAGGTACAAGGTTGATTTCTGTACATCCTATAAATAAATTTCATTCCAAATTTTAGGGCTGATAATATTTTGAAATTGAATTTGATTACATGATATGCAAATAAATTAAATCACATCTACATTTCATTTCATTTCATTTCATTTTATTTGGTTTAACATTTTTAACAAATATACAATAACAAATATTCAACTCATCATTTACATAACTTTTGATTAAACCAAAGGGTATAGGCTGAAGCTCAAGGCTTATTGACGCCTATCCCTCTCAATTTTTTTTACAACAGTCAACAGTGCTCAATTCTCTTCTTACAAAAACTTGAAACAACAAAGTCATAAATATTAATGACCCAAAACGTATCTATATGAAAGTATCATCTTGTTTCTTAGGAGCCGTTTAAATCCACTTATTGTTTGTGTCAATTTAAGATCTATATGCAAACAATTCCATAAATTCACTGCTCTTACAGAGATAGTTCTACATCTTATATTTGTTCGTACCTTCAGTTTTTTAAACAAACATGTTCCTTTTAACTCATACTTACAATAAAGTTTCTCAAACATACTCAAAACTTTATCAGGCAGCATTTTATAGTATACTTTATACATTATCAATGTAACCTTGTAATCCACTAAATCATAAAATTTTAGAATGTTTAATTTTAAAAATAAATCGTTAGTATGATCTTGTAATAATACATAAAGCTCTCTTTTGTAAAATAAAAAGTGGTTGGGTGTATGTCTTATACGTATTACCCCAAATCTCCAGACAATACGTTAAATATGGAAAAAATAATGATGCATATAACATAAATAATGCCTTCTTATTTAACAAATTCCCAATCTTATTTAATATCGCAACCCTCTTTGAGATTTTAGATTTTACATAATCAATATGCTTTTTCCACCCCAATTTACAATCTAATATAACACCCAAAAATTTTATTTTAATTACTCTTTCTATTTCCTCCACCCCTATTCTTACTTTCACTTCTGTCACACTATTTTTCCCCAAATCATAAACTTTGTTTTACTCATATTCAATGACAGCCTATTAATATCAAACCATTTCTTAACCCATTCCATCTCCCTTTCCATATTTCTCACATTATCTTTTAACTCTTTCCCAGAATAAAAAAAATTGGTATCATCCGCAAAAAGAATAGGCTTGAGAACACCTGAGACCCTACAGAGATCATTTAAATATAAAATAAACAATTTTGGTCCCAGGACCGAGCCTTGTGGAACCCCACAAAGAATTTTCAGGGGACTTGACATAATTCCATCAACTGAAACAAATTGTGTTCTGTTATTTATATTAGAACAAATCCAAGAATATGCAACCCCTCTGACCCCATAATTAAACAGCTTCTTCAGAAGAATATCGTGATTTATAGTGTCGAATGCCTTTTTCAGGTCAATGAAGACACCCAGACTCACTCTCTTATCATCAATAGCCTTGCTTAACTCATCCACTAGTTTCATTATTGCAAGTCCGGTCGACTGCTTGGCCTGAAATCCATACTGCTGCTCACTCAAAATATTATATTTATTAATAAAACTATCCAACCTTTTAACAAAAAGTTTTTCCAATATTTTAGAAAACTGTGGAAGAAGTGATACAGTCCTATAATTTGATAAATCATTTTTATTACCTGCTTTAAACAAAGGTATGACCTTTGCTACCTTCATCTGGTCCAGGAATATTCCCGTCCTAAATGAAACATTACATATGTGTGTCAATGGTTTAATAATTTCTTCTATGGTTTCTTTCACTAAGGACATCTATGTTATTACAATCTTGTGATCTCTTACTTTTATAGTTTAAAACCGTTCCCCTCACTTCAGATTCACTAACCTCACTTAGATACAAACTTTGCAGATTGTTTTCAATTAATTAATTCATCCAATCCATTTTCCTCTTTTGGTTCAACAATATCCCTTGCGAGATTCAGTCCCACATTAACAAAAAAATCATTAAATTCTTCAGCCACATCTTATTTCTTGTCTATGCACATATTATCTTTTATTATAAATTTAGGATATGCAGCTTCACTGACTGTATTTCTTATTAAACCATTTATAACTTTCCACATTCCTTTCATATTTCCTATATTTTCCTCTAAACAACTGCTATAATATGTCTCTTTCCTTAAACTAAGTTTTTTTTGTTAGTTTATTTTTATATGCCTTATATTTCATCTCAGCCTTTTCCGTTCTTTGTCTTAAGAAGACCCTATATAGTGTGTTTTTCTGTTTACATGCATTAAGTAACCCTTTTGCCATCCAGGGTTTTTGTTCCCTCTTTTTCTCAATGTACATTTTTAAAGGACAATTAATTTCATATAACTTTAAATAAATGTTCAGAAAAAAGCTATACGCTTCATTTACATCATTAACATAAACATTTTCCCAATTATATCTTATTAGATCTTCCTTAAAGGCTTTCAAGGTTACAGGAGTCCTCAGCCTCCATTCTCTTTTCCTCCTTACAACAACCCTCTTCATTTAATTTACGGTTATAATAAACAAAAATTGGCAAATGGTCACTTATGTCTTCCACCAACAATCCCCGTACAATGTCATTATCAGCAACATTTGAATAAATATTGTCAATTAATGTAGCACTTTGTCCTGTAATTCTACTCGGCTTTGTGATTGTTGGAAATAGACCTAAGCTATCCATTGTATAAATAAGGTCTGTGGTACCTTTGTGGCCTTGTGAATTCAAAAGATCAACATTAAAATCTCCACAAACAAAAACATTTTTTCTACCTACCACCTACTCAAACATACAAACTAATTGATCATTTGTTTTGTCAATACATGTGTAACGGAGCAGGCTTCCGCACCGCTCCCTCTCCGCCATCGGAGGGATCCTTCCCCGGAATATTAACCACCCTTAGTAACTTCACTTCCCATCATGCCGCTTACCTGGGACTGATTACGCGACACACCTGCACCACACTGATTGCACACACACCTGCATGTCATTCACACACACATAAAATCCACTTCCACACAGCACTTCTCTCATAGTATTTTATTGCCCAGGCCTTCAATAACGAGCGTTTATTTTTGAGTTTGCTTTTCTTAATACTGATCTTGGATTGTGTACCCCGACCTCTGATTGTTCTCTGCCTGTCTTGACCCGGATTGTCCTTTGGATTTGTATATTTCTGCCTGCCTTGACCATTGCCTGTGACCCCGACCTTCTCTGTGTTATCTCGCTGCTACTGTCTGCTGTTAATTTACCCTGCCTGTTTGACCATTCTCATTAAAGCTGCAAATGGATCCCTCAGCGTCTGTGCCATCAATACAGAATACTTCGCCACTCACCGATCCAGCAGCTGTCCTGCAGTTATCCACGGAGCTCACGAACCAAGCCTCACGCCTGGAGACGCATCATCGTCAACTGAACCATTTGACTACCCTCACTGAGTGGCTAGTACTGGGGTTGCAAGAACTGCGTACAGTGATGGGGAACGCATCCCCCGCTCCCGCCGCACCACCGCAAGATGACTCACCATCTCAACCCAGCTCGAGCGCTTCAGTCAACCCTCGGCTTGCTTTCCCAGAGAAATTCGATGGTAACACCGCTAAGTGCAAGGGTTTCTTACTACAATGCACCCTCTTTGTTGATCAACAACCCTCACTCTATACCACCCAAGCGAGCCGTATAGCGTTCGTCTGCTCACTGCTCACGGGTCGGGCATTGGAATGGGCCACCACGGTCTGGGGAACAGACGGAGCATCATTTTCCTCCTTCAGGGAGTTCCTCCAGCAGTTTCGCCACGTTTTCGAACACCCCACTGCAGGGGGAAGTCCTGGAGAACAACTGTTAACTCTCACTCAGGGAAGAGGAACAACGGCGGAATATGCTCTTGCTTTCCGTACACTCGCAGCACAAACCAACTGGGTAGAGGATACTTTAAAGACTCTCTTCAGGAAGGGACTGACCGCCGAACTCCAGTCTGAACTAGCCTGCCGGGATGAGGGAAGAGACCTGAACGAATATATCGATCTAGCCATCCAAGTTGATAATTTACTCCGTTCCAGACGTTCAGTTCGTGTCCCACCACGCTATCATCAGGAAACCTCCTCCGTGCACGAGCCCATGCAGATCGGGTTCACCCACCTTACACCCGAGGAACGAGAACGCAGAATGCAGAACCGTTTATGCCTGTACTGCGGTCAATCCGGACACCTGAGGGTCGCTTGTCCAACTCGCCCCTCTTCTAGCCCTTCATCGGTGAGTAACTGCATTAGAACCAACTCAAACACATCCAGCCTAACCATACCAGTTCGTCTAGTTGTTCGGGATAAAGTGATTAATACCACCGCTCTGATAGACTCAGGAGCGGCTGGTAACTTTATTTCTCACAAATTCGCTGTGCAGGGCAAATTTGAATTAGAATCATATCCTTGTCATTCTTCTTTGGCAGTGGAGGCGCTAGACGGTCGACCCCTCGGAGAGGGAAGAATTCACAGCATCACTGAGAACGTCAAGCTTCACGTTGGATCACTCCATTCAGAGAATATCAAATTCTACGTCATTCAATCTCCTCATCACTCTGTCATCCTTGGTCTCCCCTGGTTACGGAATCACAATCCACACATCTCATCTCAATGGGATCTGTCCCATTGAGTCAGATCACTCAATGGGACACCACCTGTCAAAATCGCTGTTTATCCAGTCACTCGAATCTCCACTCACAGTCTGGACACCTCCACGTCAGATCCAGAAGGATTAAAAGTACCACCCGACTATGCAGATCTCATTGAAGCCTTCAGTAAGGAGAAAGCCTCTCAACTACCAGAACATCGCTCCAGTGACTATGCCATTGACCTTCTCCCTGGGGCTGCTCCCCCCCGGGGAAGAATATTTCCTCTGTCTCGGCCTGAATCCGAGGCTATGAAACGCTACATTGAGGAGGAGTTAGCAAAAGGGTTCATTAGACCTTCAACCTCACCAGCAACGGCCGGATTCTTCTTCGTGAAAAAGAAAGACGGAGGACTTCGACCCTGTATCGACTACCGAGGGTTGAACGACAACACCGTGAAATTCAGGTATCCCTTACCTCTTGTACCTGCCGCTCTGGAACAGCTCCGCCAAGCCAAGTACTTCACCAAGCTAGATTTGCGTAATGCGTACAATTTGATCCGCATCCGAGAGGGGGACGAGTGGAAGACTGCTTTCTCGACCACTAGTGGGCACTACGAATACTTGGTTATGCCTTTCGGGCTGTCTAACAGTCCTTCAGTGTTCCAGGCTTTTATGAACGACGTCTTCCGTGACATGCTGGATAAATGGTTGATTGTATATATCGATGACATCTTAATCTACTCGAACTCCATGGAGGAACACATTCAACAGGTCAGGCTGGTACTGGAACGTCTAATTCAATACCAACTTTTCGCCAAAGCTGAGAAATGCGAGTTCCATCAGACTAGCACATCATTCTTGGGATACATCATCAGCCAGGAGGGGATAGCCACGGACGAGAGGAAGGTCAAGGGGGTTCTGGACTGGCCGTTACCTCAAACCATTAAGGAACTTCAGCGATTCTTGGGCTTCGCCAACTTCTACAGGAGGTTTATAAGAAATTTCAGCATCATCGCAGCTCCATTAACCGCCATGACTAAACGTCACTCTGCTCGTCTGAATTGGTCAACCGAAGCTCATCAAGCATTCCAAGAACTAAAGACTCGTTTCACGTCCGCACCCATCCTCCATCATCCAGACCCAGAACAACCATTCATTGTGGAGGTAGATGCCTCCAACACAGGGGTAGGCGCTATTCTATCTCAACGACAGGGCAACCCAGCCAAGATGTACCCCTGTGCTTTTTTCTCCCGAAAACTCACCTCGGCCGAACGTAACTACGATGTGGGTAATCGCGAACTACTAGCCATGAAGTTAGCACTAGAGGAGTGGCGTCACTGGCTGGAGGGAGCAAGTCAACCCTTCACAATTCTCACGGACCACAAAAACCTTGAATATCTCCGTTCTGCCAAACGTCTGAATCCTCGGCAAGCCAGGTGGGCTTTATTCTTCACCAGATTTCAGTTCACAGTGACTTATGGACCGGGTACCAAGAACACCAAAGCCGACGCTCTCTCACGTCAAATGGAGGAAACAGCTCAAAATCCCAGTCACAAGAATGTCATTCATGCTAACCTACTGGTAGCTCCCGTTCAATGGGATATTATCACGGAGATCCAACAAGCCAACCTTCAAGTAAGACCACCTCTCGAATGCCCAACTAGTCTCCTCTTCGTTCCAGATCTTCTTCGTCTCCGACTCCTCGAGCAAGTTCACTCCACACCAAGTTCTGGTCACCCAGGGATCACTGCTACCATCCATTTACTCCAAAATCGCTTCTGGTGGCCTACTTTGTTGACTGACACCACCAAATACGTTAAGGACTGTACCAACTGTAGCACATCCAAATCACTCAGACAACACCTTGCGGGTCTCTTAACGCCACTGCCTACGCCACAACGTCCCTGGTCCCACATCGCTATTGACTTTATCACCGATCTGCCCAACTCCCAAGGACACACCACCATACTCACCATTGTTGACCGATTTTCCAAGGCCTGTCGTCTCATACCTCTACCCAAACTGCCTACCGCACTCGAAACAGCCGAACTCCTCTGCAATCAGGTGTTCCGCTTCTATGGTCTGCCCGAAGACATAGTTTCAGACCGAGGACCTCAATTCACCTCCAGGGTTTGGACCGCATTCTTCAAACACCTCAACATTAACATCAGTCTCACCTCTGGGTACCATCCCCAATCCAATGGGCAAACGGAACGGCTGAATCAGGACGTCATCCGCTTTCTCCGTTCCTACTGTCAGAACCAACAGGCAGAATGGAGTAGATACTTGTTTTGGGCTGAATACGCCCAGAATTCACTGGTTAAACCCGCCACAGGAATTACTCCCTTCAAGTGTATCCTCGGTTTTCAACCCCCACTGTTCCCCTGGTCAGGTGAACCTACTGAACTACCATCTGTCACGGAGTGGCTACACAAGAGCGAGGAGGTTTGGAATCAGGCTCACACTCACCTGCTCCACGCTGTCAGATGACAAGAGCAGCAGGCCAACCGCCACCGTCGCCCAGGTCCTGAATACAACATCGGCCAGTGGGTTTGGCTATCCACCAGAGATCTAAGACTCCGCCTTCCATGCCGCAAACTCAGTCCCAGGTATGTTTGTCCATTTCAAATTGTAAGACAGATTACATCTGTATCATTTCGATTAGATCTTCCCACTAATTATCGCATCTCTCCCACTTTCCATGTGTCACTTCTGAAACATGCCGGTGGTCCGAGAGGAGAGCCGGAGGAGGGAGCCACGGCTCAAAATCCCCTACCTTTCCTGGTTGACGGCGAGGAGGCGTACCACGTGCACAAGTTGCTGGACTCCAGGCGCCGGGGCAAGGTCCTTCAGTATCTGGCTGATTGGGAGGGGTTCGGTCCGGAGGAGCCAATCCTGGGTTAATTCTGGAGATATCCTTGACCCCACTCTAACTGAGGAGTTTCACCGGACGCACCCGGAAAAGCCGGCCCCTCGACCTCGTGGAAGACCCCGGCGTCATTTGCCTCCTCGCGTCAGGAGCTGCTCGCAGGGGGAGGGCTCTGTAACGGAGCAGGCTTCCGCACCGCTCCCTCTCCGCCATCGGAGGGATCCTTCCCCGGAATATTAACCACCCTTAGTAACTTCACTTCCCATCATGCCGCTTACCTGGGACTGATTACGCGACACACCTGCACCACACAAATTGCACACACACCTGCATGTCATTCACACACACATAAAAGCCACTTCCACACAGCACGTCTCTGCGAAGTATTGTATTGCCCAGGCCTTCAATAACGAGCGTTTATTTTTGAGTTTGCTTTTCTTAAAACTGATCTTGGATTGTGTACCCCGACCTCTGATTGTTCTCTGCCTGTCTTGACCCGGATTGTCCTTTGGATTTGTATATTTCTGCCTGCCTTGACCATTGCCTGTGACCCCGACCTTCTCTGTTTTATCTTCGCTGCTACTGTCTGCTGTTGATTTACCCTGCCTGTTTGACCATTCTCATTAAAGCTGCAAATGGATCCCTCAGCGTCTGTGCCATCAATACAGAATACTTCGCCACTCACCGATCCAGCAGCTGTCCTGCAGTTATCCACGGAGCTCACGAACCAAGCCTCACGCCTGGAGACGCATCATCGTCAACTGAACCATTTGACTACCCTCACTGAGTGGCTAGTACTGGGGTTGCAAGAACTGCGTACAGTGATGGGGAACGCATCCCCCGCTCCCGCCGCACCACCGCAAGATGTCTCACCATCTCAACCCAGCTCGAGCGCTTCAGTCAACCCTCGGCTTGCTTTCCCAGAGAAATTCGATGGTAACACCGCTAAGTGCAAGGGTTTCTTACTACAATGCACCCTCTTTGTTGATCAACAACCCTCACTCTATACCACCCAAGCGAGCCGTATAGCGTTCGTCTGCTCACTGCTCACGGGTCGGGCGTTGGAATGGGCCACCACGGTCTGGGGAACAGACGGAGCATCATTTTCCTCCTTCAGGGAGTTCCTCCAGCAGTTTCGCCACATTTTCGAACACCCCACTGCAGGGGGAAGTCCTGGAGAACAACTGTTAACTCTCACTCAGGGAAGAGGAACAACGGCGGAATATGCTCTTGCTTTCCGTACACTCGCAGCACAAACCAACTGGGTAGAGGATACTTTAAAGACTCTCTTCAGGAAGGGACTGACCGCCGAACTCCAGTCTGAACTAGCCTGCCGGGATGAGGGAAGAGACCTGAACGAATATATCGATCTAGCCATCCAAGTTGATAATTTACTCCGTTCCAGACGTTCAGTTCGTGTCCCACCACGCTATCATCAGGAAACCTCCTCCGTGCACGAGCCCATGCAGATCGGGTTCACCCACCTTTGACCCGAGGAACGAGAACGCAGAATGCAGAACCGTTTATGCCTGTACTGCGGTCAATCCGGACACCTGAGGGTCGCTTGTCCAACTCGCCCCTCTTCTAGCCCTTCATCGGTGAGTAACTGCATTAGAACCAACTCAAACACATCCAGCCTAACCATACCAGTTTGTCTAGTTGTTCGGGATAAAGTGATTAATACCACCGCTCTGATAGACTCAGGAGCGGCTGGTAACTTTATTTCTCACAAATTCGCTGTGCAGGGCAAATTTGAATTAGAATCATATCCTTGTCATTCTTCTTTGGCAGTGGAGGAGCTAGACGGTCGACCCCTCGGAGAGGGAAGAATTCACAGCATCACTGAGAACGTCAAGCTTCACGTCGGATCACTCCATTCAGAGAATATCAAATTCTACGTCATTCAATCTCCTCATCACTCTGTCATCCTTGGTCTCCCCTGGTTACGGAATCACAATCCACACATCTCATCTCAATGGGATCTGTCCCATTGAGTCAGATCACTCAATGGGACACCACCTGTCAAAATCGCTGTTTATCCAGTCACTCGAATCTCCACTCACAGTCTGGACACCTCCACGTCAGATCCAGAAGGATCAAAAGTACCACCCGACTATGCAGATCTCATTGAAGCCTTCAGTAAGGAGAAAGCCTCTCAACTACCAGAACATCGCTCCAGTGACTATGCCATTGACCTTCTCCCTGGGGCTGCTCCCCCCCGGGGAAGAATATTTCCTCTGTCTCGGCCTGAATCCGAGGCTATGAAACGCTACATTGAGGAGGAGTTAGCAAAAGGGTTCATTAGACCTTCAACCTCACCAGCAACGGCCGGAATCTTCTTCGTGAAAAAGAAAGACGGAGGACTTCGACCCTGTATCGACTACCGAGGGTTGAACGACAACACCGTGAAATTCAGGTATCCCTTACCTCTTGTACCTGCCGCTCTGGAACAGCTCCGCCAAGCCAAGTACTTCACCAAGCTAGATTTGCGTAATGCGTACAATTTGATCCGCATCCGAGAGGGGGACGAGTGGAAGACTGCTTTCTCGACCACTAGTGGGCACTACGAATACTTGGTTATGCCTTTCGGGCTGTCTAACAGTCCTTCAGTGTTCCAGGCTTTTATGAACGACGTCTTCCGTGACATGCTGGATAAATGGTTGATTGTATATATCGATGACATCTTAATCTACTCGAACTCCATGGAGGAACACATTCAACAGGTCAGGCTGGTACTGGAACGTCTAATTCAATACCAACTTTTCGCCAAAGCAGAGAAATGCGAGTTCCATCAGACTAGCACATCATTCTTGGGATACATCATCAGCCAGGAGGGGATAGCCACGGACGAGAGGAAGGTCAAGGGGGTTCTGGACTGGCCGTTACCTCAAACCATTAAGGAACTTCAGCGATTCTTGGGCTTCGCCAACTTCTACAGGAGGTTTATAAGAAATTTCAGCATCATCGCAGCTCCATTAACCGCCATGACTAAACGTCACTCTGCTCGTCTGAATTGGTCAACCGAAGCTCATCAAGCATTCCAAGAACTAAAGACTCGTTTCACGTCCGCACCCATCCTCCATCATCCAGACCCAGAACAACCATTCATTGTGGAGGTAGATGCCTCCAACACAGGGGTAGGCGCTATTCTATCTCAACGACAGGGCAACCCAGCCAAGATGTACCCCTGTGCTTTTTTCTCCCGAAAACTCACCTCGGCCGAACGTAACTACGATGTGGGTAATCGCGAACTACTAGCCATGAAGTTAGCACTAGAGGAGTGGCGTCACTGGCTGGAGGGAGCAAGTCAACCCTTCACAATTCTCACGGACCACAAAAACCTTGAATATCTCCGTTCTGCCAAACGTCTGAATCCTCGGCAAGCCAGGTGGGCTTTATTCTTCACCAGATTTCAGTTCACAGTGACTTATGGACCGGGTACCAAGAACACCAAAGCCGACGCTCTCTCACGTCAAACGGAGGAAACAGCTCAAAATCCCAGTCACAAGAATGTCATTCATGCTAACCTACTGGTAGCTCCCGTTCAATGGGATATTATCACGGAGATCCAACAAGCCAACCTTCAAGTAAGACCACCTCTCGAATGCCCAACTAGTCTCCTCTTCGTTCCAGATCCTCTTCGTCTCCGACTCCTCGAGCAAGTTCACTCCACACCAAGTTCTGGTCACCCAGGGATCACTGCTACCATCCATTTACTCCAAAATCGCTTCTGGTGGCCTACTTTGTTGACTGACACCACCAAATACGTTAAGGACTGTACCAACTGTAGCACATCCAAATCACTCAGACAACACCTTGCGGGTCTCTTAACGCCACTGCCTACGCCACAACGTCCCTGGTCCCACATCGCTATTGACTTTATCACCGATCTGCCCAACTCCCAAGGACACACCACCATACTCACCATTGTTGACCGATTTTCCAAGGCCTGTCGTCTCATACCTCTACCCAAACTGCCTACCGCACTCGAAACAGCCGAACTCCTCTGCAATCAGGTGTTCCGCTTCTATGGTCTGCCCGAAGACATAGTTTCAGACCGAGTACCTCAATTCACCTCCAGGGTTTGGACCGCATTCTTCAAACACCTCAACATTAACATCAGTCTCACCTCTGGGTACCATCCCCAATCCAATGGGCAAACGGAACGGCTGAATCAGGACGTCATCCGCTTTCTCCGTTCCTACTGTCAGAACCAACAGGCAGAATGGAGTAGATACTTGTTTTGGGCTGAATACGCCCAGAATTCACTGGTTAAACCCGCCACAGGAATTACTCCCTTCAAGTGTATCCTCGGTTTTCAACCCCCACTGTTCCCCTGGTCAGGTGAACCTACTGAACTACCATCTGTCACGGAGTGGCTACACAAGAGCGAGGAGGTTTGGAATCAGGCTCACACTCACCTGCTCCACGCTGTCAGATGACAAGAGCAGCAGGCCAACCGCCACTGTCGCCCAGGTCCTGAATACAACATCGGCCAGTGGGTTTGGCTATCCACCAGAGATCTAAGACTCCGCCTTCCATGCCGCAAACTCAGTCCCAGGTATGTTTGTCCATTTCAAATTGTAAGACAGATTACATCTGTATCATTTCGATTAGATCTTCCCACTAATTATCGCATCTCTCCCACTTTCCATGTGTCACTTCTGAAACATGCCGGTGGTCCGAGAGGAGAGCCGGAGGAGGGAGCCACGGCTCAAAATCCCCTACCTTTCCTGGTTGACGGCGAGGAGGCGTACCACGTGCACAAGTTGCTGGACTCCAGGCGCCGGGGCAAGGTCCTTCAGTATCTGGCTGATTGGGAGGGGTTCGGTCCGGAGGAGCCAATCCTGGGTTAATTCTGGAGATATCCTTGACCCCACTCTAACTGAGGAGTTTCACCGGACACACCCGGAAAAGCCGGCCCCTCGACCTCGTGGAAGACCCCGGCGTCATTTGCCTCCTCGCGTCAGGAGCTGCTCGCAGGGGGAGGGCTCTGTAACGGAGCAGGCTTCCGCACCGCTCCCTCTCCGCCATCGGAGGGATCCTTCCCCGGAATATTAACCACCCTTAGTAACTTCACTTCCCATCATGCCGCTTACCTGGGACTGATTACGCGACACACCTGCACCACACTGATTGCACACACACCTGCATGTCATTCACACACACATAAAAGCCACTTCCACACAGCACTTCTCTGCGAAGTATTGTATTGCCCAGGCCTTCAATAACGAGCGTTTATTTTTGAGTTTGCTTTTCTTAAAACTGATCTTGTATTGTGTACCCCGACCTCTGATTGTTCTCTGCCTGTCTTGACCCGGATTGTCCTTTGGATTTGTATATTTCTGCCTGCCTTGACCATTGCCTGTGACCCCGACCTTCTCTGTGTTATCTTCGCTGCTACTGTCTGCTGTTGATTTACCCTGCCTGTTTGACCATTCTCATTAAAGCTGCAAATGGATCCCTCAGCGTCTGTGCCATCAATACAGAATACTTCGCCACTCACCGATCCAGCAGCTGTCCTGCAGTTATCCACGGAGCTCACGAACCAAGCCTCACGCCTGGAGACGCATCATCGTCAACTGAACCATTTGACTACCCTCACTGAGTGGCTAGTACTGGGGTTGCAAGAACTGCGTACAGTGATGGGGAACGCATCCCCCGCTCCCGCCGCACCACCGCAAGATGTCTCACCATCTCAACCCAGCTCGAGCGCTTCAGTCAACCCTCGGCTTGCTTTCCCAGAGAAATTCGATGGTAACACCGCTAAGTGCAAGGGTTTCTTACTACAATGCACCCTCTTTGTTGATCAACAACCCTCACTCTATACCACCCAAGCGAGCCGTATAGCGTTCGTCTGCTCACTGCTCACGGGTCGGGCGTTGGAATGGGCCACCGCGGTCTGGGGAACAGACGGAGCATCATTTTCCTCCTTCAGGGAGTTCCTCCAGCAGTTTCGCCACGTTTTCGAACACCCCACTGCAGGGGGAAGTCCTGGAGAACAACTGTTAACTCTCACTCAGGGAAGAGGAACAACGGCGGAATATGCTCTTGCTTTCCGTACACTCGCAGCACAAACCAACTGGGTAGAGGATACTTTAAAGACTCTCTTCAGGAAGGGACTGACCGCCGAACTCCAGTCTGAACTAGCCTGCCGGGATGAGGGAAGAGACCTGAACGAATATATCGATCTAGCCATCCAAGTTGATAATTTACTCCGTTCCAGACGTTCAGTTCGTGTCCCACCACGCTATCATCAGGAAACCTCCTCCGTGCACGAGCCCATGCAGATCGGGTTCACCCACCTTTGACCCGAGGAACGAGAACGCAGAATGCAGAACCGTTTATGCCTGTACTGCGGTCAATCCGGACACCTGAGGGTCGCTTGTCCAACTCGCCCCTCTTCTAGCCCTTCATCGGTGAGTAACTGCATTAGAACCAACTCAAACACATCCAGCCTAACCATACCAGTTCGTCTAGTTGTTCGGGATAAAGTGATTAATACCACCGCTCTGATAGACTCAGGAGCGGCTGGTAACTTTATTTCTCACAAATTCGCTGTGCAGGGCAAATTTGAATTAGAATCATATCCTTGTCATTCTTCTTTGGCAGTGGAGGCGCTAGACAGTCGACCCCTCGGAGAGGGAAGAATTCACAGCATCACTGAGAACGTCAAGCTTCACGTCGGATCACTCCATTCAGAGAATATCAAATTCTACGTCATTCAATCTCCTCATCACTCTGTCATCCTTGGTCTCCCCTGGTTACGGAATCACAATCCACACATCTCATCTCAATGGGATCTGTCCCATTGAGTCAGATCACTCAATGGGACACCACCTGTCAAAATCGCTGTTTATCCAGTCACTCGAATCTCCACTCACAGTCTGGACACCTCCACGTCAGATCCAGAAGGATCAAAAGTACCACCCGACTATGCAGATCTCATTGAAGCCTTCAGTAAGGAGAAAGCCTCTCAACTACCAGAACATCGCTCCAGTGACTATGCCATTGACCTTCTCCCTGGGGCTGCTCCCCCCCGGGGAAGAATATTTCCTCTGTCTCGGCCTGAATCCGAGGCTATGAAATGCTACATTGAGGAGGAGTTAGCAAAAGGGTTCATTAGACCTTCAACCTCACCAGCAACGGCCGGATTCTTCTTCGTGAAAAAGAAAGACGGAGGACTTCGACCCTGTATCGACTACCGAGGGTTGAATGACAACACCGTGAAATTCAGGTATCCCTTACCTCTTGTACCTGCCGCTCTGGAACAGCTCCGCCAAGCCAAGTACTTCACCAAGCTAGATTTGCGTAATGCGTACAATTTGATCCGCATCCGAGAGGGGGACGAGTGGAAGACTGCTTTCTCGACCACTAGTGGGCACTACGAATACTTGGTTATGCCTTTCGGGCTGTCTAACAGTCCTTCAGTGTTCCAGGCTTTTATGAACGACGTCTTCCGTGACATGCTGGATAAATGGTTGATTGTATATATCGATGACATCTTAATCTACTCGAACTCCATGGAGGAACACATTCAACAGGTCAGGCTGGTACTGGAACGTCTAATTCAATACCAACTTTTCGCCAAAGCTGAGAAATGCGAGTTCCATCAGACTAGCACATCATTCTTGGGATACATCATCAGCCAGGAGGGGATAGCCACAGACGAGAGGAAGGTCAAGGGGGTTCTGGACTGGCCGTTACCTCAAACCATTAAGGAACTTCAGCGATTCTTGGGCTTCGCCAACTTCTAAATTTCAGCATCATCGCAGCACCTTTAACCGCCATGACTAAACGTCACTCTGCTCGTCTGAATTGGTCAACCGAAGCTCATCAAGCATTCCAAGAACTAAAGACTCGTTTCACGTCCACACCCATCCTCCATCATCCAGACCCAGAACAACCATTCATTGTGGAGGTAGATGCCTCCAACACAGGGGTAGGCGCTATTCTATCTCAACGACAGGGCAACCCAGCCAAGATGTACCCCTGTGCTTTTTTCTCCCGAAAACTCACCTCGGCCGAACGTAACTACGATGTGGGTAATCGCGAACTACTAGCCATGAAGTTAGCACTAGAGGAGTGGCGTCACTGGCTGGAGGGAGCAAGTCAACCCTTCACAATTCTCACGGACCACAAAAACCTTGAATATCTCCGTTCTGCCAAACGTCTGAATCCTCGGCAAGCCAGGTGGGCTTTATTCTTCACCAGATTTCAGTTCACAGTGACTTATGGACCGGGTACCAAGAACACCAAAGCCGACGCTCTCTCACGTCAAACGGAGGAAACAGCTCAAAATCCCAGTCACAAGAATGTCATTCATGCTAACCTACTGGTAGCTCCCGTTCAATGGGATATTATCACGGAGATCCAACAAGCCAACCTTCAAGTAAGACCACCTCTCGAATGCCCAACTAGTCTCCTCTTCGTTCCAGATCCTCTTCGTCAACGACTCCTCGAGCAAGTTCACTCCACACCAAGTTCTGGTCACCCAGGGATCACTGCTACCATCCATTTACTCCAAAATCGCTTCTGGTGGCCTACTTTGTTGACTGACACCACCAAATACGTTAAGGACTGTACCAACTGTAGCACATCCAAATCACTCAGACAACACCTTGCGGGTCTCTTAACGCCACTGCCTACGCCACAACGTCCCTGGTCCCACATCGCTATTGACTTTATCACCGATCTGCCCAACTCCCAAGGACACACCACCATACTCACCATTGTTGACCGATTTTCCAAGGCCTGTCGTCTCATACCTCTACCCAAACTGCCTACCGCACTCGAAACAGCCGAACTCCTCTGCAATCAGGTGTTCCGCTTCTATGGTCTGCCCGAAGACATAGTTTCAGACCGAGGACCTCAATTCACCTCCAGGGTTTGGACCGCATTCTTCAAACACCTCAACATTAACATCAGTTTCACCTCTGGGTACCATCCCCAATCCAATGGGCAAACGGAACGGCTGAATCAGGACGTCATCCGCTTTCTCCGTTCCTACTGTCAGAACCAACAGGCAGAATGGAGTAGATACTTGTTTTGGGCTGAATACGCCCAGAATTCACTGGTTAAACCCTCCACAGGAATTACTGCCTTCAAGTGTATCCTCGGTTTTCAACCCCCACTGTTCCCCTGGTCAGGTGAACCTACTGAACTACCATCTGTCACAGAGTGGCTACACAAGAGCGAGGAGGTTTGGAATCAGGCTCACACTCACCTGCTCCACGCTGTCAGATGACAAGAGCAGCAGGCCAACCGCCACCGTCGCCCAGGTCCTGAATACAACATCGGCCAGTGGGTTTGGCTATCCACCAGAGATCTAAGACTCCGCCTTCCATGCCGCAAACTCAGTCCCAGGTATGTTTGTCCATTTCAAATTGTAAGACAGATTACATCTGTATCATTTCGATTAGATCTTCCCACTAATTATCGCATCTCTCCCACTTTCCATGTGTCACTTCTGAAACATGCCGGTGGTCCGAGAGGAGAGCCGGAGGAGGGAGCCACGGCTCAAAATACCCTACCTTTCCTGGTTGACGGCGAGGAGGCGTACCACGTGCACAAGTTGCTGGACTCCAGGCGCCGGGGCAAGGTCCTTCAGTATCTGGCTGATTGGGAGGGGACCGGTCCGGAGGAGCGATCCTGGGTTAATTCTGGAGATATCCTTGACCCCACTCTAACTGAGGAGTTTCACCGGACGCACCCGGAAAAACCGGCCCCTCGACCTCGTGGAAGACCCCAGCGTCATTTGCGTCCTCGCGTCAGGAGCTGCTCGCAGGGGGAGGGCTCTGTAACGGAGCAGGCTTCCGCACTGCTCCCTCTCCGCCATCGGAGGGATCCTTCCCCGGAATATTAACCACCCTTAGTAACTTCACTTCCCATCATCCCGCTTACCTGGGACTGATTACGCGACACACCTGCACCACACTGATTGCACACACACCTGCATGTCATTCACACACACATAAAAGCCACTTCCACACAGCACTTCTCTGCGAAGTATTGTATTGCCCAGGCCTTCAATAACGAGCGTTTATTTTTGAGTTTGCTTTTCTTAAAACTGATCTTGGATTGTGTACCCCGACCTCTGATTGTTCTCTGCCTGTCTTGACCCGGATTGTCCTTTGGATTTGTATATTTCTGCCTGCCTTGACCATTGCCTGTGACCCCGACCTTCTCTGTGTTATCTTCGCTGCTACTGTCTGCTGTTGATTTACCCTGCCTGTTTGACCATTCTCATTAAAGCTGCAAATGGATCCCTCAGCGTATGGGCCATCAATACAACATGTTCCAGGCGCTCTATACACACAACTAACTATTAGATTTCTACTTGTTTTCATCTCAATTTCTACATTGACTATTTCAAAATTCCCAACACATTCTTTCGACATAGAGACAACGTGCTTGCATTGCAGAGCAGTATTAACATATAAGGCCACTCCACCTCCCTTCTTTAAAGTCCGATTTACAAAGAACATTTCATAGCCTGTCATTCCAAAGTCTTCAGCAGTGTCATTTCGCAACCATGTCTCTGAAATCGCAATCACATTAAATACCCTCTTCAGCCGCTTCAAATAATCCATGATATTGCCGAAATTTATGTTTAAACTTCTGCTATTGAGATGGATAATATACACTCCATCCCTCTCTACAATGTCATTGAAATACTTTCAGTGAAATATTTACAGTTGGACCCATCTGTTGTGGAGTCATATTTGAAATTCCTCTCAGGGTCTATTTCACTCCCCACATCAAACGGTCTTTCATCCAAATCTTTTAATCTTCCACTGTGCAAGTAATTCAGATATGGTGTTACCAAACTTGACATTGGCATTTCATAGTCCATTCGGCTGGTCTAAGTCTTTGTCATGTCCATCAGTAAAGGGAAACACGTAATCTTTAAACATTCAATCAGTCATTGTCTTTTAAAATATGCAACACTTGTAAGCCCAATCCTCTATCTCTGATCCGTTTGCACAAACAATCCGTCCATCCAGTTTCACGACATTCCCAGGCCAAAAAATAATCATATTCAGTAGGCCCAATAGCCCTGAGCCCCAAATTAACCATCCTCTTCCAAAAATATCACACAGTCTGGGCCATTCATTCATTTCAGGATTCATGTTTTAAATCTTTCAAGTTCGCGTAGATCTCTTACCGTGATAATCTTTGCTTCCCCAGGCATTCCGTTTAGTTTGATTATCACCTTCACATTTCTTGTCCATGTTGCTTGAATCTTCATTTGTTTACTCAGGTTCCTCGCCACTCTGGCTATATCAGCATTCTTTTTGGTTAAATGTTCATTTATATAAACATCGCTCCCCTTCAGTTTTTTCACTTGCTTTAGAATGTCTCTCTTATGTTTAGTCACAACAAACCGCAAGACAATTGCTGGCTTCGTTTGTTTGTTTTTCCCTGGAAGACTGTAGCAAGATGAGACATTTTCACTTTCAATATTAATACCCTTTGTCTTTAAAAATTGCATCACTTGATATTCAAGCAATTTCTGTTCTTCGCTCGAAATATCTTCACCGTCTTTTCCAGCAGCCACACTTGAGTAAGATCTATTTCGGATATCGAGCCCACTAATAATCAAGTCATTCCCTTTTGCATTTTGATCCAACTCATCAATCCTTCTTTCCAACTGGTCGATCTTCATGTCCTTTTCTTTTACCAAACCTTTCAATTGTTTGACTTCCGACATTAGCTCCTCCAGCATTTCTTGTTTTTTAGCAACTCGAGCAAGATCCTCAGACAACATGCTCAGAGATTTTCGAATTTCCTCCATATCCTCATCAATTTTTTTTTGTCTTGACATGTTTAAATTTCAGCATTTACTTCACATTTACTTGTTATTCACTGTTCACTGTTACTGCTCTGCGGCACACATTCCCACATGTCCCACAATGCCCACATTACATCACATATGAGAAACCCCAAATGAAGATTCCTTAAAGAGAGAAAAGCATATTGAACATAAGCTAATCACTGATCAACAGTCCACTCACATTTTTTTCACATTATACTAGTTTGTCAGTCTGTGTAAGGCAGTGGTGCCCAATCCTGCTCCTGATCGATTGTCCTGCACAGTTCATCTCCAACCCCTAATCTTTTATTTTCAAGTGATCCTAAAGACCTTAATTGGTTGCTTCAGGTGTGTTTGATTAGGGTTGGAGAAGAACTGTGCAGGACAGTCGATCGGCAGGAGCAGGATTGGGCACCCCTGGACTAAGGTATTTAGAGTCCTGGTGCCAGTTGCCTAAACACGGTAAAGACTGTTAAGACTGTCTTAAGAACTTAAAAAACAAATACAAAACCAAAAGTCTGCCAGCAGCCCCTCGCAGACGACTGCTGGCTACACAAAACAAAAACCAAACACAACATAAACACAGGCCTGTCCTCTCTCGATCTTCACAGTCGTCACTCCTCCTTTATGCTTCCGCTCCTCCGTGAGAGATGGGAGACCGGTGCGTCTCACAGGTGTCATTCATTAACAATCACGCCACCGGCCTCGCACCGTTCTCTCACGTCCCTCGGCCTCGTCCTGCTCGCCACAATAGGGTTAAAAGTCAATCCCATATAAGTGCTACAGAAAACAGGATGAAACTCTTTAGAATTTTTTTTTAAAATGAATTCTCAAAATTTAAATTTACACTGTATACTTGCAATAGAAAATTTCATTTGACTCTAATTCCTTAAATTCAAATGATAATTCTGAATCCGGTTTACTACCTCTAGAAATTCAGGAACTGAATTGTAATGTAAAAGGCATTCTCAAGTCAGTTGTAATTTTCAGTACTTTTCTAAATGTCATGCATAGATAATCACATTAGTGCATCAGTGAATTGTATTTAAGTATTTTTGCAGAAAATGTTGAACTAAACAAACTTCCACTTCCATTCAAAAGTTTAGGTTATGTAAGATTTTTTTAAAGGAAACAATACTTTTTTTACTTGTAGCAAGGTCAAATTTTTTTGCATTTTATTTAACCAGGAAATAAACTTTTTCAAAAGTGTCCTTGCCAAGATGGATATAGCCATAGAAGTTCTCACAATATTACAATAACGAAACAGCGCAATACCAATACATATTTCAATTAATTTGCAATTTGGTTCATCCTTTAACAGCTCACAGATCGAAGATTTAAAAGTAGGCTTACTCATGGACACCAAAGTGACACAGAGAACACCTCAGTTATGATTGTAACCTCGGTTCCCTGAAAAGGGAACGCGAGGTTGCGTCGAGATTGACGCTATTGGAACGCTCTACGTAATTGAGTCGTGAAGCACGTGAAATCAGCAGCCCACCGCATCACACACCTCTTGTAGGGATACCCCTATTATAAGGCTTACAAACCAGACATACTCCTTCTGATCCGACGCACCACAGAGGAAAAACCAACGGTTTCTCCCCAAAGACACCACACAAAGATGCGTGATAAGCAGGCTAGGCCTCCACGTAAACCTTTAGAGTGGAGGGGGATGACCCTGTGGAGAATCGATCCTGCATAAATTTCAGCACTGTACAAACTGGGCAGTTAACTGGATCCAAGTGATGATTCTCGCCAGTTCCTTGTGCAGGGAGTTCTAGAGTAACCGTGGAGCTCCCAGCACAGGACCCTGGGACAAGAACCAAAGCTTCTTCCACATAATCAAAGTACTAAGCACCTGCGCGTAACCTAACAGTTTCTAAACTGTTTGACAGTGAGTGACTGGACAAGCCTTATCTTGCTCACGGCTGTAAGGATCGAACCGATAAGAGCAGGAGAAAGATGTGCCGCATTGTCGTCAAATCCCACACCACACCTGAAAAAGTGGTCCTCTGTCATGGAGAAAGCACACTTTTCTCAGCATTCAACCTAAACCCCCATACTTTCATATAGGGAGGAAGACAATGACGAACCCCCATCTGCTCCACATTGAGCCAAAATACAGGGTGACATGACTAGGCCGAAAGGAAGAACACAATTCTGCTACGCTTTGCCCCCGAAAGCAACCTGAGGAACTTCCTGAGTTAAGGAGGGATGGAATATGGCAGTATGCATCCTAAAGATCTACCGTGACAAACCAGTCCTTGGATCTGATTGTGTCACGATTCGGCTAAGCGCAGAGATCTAGAATTGGACGCAACCCTGCATCCTTTTTAGCATGGGCGTCGGAAGCAAAAAAAATGTTCGTGGGTCATCCTCCAAATTTTTTTACTGGAGTAGATTAGGGGTGTTCCCGAAGCCACATACCTTTTTTTTAAAGCAGCGTGGAATCACGCTGTATCTAAAACGCGGAATGGAGTTAAATTTATTAGGGTTTTTCTCAAGTCTAATGGATTTGACTGACGGCGCTCTGAAAAGTGAACAGACATATGCACTGAATTAGAGACGGTAGAAGTGAGGGGGTCCAATATCATTGGTCTTAAAAATATACAATTGTTCCGACACCCATGCTTTTTAGTAACGATAAAATTTCGGCTGTAAACCAGACTCTCTGTCGGGTGAAGTGACAGGTTTCTATGGCACCCTTCCCCAGCACAGCCTTTTCCACTTGTTCCATAGTCTCAGCCTCAGACGTCACGCCCACGGACCGTTGGCTGAATGTCTGATGCATATGGCACACTTTTCTGGAAACACTTAACGAGTTTCTAAGTCGTCATCTGATTGATTGAATTCTACAGGATGTCCAGGAGACATTTGTGTGTAATTCTTTAACGGTAAATGTTGTGATGCCAAAACCTCTCGTGGAAGAAGAACGTCGTGTTTACAACTTTGACAATGAGCGCTTGTCTGGATCACCTAAACACTGGATTTTCAAAAGTATGTGAAGTTTGCAGCACCATTGTTGCAGTAAACTTGCTCAACATTCTTGAATTAATTATTTATAGATGAATGTCGGTCTGTTATTCCAGGGACACTGATATTATATTTTCACACGCCTAAACATGACGCGGAACAATTCGAACTGTGATTGGTTGCGTTACATGTCAGTCAAACGTACTCTTGGGTAGTCCTTGGCCAAGAAAAGCTGCGATAGAGTCCGGACCTTCTGCCGTCAGTCTGAGGGTCTGGCTACGCGAGACTACTAACAACCGAACTGACCCCTCTTAAACCCTCCTCCTGCGAGTCAGACACTGTGACTAGAACTCGCTGGAGACCACTGCGCCCCAAAGCAAACAAAGTGGTGGGGTTGGCAGAACGGCCCCGGAGGGCATCGAAGGGAGATGGGCACCTTATAATGAGGTGTTATCCATTTCCCCCCCGGGAATTTCACCATTTATTTCCTCAGAATAAAATGCAGCCAAAGATCAACCAGAGAAGTAAACACCATCAGGATGAAAGGCTGAATAGTATATTAATACAGACATCTATTTCCTCAGAGATAAGAAGAGTATATATTTTCTAAATTTCTTAAAAATTAAATGCAGCCATATATCAACCAGACAAGTAAAAATGGATAAAAGGCTGAATAATACTTTATTAATACAGACATCAAAATCAGATGAGTATATTTAACATTTATTTCCTCAAAATGAAATACAGCAAAAAAACAACCAGACAAAAAAATCGGTCTGGATGAAAGGCTGAATATAGTAGTTTTAAACAGACATCTATCTTCAAAAGCCAGACAGATATTTCATTTAATTCATCAAAATTAAATGCAGCCAAGAAACAAGCAGACAAGAATATGTGGTCTGAATGACAGACTGAATATTCCTAATCTAAGTCACAAAAAGAAACATAAATAATAGTCTGCACTCTGCAAACACACATAATTAGTTTGCACACAATCATAGGAAAAACAGAGAAAGAGAAATTCCAGTCTGCTCAGTCACTTACACATGTATTGTGAACTCGTAATCTACATTTTGCCCCGGCAAATGTGAGATCCGAGCCTCTAGATTCTTATTGCATAATACCCATATACCCATAACCTACGCGCTGCCTCTTTAAACGCGAGATCCGAGCCACGTTCGACATAATGAGAACTGATGAGTTGATATGCTGAGCACGCGTGCAATTTTTTCTGAAGGACGAAATGTACGTTTCTTAAGTATTTAGTTGAACATCAGTAGGCTAAGTGTAACAAAATAAAACATGTTGGAAACATGTTGATCACATAATTACTTTATTATTACTGTATTATTTTTCAAAGTTTGGAAACACACTGAATGGATTGTAAAACTGTCAAACTAAACATTTATTATTATACTAAAATTATATTTTCAGGAACAGCTCATTTAATTTCTAAGTAAGTTGTTATAAATCTTTGATGTAAACTCTTGCCAAGGTTTTAATGGTGCACTGCTTAGTAAATGTTTATAATGCGTTAAAACATAAAGTATTAAACATACTGGAGACATGCATCGATTTTTTTTTGTTTTGTCGACTGTATATTCAGGTTTCAGCAGTTATCTGCTCAGCACACACAGGCCTATGCTACGGTTCTCGAGTCAAGAACTGGTTGTTGCAGTTCTTGAATCACAAGTACAGAACCGAGAACGTCCCGGGTTACGTATGTAACCCTAGTTCCCCGAAGGGACGGACGCTGCGTGTAATCGCAGTGGGAACGCCCTCCAGCGTAACGCGTCTGAAGCATGAATGAAATCAGTCAATGGAGAGATGGAGCGTCATAGCGAGTGACGTCATCGACCAGGAAGCTATAAATATCCCCTGAGCACACAATACGCCAGCTTAAAGTTACTGAAGCAAGCGACCCAAGGGGATGCCGGGAGTATGGCAGGACACGCAGCGTCCGTCCCTTCGGGGAACTAGGGTTACATACGTAACCCGGGACGTTCCCCTTCAGGGACTACCGCTGCGTGTAATCGCAGTGGGAACGCAATACCCACATCCCCATACGACCAAATCCCCGTCGTGTGTCATTAGGAGACACAAACCGACGAGAGAACCTGAGCCCCGGGAGTGGAGCTAAGATCAAGGGAATAAAATCTAACGAAAGTGTGCGGTGAGGACCAGCCTGCCGCATCACAACGTCCTGAAGAGAAGCTCCTGAAAGAAGAGCTGTAGAGGCAGCCATACTCCTGGTGGAATGAGCCCTTACAGCCAAAGGTGAAGGTTGATGGACCGAACCGTAAGCAAGCGAGATGGCCTCGACCACCCACTTGCTCATCCTTTGCTTAGATGCCGGACACCCTTTCTTAGGTGACCCAAAACAGACAAACAGTTGTTCCGATCTCCTCCACAGGGCAGCTCTGTGGACATAAGCATCTAAAGCCCTAACGGGGCACAGCAAATTAAGTCACTTCTGGTCTGACGTCAGAAAAGGCGGAGGACAGAAAGCCTGCAGAACTATAGGTCTAACAAAAGTAGTTGGCACCTTAGGAACATAACCTGGTCTCGGACAGAGAAAGGCCTTAACCATACCAGGAGCAAATTCCAGGCACGAGGGAGCCACCGAAAGTGCTTGAATATCTCCAATTCTTTTTAGAGATGAGATAGCGAGAAGAAGGATAGTCTTTAGCGTAAGAAACTTTTCCGAAACCTCGATGGGCTCGAAAGGAGCTAGGGAGAGACCTTCTAAGACGATGGCCAGATCCCAAGCTGGTACCCTCGTGCGAACTGCAGGCCTCAGCCTCAAGGCGCCAAGAAGGAAGCGAGATATAAGTGGGTGTCTCCCGAGAGAACCTCCGCTCGAAGGGGCGTGGTAAGCAGCTAAGGCCGCCACGTACACCTTCAGTGTGGAGTGGGATAACCCTGTGGAGAGACGGTCCTGCAGGAAAACCAGCACTTTACCAACCGGGCAGTTAACTGGGTCCTGCTGGCGCTCTCCACACCAAGAGGTGAAAAGTTTCCACCTCGGCGGCATATAACTTCCTCGTGTCGGGAGCTCTGGATTGGAGGATGGTCTCAACGACCTCAGTCGAGAGACCAGAATCTATGAGCTGGGCCCCCTCAGAGGCCAAGCCCACAGCCTCCATACTTCTGGGCGGGGGTGAAGGATCGACCCACTCGCCTGAGAGAGTAGATCTCTCCTGATCGGTATCTCCAGGGGAGAGCCGTCGAGGAGAGACACTAGGTCCGCAAACCATACTCGGGGCCGGCCAGAACGGGGCTATTAGCAGAAGACTGAGCCCGTCCCGGCGAACCCTCTCCAGAACTCCCGGGAGCAGAGCGATCGGGGGAAAAGCGTACAAACGTGACCTCGGCCACAGATGTACCATCGCGTCCAACCCCAGTGGGGCTGGCAGGCTGAGAGAGAACCACAGTGGACAGTGTGATGTCTCTCGGGAAGCAAATAGGTCTACCTCGGCACGACCAAAATGTTCCCATAGGAGCTCCACCACATCGGGGTGAAGACTCCATTCCCCGGGCCTCGGCCCCTGCCTCGACAGGATGTCTGCCCCCTGATTTAAATACCCCGGGAGATAAATAGCTCTCAGAGAAAGAATTTTCCCCTGGGACCATAGAAGGATCTGACGTGCCAGTTTGTAAAGTGGGCGAGAACGCACACCCCCCTGATGGTTGATATAAGAGACCACCGATGTGTTGTCTGACCGGACAAGAACATGGTGGCCCCTTAGGTCTGGGAGGAAATGTTTCAGAGCCTGAAACACTGCCAACATCTCTACACAATTTATGTGCCATAGACGGTGACGGTCCTCCCACAGACCCTGAGCTGGGCGACCAATCATGATCGCCCCCCACCCCGTGAGAGAGGCATCTGTCGTTAGCATGACGCGACAACAAGGAGCTCCCAACACAGGGCCTTGGGACAGAAACCGAGGATCTTTCCACATTACCAGGGCGCGATGACACCGTCGCAAACTCATGATCATGCGAAGCGGATTTCCCCTCGGGGAGAATCCCCTGGTTCTGAGCCACCACTGTAACGGTCTCATGTGCAGGAGGCTAAAAGGTATCACGTTGGACGCAGCTGCCATGAGACCTAACAGTCTCTGGAACTGTTTTACAGTGGATGACTGGCCTAGCTTGACCTGATCTACTGCGGCGAGAATCGAAGCAACACGAGCAGGTGACAACTGTGCCTGCATCGTCGTCGAATCCCACACTACACCGAAAAAAAGTGGTTCTCTGTAATGGAGAAAGAACACTCTTCTTGGCGTTGCGCCTCAACCCCAACCTCTTGATGTGAGCAAGAACGACATCTCGATGCCGAACCGCCTGTTTTTCTGATTGAGCTAGAATTAACCAATCGTCTATATAGTTCAGAATACGGATGCCCTGCAGCCTCAGCGGGGCTATAGCCGCATCCATACACTTCGTGAACGTGCGGGGTGACAGTGCTAGGCCGAACGGAAGAACCTGTTATTGGTAAGCTTCGCCCCCGAAAGCGAACCTCAGGAACTTCCTGTGTTGAGGTAGGATAGATACATGGAAGTAAGCGTCCTTTAGATCTATCGTGACGAACCAGTCCTCGGATCTGATTTGACACGATCTGCTTGAGAGTGAGCATCTTGAATTTGAGCTTCCCTACAGCGCGATTTAAGAGACGCAGATCTAGAAAGGGACGCAGCCCTCCATCTTTTTTCAGAAAGATGAAGAACTGGCTGTAGTATCCTAACTCCCTGCTGGGTGGAGGAACCCGCTCTATAGCTCCTTTCGCTAAGGAAACCAGCCTCCCGAGGCTGGCCTCTGGATGAACATCCCGAGTGACAGACACAGCGCCCTGTAACATACTGGCAGGGAACAGCTGGTCTGGGCACTCCACAACCCTCGTCGGAGGGGGCGAGCGTCCCTCGGGGAAATCGCTCGCCGAGTCTCTCTACGCCCTGTATAGGCAGGGTTAGTAGAGCAGACCCCTGAGGGTATCGGGAAAGACAGGGCACCGTGTTTTTGCGCAGTGAACTCAAGTCTTCCACGATGGGGACCACCCTCAGAGTCCTGACGTTCAGCACGTCAGGATTTTTTCGACGCGGCCTTCTTGGCGATAATGACTGTCCTCAGATCAGCCCTACCCCGAGAAGGTCGTGCCGGAGAGCGCCCCGCCTCGTCCCTCCAGTTTCTCTGCGGGGGGGCACGAGACGCGACACTCCATTTCTGCTGCGCTCTTTTTGAAGTACTCGGCGGCTGGGACCGCCCTCACTCAGCAGCCCCAGCGACACGCACTTTAAGGGGCATAAATTTCTGAAAAGCAGCCGCCTGTTTCTTCTCTTCCTGGAACCTCTCCGTGACAGAGTGAAGAGCGTCACCGAAGAGGCCCGCAGGCGAAACTGGAGCATTAAAAGGAGAGTCTTATCTTTCTCCTTCATAGAGGTCTGACTCAACCACAAGTGTCTCTCTGTGGCCACCATGCCATAGACCGGCCGATAGATTTAGCGGTCTCCTTGGTGGCCCGGAGAGTGAGATCAGCAGTCTGCCTGAGCTCATTAATCATATCCACAGAAATTTCACCCCCCTCACAAGCATCTTTAAGCAGGTCAGCCTGATAAGCCTGCATAATGGCCATAGTGCGCCGAGTAAGCCTTCCCCACTAACACAGAAGTATATATATATATTTTTTTTAGTGGCTTAGAGGGCAGAGCCGGTGCTTTAAGTGAAGATGACGAAGCAGGAGAGAGATAGCTGGAGAGCGTCTCCTCTGCCTTCGGCATGGTCATGTACCCTGAAGCTTTTGCACCAAAAATGTTTCCATAAGCATTAGACTGGTTAGTATAAATTCTATTTGAAACAGGTCTAACCCAGGTCTTTGAAACCTCAGAGTGAACATCTGGGAAGAATGGTAAGCACCGGCGAGAAGGCTGAGGACGTGCAGACAGAAGTCTATCATCTAATTTGCTTTCATTTCTAGACACCTGCCTATCAGTTGGCCACTCTTTTTTTTTTTTTTTTGATTTGTTTTTTTTTTTTACAGCCCGAGATAACACATCTATCAGCCCCTCTTCAGCAGTATGCTGGAGTGACGAGTCAGTTTCTTCTGATGCAAAACTTTCGACATCGAGCTCCTCAGAACTGGATAATCTAAGTTCGACATCATGTGCCTCGACCCGGGCAGAAGTAACCGCCGCAGCGCGTGCTTCCAGAGCCGGGTGAGAGGCAGTAGATCTCGCTGGAGATAGCTGAGATAGGGCGGAGCCCGTCTCAACGTCGCCAGTGAGATCCATCTGCGAGCCCCAAGACAAGCGCCGCCGCTCTGCCTCAACAGAAGCGGGACCCGAGCCTCGGGGAGCTCGCAGCAAACCACTCTCCTTGAAGAGCGATCGCCGCGAGCGCAGAGTTCTCAAGGGAAAACGCTCGCAATGCTCACAATCGACCCCCTCGAGAGCCGACTGGGCATGCAGCAATCCCAAACAAGCAACACACAGCTGATGTGTATCCCCACCCGTGATGTATCGTGTACAGGGGGAAACACACTTTCTATATTGCTCGCTCGTCACTTTGACACTCATATTGGTTTTTTATATACAGTATATATATATATATATATATATATATATATATATATATATAGTGAGAAACTCCTGTCTAAACAGACAAACACAATCGCTAGATTTCAGACACACACAGAGCTTGCTGAAGTAACAAAAAGCTGGCGTATTGTGTGCTCAGGGGATATTTATAGCTTCCTGGTCGATGACGTCACTCGCTATGGCGCTCCATCTCTCCATTGACTGATTTCATTCATGCTTCAGACGCGTTACACTGGAGGGCGTTCCCACTGCGATTACACGCAGCGGTAGTCCCTGAAGGGGAACTGTTTCTTTTGGACACGTTCGATACTGAGAACCGATGAGCTGGAGATACTGAGCATGTGTGATAGCACCGTCTCTAAACAGAACTTTCTTTCAGCCAACTTATGATGTGATGTGCTGATAGGTACATGAGCATGAGTGAACCGAGGACTTAAATGAGGGGCCAAATTCGGCGAAATGTAAGTTTATTTAATAACAAATAATAATAATAATAATAATAATAATAATAATAATAATTTGTTACATTTATATAGCGCTTTTCAAGGTACTCAAAGCACCACCAATGTGCAGCATCCACCTGGATGATGCGACGGCAGCCATATTGCGCCAGAACGCCCACCACACACTAGCCAAGTCAAGTCAAGTCATCCTCATTTATATAGCGTTTTTAACAATGTAGATTGTTTCAAAGCAGCTTTACAGAGATAAACATATAATTCAAGGTAACAGAGATCAGTTTGGTTTTATAGTGGTTCTTAAAAAATGTTTTTTCCAGCTAAAGTTAGTTCCCTTTCGAGGGAACTCGCGATGCGTCACTTGACGCTTTGGGAACGCCCCCAGCGTGCATGCGTCTGAGCATCAATGTCAACTAGTCCAATGGAAAGAATGAGCGTCACGGGCGGGTGACGTCATAACCAGGAAGGGATAAAGGCTCACCCGGTGAAACGCGGCATTAGCTTCTGTGTCTCAGCAAGCGATCTGTGTCATTTTGTCTCTGTCTATTTACTGTTGTCTGTTGCGGAAAAGGATGGAAACTAAACAAGTGTACAAACAGTGTGTTTCTCCCTGCCCGCGTTATTTAACGGGTGGGGACACACACGAGCTTTGTGTCGTTTGTTTGGGAGTGGAGCATGCGGTCTCAGCCTTCGAGGGGGCTGAGTGCCAGCATTGTGAGATGTTACCGCTTCGCATGCTCCGCTCTCGCCTGTCACTCTTTGATAAAGTGAGTGGGCAGGCTCGCGATCCACAGGGATCAGGACCCGCGTCTGCTGAGGCGGCGCGGAGAATGCATTCCTGGGGATCGCAAAAGGATCTTTCGGAGGGGTTGGAGACGGGTCCGAGGGCTCTTTCTCCTTCCTTACCCGAGAGATCCAGTGCTCTCTCCCCGGTGTCGGAAGCACGCTCTGCGGTTTCTTTCGCCCGGGGAGAGAGCCCTCCACTACTTTGTTGCTCTTCCTCCGAGGAGGTTGATGTGATGAGTGTGGAGAGTGTAAGCACACACATGGGGGAAAGGGATTCACAATTTATTTCCCCAGCATATGATGAGCTGGTGGATGTTATGTCGCGGGCTGTAGAGAAGTTAAATATTGAATGGCCATCTGAGAATAAGGGCGCTCGTCCTAAAAGCAAATTAGATGAGCGCTTTTTATCTTCAACCACATTATCTCCACCACGAGGGCTTCCATTTTTTCCCGATTTACACAATGAGATTTCTAAATCGTGGAATAAACCATACTCATCACGTCTTTTCAGCCCTCATGTTAACACTTATTCGAGAATAAGAGGGCTGAAAGAGTATGGTTATGAGGCGATGCCCCAGGCGGAAGAGAATTTAGCCAGTTATCTTTCCCCTGGTCCCGCATCGTCTCTGAAAGCCTCGGCTTTGCCCACTAGACCGCTTAAAGCCACTTCGGTGTTAGTGGGCAAAGCTTATACGGCAGCAGGTCAAGCTGGAGCATGTCTGCATACTATGGCAGTGCTCCAGGCTTATCAAGCTGACCTGCTGGGGGATCTGGATAGTAGTGAGGGAGTCAGTCATGACGAGATTCGTGAACTTCGTCGGGCTACCGATCTTTCTCTCAGGGCTACTAAGGAGACCGCCAGAGCAATTGGGCGGTCTATGGCAGCCTTGGTAGCTACTGAGAGACATTTATGGTTGAATCTGTCTGAAATCAAAGAAAAAGATCGAGCTTTTTTATTAGATGCTCCGCTTGAACCTTCTGGTCTCTTCGGCGACGCAGTCCACGCGGTCGTCGAGAGATTTCAGGAGTCAAAAAAACAAGCGGACGTTTTTAAAAAGTTTATCCCTCGCCGGGTCCAGCCCCCTGGGGCTGCTAGGCGTGAGCAGCCCCAGCCGTCAAGCTCATCATATCGTGTGCATCAGAGAGAGAGTGTTGCATCTCGTGCACCTCCACGTAGAGACTGGAGACAGACGCAACCCTCTCAACCGAAGTCTTCTAAGTCGAAGCCGGATCTGAGGACCGTTCTTCAGGCGAAGAAGACTTCGGTTCAAAAAAAAAAAAAAAGGTCCTGATGTTCACGCATCAGGCCTGTGAGGACAGCCCCGACCGAAGTGGAGCGGTGTACACCTCATTTTACGGTGCCCGTTCCATTTCGGGGTCCTCACGAGACCGTTCTGCCAACCCTGCCACCCTCGGTGCTTCAGGGCGCAGCGGTCTCCAGCGAGTCGCTGATGCTATGCTGCGGCACAGCATCGGTTTCGCGCCCTCTGAGGGGGGCCTTAGAGCGGCCAGTTCAGGTAGTTCCTGCCATTATGTTTCAGGCTCCGGAATTGGCTGTCTCGATAACACCAGAGACCAGCCTCGAGAGGTTGCTGTGCTAGTGCTAGTTGGCACTTCAGCACTGCATTGTCATCGGGTCCAGGCGAAAGTCCTTCGTCAGATCTGGAAACGGCCTGGATCCGGCAGGCTGCGGGAAAACGTCGGAATAAACAAAGACACTAAAATTAGCGTAGATGCCATTCTTCTTATGATGTAACGAGTACATCAGGATTTAAGGGAAGTGTTCCCAGTTCCGGCTGACCTAATCTAAGCAGCCTAATATTGAATTATAGAAGTCTATAGAGTGTTATGTGAATGCTAGGTCAAAGAGATGTGTTTTTAGTCTAGCTTTGAACTGACAGACTGTGTCTGCTTCCCGGACAATGTTAGGAAGATTGTTCCAAAGTTTTCGTGCTAAATAGGAAAAGGATCTACCGCCAGCAGTCGATTTAGATATTCTAGGTATTATCAACTGGCCAGAACTTTGAGATCGCAATAGACGTGAAGGACTATAATGCGTTAAGAGCTCGCTCAAGTACTGGGGAGCTAAACCATTTAGTGCTTTGTAAGTAATCAGCAATATTTTAAAATGTATACGATGTTTAATAGGGAGCCAATGCAGTGTTGACAGAACCGGGCTAATATGGTCGTACTTCCTGGTTCTGGTAAGAACTCTAGCGGCTGCGTTTTGAACTAGCTGTAGTTTGTTTATTAAGCATGCAGGGCAACCACCCAGTAGAGCATTACAATAATCTAGCCTTGATGTCATGAATGCATGAACTAGTTGTTCTGCATTTGTCAGTAAGAGCATATGACGTAATTTGTATATATTTTTAAGATGGAAAAATGCGGTTTTACAGACGCTAGACACGTGCCTTTCAAATGACAGATTGGTATCAAAGAGCACACCCAGGTTCCTAACTGACGACGAAGACTTAACAGAGCAGCCATCAAGTGTTAGACGGTATTCTAGGTTATTACGTATGGAAGTTTTTTGTCCAATAATTAGAATCTCTGTTTTTTCAGAATTTAGTAGTAGGAAATTACTAGTCATCCAATTTTTGATATCAACTATGCATTCCGATAATTTTGTGAATTTGTGAGTTTCGTTAGGTTTGGAAGAAATATAGAGCTGAGTATCATCAGCATAACAGTGAAAGCTAATTCCATGTTTCCTAATGATATCTCCTAAAGGTAGCATGTACAGAGTGAACAGCAGCGGTCCTAGTACTGAGTCTTGTGGTACGCCATACTGAACTTGTGATCGATAAGACATCTCTTCATTTACTGCTACAAACTGATAGCGGTCAGATAAATATGATTTAAACCATGCTAGTGAAATTCCACTAATGCCAACATAGTTTTCTAGTCTATTTAAGAGAATGTTGTGGGCAATGGTGTCAAATGCAGCACTAAGATCAAGTAACGCTAATAGAGAGATACAACCATGATCGGATGATAAGAGCAAATCATTTGTGACTCTAATGAGAGCTGTCTCAGTGCTATGGTGCGGTCTAAATCCTGACTGGAAATCCTCGCAGATACCATTTCTTTCAAGAAAGGAACAGTTGTGAGGATACTGCCTTTTCTAGTATCTTTGACTGAAAAGGTAGATTTGAGATCGGCCTGTAATTGACTAATTCTGTAGGATCAAGTTGCGTTTTTTTAACAAGCGGTTTAATCATAGCCAGCTTAAAGGTTTTTGGTACGTATCCTAGAGACAAAGACGAATTAATGATGTTAAGAAGAGGATCTATGACTTCTGGAAGCATCTCTTTCAGTAGTTTAGTCGGTATAGGGTCTAACATACATGTTGTCGATTTAGATGAATTAACGAGTTTGCAAAATTCTTCCTCTCCTATGGCAACAAATGAATCAAATTTTACCTCAGGGAGACTATAATGCACTCCCTGATGTGATGCTGTAGTAGACGGTTCCATAGTTATAACTTTGTCCCTAATATTATCAATCTTATAAGTGAAGAAGTTCATAAAGTCATTACTGCTGTGTTTCTTGGAAACTTCTGGGCTTGAAGCTTTCTTTTTCGTTAGTGTAGCCACTTTTTCAAATAAATACCTTGGATTATGTTTATTTTCAAATAAACTTACTGGTGGAGAGGAGACAGTGATGAAGCCAATCAGTATATGAGGATGATTAGGAGGCCATGATGGACAGAGGTCAAAGGGCAAATTTGGCCAGATTGCCGGGGTTACACCCCTACTCCATCCTGGGATTTTTAATGACCACAGAGAGTCAGGACTTCGATTTAATGTCTCATCCGAAGGATGGTGCTCTTTGACAGTATAGTGTCCTCGTCACTATACTGGGGCGTTAGGACCCACTCAGACCACAGGCTGAGCACCCCCTGCTGGCCTCACTAACACCTCTTCCAGCAGAAACCTGGTTTTCTCAGGAGTAGAGTACAAAAGAAGAAATACACAATGAAAATGAAAAAAATGAACTCAGTCGCCCAAATTTAACAGGCTCTTCAAATATGCTTCATTCTTTGTTAATATTTTTCAAAGTTTCATTTTCGCAAATTGTGGATTCTGAATGCATTGCCACAGATTTCGCTTATGCTTCGTAGTTTTTCGTTGGCTTTTTTGGAACAAACCTCTCGTGGGGGTGGGCTTAACAGTTATCTACTCTGATTGGATAGTGAGCTTTTGATGGACAGGTGCTCTCTGGCCTGGAAGTACAGACGTCGCTCAGTGGCGTGCATATTGGAAAGCTCTCGCTGTGATTTGTATGCAATATACGCCGTGCTTTTTATTACTAAATATGTAAATAATATTTGTCCTTCGATCGTCTCGGTCTGTAAAGATGAGCTCTCAGGAGAGACACGGAGTGGTATCATCTTCCTCCTCCGCTTGTCCTTCAACGCAGCTTGAAGTAAGTTTGTGTTACTGAAGTAACCAATAACATCGATAAAAGTTTTATTCATGTACAGTGTGCAACAGTTCTGGCTTTATGTCTCTCCTGAGAGCTCATCTTTACAGACTGAGACGATCGAAGGTCAAATATTATTTACATATTTAGTAATACAAAGCACAACGTATTGCATACAAATCACAGCGAGACCTTTCCAATATGCGCGTGCCACTGAGTGACGTCTGTACTTCCAGGTCAGAGAGCACCAGTCCATTAAAAGCTCACTATCCAATCATAGTAGATCACTGTTAAGCCCACCCCACAAGAGGTTTGTCCCAAAACAGCAAACGAAAAACTGCGAAGCGTAAGCGAAATCTGTGGCAATGCATTCAGAATCCACGATTAGCGAAAACGAATCTTTGAAAAATATTAACCCTTTCACACGTACGATCGCACCGGTGTGATCAGTCTTGGCTGGTCCCTGGAGCGTAGGATCACACCAGTGTGATTAGGACGGTCAGTGCATCACGTGATCAACTGCTAAATTCAAACGTGCTTTCGCGCGTTTGCAAGCGCTGAGCCAGAGAAGGACGCACTCAGTGCTGTCATATATCACAACTATTGAGTGTTTTCAACCGCATAATGTTTATTTTAGGTTTCAGATATTTAAATACACACAAGTACTAGCAAAACAATGATTTTGAGTTTGTAAAATAAACACTGATGTCTATGGAAGCGGCAATAATAATCATTTACATTATAATAAGACGACACGTTTTATTCATATGAGATACACAATGTGTAAGTAGCTTTAAATTTGACCCTATTCTTCTCCCAGTTCACCGGCCACTTACTTTCATGTATTTCGTGAGAAGTGGAGGAATTGACGTGTTGTAAATCCAACAGATCCGATTCTCTGAACTGTGAAACAAACTAACATGGCGCCGCCCATCGCGCATACAGCTCAACTAACGCAATCGTTATAAAGGTGTTTAACCCTCTGGGGACTTTTTTTCTTATCAGTGCAAAAGAGACTCAAAATACTCTGTTGATTTTGATCTTTACATATAAGTGTTATACATAATTCAAAACTGTCAAATGTCTTCTTTTATTTGTGTACACTCATGATAAAAACAAAATGTTTTGTTTTTCGTAAAATAAAGAAAATAAACATGATGCGCGTTCTGCCGTCTCTCCCAATGTGAAGTTCATTCTGAAACGCGACAGAAAATGATCTGTAACTCAGCTTATGTTTGTCAGACAGACTTAAAATGTATGTCTTTACAAAGCTTGGAATCTCTATTTTCAAATGATGTAAATTATATCAAAAGCAAATATTCTCTGTTTAAGTAATCAGTATGAAAGCAACGACATGTATAGTTTCTCAAACACGTCCTAATTAACTCTAATGTGACCACACCCACGCGCGCAAGAGCGATTGACATGCAATTGATCCACGGGAAGGAGCAGACCTGAAAACGCCCTCGTCACCTCAAAACAAAGAATCAGGGACTTCAGTAGCCTACTCCTCTGCTTTACATCGAGTTTAGAAGACTGTGTTTGTGCTGAGCACCTTGAATTTACCTCAGAGGAAATAGAAGAATTATTTTTTGCGATTTGCGATTTTGCGAGAAAGATTTTTAAGGTAAGACATCCACTCATAATGTTATTGTTATACATTTTACATTGCGCAACTAGTCAAACTGGTGCCAGACTAAAACGTACGTTGTGAAATGATATTGGAAAAAAACATGAAACCTAATTTAAAATTTATATACATGTACACGACACGAGGATAATAAAACACAGCATGATATACGAGTATCTTATGAGTGTTTACTCTAATATGGTGAATATAATGTTTAGGAAAGTGTTTACTGATAAATACTGTGTTTGTGGGTATCTGCTCAAACGTAGATATGTATATGTGGTAACAATAATGTTTCATAGTTTGGAGCGGCTCAATCGCTTCAGTAAATGTTCTCTACACGTGCTGTGAGTTTCAGTCAGTCGCGCTGTGCGTTTGTAAAGCAAAACACGCCAAACAATAGGCATTGGGCAATCTCATTTCATAACGTCATAACGAATGGAAACATTTGAAGTAACATGATCTATACATTTTTCTCTTGTGTAGTGTTTCAGAAGTGTTAATTTTTTAACGATTTATAGGCCGCCTGGTATAGGCTATTATTATTGCTATTTTATGCAGCCCTACACATAAAATGAACACCAGGTTGGTTGTGCCTTAGGCATGTGTGTAGCCTACAGTACACATATATGCCTACAATGCACAACCAACCTGGTGTTCATTTTATATATAATGTATGTGTGTGTATTTTGTACATTTTAAATCGCAATTTTAACCAGAAAAATCTAAAATGTATTCCCAAAATCGTGCAGCCTATAGTTTATCTTGATATCAGCATGTTCACAGTTGTTTCTTTTTTTTTTTTTTTTTTTTACAGGGACCAGATGCCACTGGATGAGTCCTGCTGACTTCAACATTCACATGAGTCTCTGTACATGAACATGGTGAAATGAAAAAATCAAACACCTTGGAAATGACAGGTATGTAGGCCTACTATGTTTCAGGAATGGCACAAAGTTATGTGACTGTTCAAGTCTCTGTCTTTAGGTCAATGTGTTCAATAATGTGCTTTTTTGTCCTTTGTTGTGTATCTTTGGATTATGTTGTGTTGTAAATAAATCCAAACAATCAAAAATCCATTATTTTTTAAATCTCCTCATTCTTCGTGCAAGGCTCCTCATGATGATAGGGCCTGATAGCACCTGATAGGGCCATTAGGGGAGGGTCTTTGTCTTTCTCAGATGTAAAATGCATTCATATTAATGAGAGATCACGCCCCTTTGCATAAAGCTTTCTTACACAAAACACGTCATACAAATTTTAAATGACTTTATTGTCTTATCTGAATGAGTAGTCAGGAGGATTTTCACATAGTTTTGGAGCAAATACTCTAGGCTATGTGATACAATTTTCAAAAGTCTTGTGAAGAAATAATAAGTATGGGTTTTATGACAATATTTCAGTGACAATTTCTTTTTGTTTTTTCACAAACCACGCATAAACGTCACTATCTCAACTACAAACTTTTACATACATGCTGCTGACATAATACTGTAGCAAAGTTTGTGCTGAATACAGTGTAATAAGACTTTAAGAAAAGACTTTATACGATTATAAGCTCACATCTAAAAACTTGGGTTGACAGTTTTTAGTCTCAGACTAAAGACTTGCAATAATATCAAACATGTTTGATATGAAAGATAGAGAAAGACTGGCATAAATCGGGTCGCCGACTGCAGATTATCACCTCACATTTAACGATCGAGACGACGGGAGCGCGCCGAGACTCCAGTAAGATTCCTAAAGACTGCCGGTCTTTAGTCTGGGACTGTGAAAATCCTTTGGTGTACGCCCGGCATAACAGAAATAAGCACAAATGTCAGAACACCTCCAGGACCCAGAAAATACCTCGAACCCCAGAGGGTTAAGAGAAACACATGGTCAATAAAAATTTCTTTCACATAATGCTTTACTTTTTATGTGTCAGAATGTTTGAATCAATGTGCTAACACACTATCACTGTAAAGCTGAGAAAAGTGGAGAGGCTTCAAAGAGTCATTTTTTCTCCATTCCTCCTGCAATCAACTGCATGTTCTGACGTTTGGGGAAGACAACTGGTGATTCCACCTCTTTAAACCAGTGTCGTTCTCACTTAATTTATTTTTGCTAAGTGACAGAGATTGTGTGCGCAGTGGAGAACATTGCAAACATTAGGGGCTTTCGCACCGGAGAAACCTTTTCATAGTACCTAGAACTAATGGTGAAAGTACCTGGATTTTGGCGTGTTTGCACAGCAGGAACTAGGAACTATTTTAGTTCTATGAACTATGGGTCTGCGGAATTTGCATAGCGTATCTCCGCCCTATCTCGTGGGTATAAAAGGAAGACGCTGGCAACATGCAGATATGTTTCTTCGCTGAGGAGCCAAGATTGAGCTTCAGGCGATCCCCACGGTACAGCGGAAAGTGGCAGGAAGACGTAACGTCTCCGTTCCCTACTCATGGAACGAGGGTTACATACGTAACCGAGACGTTCCCTTTCGTTGTCACTCCGAGTTACGTCGGATGACGACGAATGGGGTTACCAGTCTAATCACGCCACCTTCTCGGCTGCTTTCAGTGCCCTGCGTAAATCTGAGATCCCTGTCGTGAGACTGGCACGGACGAAGGACTCCTATTTAGCACAGGAATACCAAGGTACACTGGGGAGCATATCCCAAGGTTTAGGGGAAATGCAATTATTGCCAACCCAGAGGGGGGGACTTAGAGAATACACATATGACCCGAAGGATGCATATGGAAAACACTGGGGTGTCCAGCCGCAGGTGGAATATTTCAACCCCAGGGGTGGCAAGGTGACTTGCCAAGGAAAAGACACATGCTCAGAGAGGCTTACCGTGGAAATACACATGTGGGGGTCGCTCAGGGGAGGGACCATGCACACGGGAGGCACCTAGCCGACGCGCAGGCAATAGACACTGGCACCGACATCAGGAGTGCTGGAGGAACTCAGGGCTTTCGGGGAAGCTCACCTGAGGAGAATATCGCAAGTATCCAAACCGTGGAGTGGAATGGCGAGCAAGCGAAGACACCTGAGTGGGTCCAGTACTAGCTGGTTGAAGCGAGTACATGAGAGGACACTGGCTCCAATTGGAGATTGTAGAATCTGGCGAATGTGTTCGGTGTCGCCCAGCCTGCAGCTCTGCAGATGTCTGTCAGCGAGGCGCCATGCGCAAGAGCCCAAGAGGACGCCACACTCCGGGTGGAGTGGGCAGTCACACCAAGGGGGCACGGTCGACCTTGCTGCTGGTATGCCAAAGCAATGGCGTCCACTATCCAGTGAGACAACCTCTGCTTTGAGAGAGCCTTTCCCTTCAGCTTCCCACCAAAACAGACAAAGGGCTGGTCTGAGTTCCTGAAACACTGCGTTCTGTCTAAATAGGCGCGGAGGGCGCATACTGGAAAGGCTGGGTTTCCCTCCTCCAGGGACAGCGCTTGCAGGTTCACAACCTGGTCCGGGAAGGGAGTGGTAGGAACCTTGGGCACATATCCAGGCCGGGGTCTCAGGATTACGTGAGAGTAAGCCGGCCTGAATTCCAGGCACGCTTCGTCAACGGAGAATGCGTGCAGGTCCCCTACCCTCTTGATGGAGGCCAGTGCAACCAGGAGCGCTGTCTTCATTGACAGGAACTTAAGCTCCACTGATTGCAGAGGCTCAAAGGGAGCACTCTGCAGGGCAGTTAACACCACTGAGATGTCCCAAGAGGGAACGAGAGGAGGGCGAGGAGGATTCAGTCTCCTTGCCCCTCTCAGGAACCTGACGATCAGGTCGTGCCTTCCCAAAGACTTACCTTCAACAAAGTCATGCTGCGCGGCAATGACGGCGACATAGACTTTTAGGGTGGAGGGAGACAGCCTTCGCTCCAACCCATCTTGTAGGAAGGAAAGCACGACGCTGATCGAACATCATTCTTGGCAAGAAGAGCACCAGTTGACGAAGAGGAACCACTTCGACGCATAGAGATGTCTCGTGGACAAAGCTCTAGCGGAAGTGATGGTAGCCACCACCGCTGGTGGTAGGGTACTCAAACCTGCCTCGTCCCATCCAGGAGCCACACGTGGAGTTTCCAAAGATCAGGTCGAGGGTGCCATAGGGTGCCCCGTCCCTGAGAAAGGAGGTCCTTCCTCAGAGGGATCGGCCAGGGAGGTGCTGTCGCAAGAAGTACTAGTTCGGAGAACCAGGTCCGGTTGGGCCAGCAAGGCGCAACCAGAATGACCTGCTCCTCGTCCTCCGTGACCTTGTGCAAGGTCTGTGCAAGAAGGCTCACTGGGGGAAACGCATACTTGCGGCCCTGCGGCCAGCTGTGCGCCAGAGCATCCGTGCCGAGCGTGCCCTCGGTCAGGGAATAAAACTGGGCGCAATGGGTCGAGTCCTGAGAGGGAAATAGATCTATCTGTGCGTCCTGGAACTGGACCCAAATCAGCTGAACCGCCCGGGGATGGAGCCGCCATTCCCCGGGAGGAGCTAAAACCGTGAGAGCTCGTCGGCTACACAGTTCAGAGCTCCGGGGATATAAATGGCACGAAGTGACCTCAGATGCTTCTGACTCCATAAGAGGAGGTGGCGGGCGAGTTGCGACATACGCGGGAGCACAGACCACCTTGGCGGTTGATGTACGCTACAGTCGCAGTATTGTCTGATCGGACTAGTACGTGTTGGCCCTTGAGCACTGCCCGGAACGCACGGCTTAGAGCACGGCTTAGAGCAAAACGTACAGCCAGCAACTCGAGGCAATTGATGTGCCATAGGCGGAAGGGTCTTGTCCAGGAGCCTGCAGCAGCACATGGCGCCCCAGCCCATGGAGGAGGCATCTGTCGTTACAACAACATGCCGCCAAGCTCATTCCAGGGGCACTCCGGCCCGTAGAAAACTGAGGTTCGCCCACGGGGTGAAGGTCTGACGGCAGATTGGAGTAACTGGTAATCAGAGGGTGCCGTGTTGCCATGCCCACCTCGGGACTCGGTCGCGAGGCCAAAGCTGAAGCGGTCTAATGTGAAGAAATCTGAGCGGCGTTGCTGCGGCCGCAGATGCCAAATGCCCCAGGAGCCTCTGAAATAATTTCAGTGGAATCACACTCTTGCCCTCGAACTGTCTCAGGCAAGTCAGCAGTGACTGCGCGCGCTCGCTCGTAAGCTGCGCGGACATGGCGACCGAGTCGATTTCCATACCGAGAAAAGAGATCCTCTGCACGGGGCAGAGTTTGCTGTTCTCCCAGTTGACCCGAAGGCCCAGACGGGCTAGGTGCCGGAGCACTAGATCCCTGTGTTCGCAAACCTGATCTCGAGAGTGAGCTAGGATCAGCCAGTCGTCGAGATGGTTCAGGATGCGAACCCCGTGTTCCCAAAGGGTTTTCACGACGACCTTCGTGAAGACGCGAGGAGACAGGGCTAACCCGAATGGGAGAACTGCGTACTGCTATGCCTGCCCCTCAAAAGCAAACCGCAGGAACGGTCTGTGTCGAGGGAGAATGGAGACATGAAAGTAGGCGTCCTTCAGGTCGATCGCTGCAAACCAATCCTGGGGCTGTACACATTCGAAAATGTGCTTGGCAGTGAGCATCTTGAACGGCAGCCTGTGAAGAGAGCGGTTCAGCACGCGCAGGTCCAGGATTGGCCGTAACCCACCGGTTTTCTTTGGGACAATGAAGTACGGACTGTAGAAGCCGGACCTCATTTCGGCTGGAGGGACAGTCTCGATCGCACCCTTCGCCAGCAGGGTAGCAACCTCCGCTCTCATGATATGGGCATTGCCACCGACCAAAGTGGAGCGGACTCCCCTGAAGCGGGGAGGAGACCGTGCAAACTGAATCACGTAGCCGAGCCTGATCGTTCGTGCGACCCAGCGGGACAGGTTGGAAAGCTCTAGCCAGGCTCCCAAGAACTGTACCAGCGGGGTCATGCGAACCACAGACTTCCCGTCGGTGGGGCAGCGAGGCGGAATGACTGTCCCGGACGTGGACGTCATGGCGGCCCAGTGTCGGGGCATAGTCAATGACCGCATCCTGACAGAGGAGACCAGGGAAGGACGAACGTTCCACGGGGGTCTGCTCTACCAGGGGGCTGGCGACAGAGGGGGATGAGAGCTTCACGGTCCGGGGACGGCGCGTGCTGTCATCCAGCTCTGGGACAGAGGGGGACGAGGGGTGCACGGCTCGGAGGCGGCGCACCGTGTCGTCCGAGAACTCTGTGTGCTCAGGGATGAACATCTCACTTCTTTCTTTAACCACATTAGGGTGCTGCCTCTTCACAGGCTGCCGTTCAAGATGCTCACTGCCAAGCACATTTTCGAATGTGTACAGCCCCAGGATTGGTTTGCAGCGATCGACCTGAAGGACGCCTACTTTAATGGTGAGCAGCGGGGAGTGGAGAACAAAAGATTCTCCCCCGACCCTCCACCGGGGGAAGGAGTGGTCCTGCTACCATCTCCTGAGAAGTGAAAATCATCCCTGAGCAGCCCGTCTCAGTTTAGCGGGGGGCGGGGCAGGAGAGGGCTGGGGCGCCGCCTTACGGCTTCCTCCGCGACCAGGCCCGGGTGGAGGCTGCTGCTTGGGCCGGCCGGGAGGGGGGGGACCGCAGAAGGGAGCCCTCGGCGGCGAACAGACTGAGTATTCTGCCCGGTCGGCTGGGTGGAGGCAGCAGCGGCCGTCAGGGCAAAATGTGCTTGATAGCCTCAGTCTGTTTCTGCGCAGTCGAGAACTGTTGGGCAAAGTCCTCGACTGCACCGCCGAAAAGGCCGGCCTGTGATATGGGGGTGTTGAGCAGGCGGGACCGCTCGGCATCCCGCATATCAGCGAGGTTCAGCCAGAGATGTCTCTCCTGGACCACGGCTGTGGACATCACCAAACCCAGGGAGCGTGCGGTCACCTTCGTTGCTCGGAGAGCAAGGTCGGTGGCGGCACGCAGCTCATTGAAGAGCCCTGGGTCTGTCCTACCCTCATGCATGTCCCTGAGCATCTGGGCCTGGTAGACCTGCAGAATGGCCATGGCATGCAAAGAGGTAGCTGCCTGTCCCACTGCTCTGTAAGACTTCGCCACTAGCGTAGACGCAAATTCTCCTGCTTTGGATGGGTGCTTAGGCTCACCACGAGAAGAAGCGCTCTGAGGACACAGTTGCATCGCAACAGAGCGCTCAACCGGGGGGAGCCCAGTGTACCCACGGGCAGCCGCCTCATCGAGGGGAGGAAAGGCGGATGAGATCAACGAGCGGTCACGGGAAGACATGAGGGTCTTCCAGGACTTTGAGATCTCATCATGTACGTCTGGGAAGAAAGGTATTGGGGTTTGACGCGGACGGGGGTCCGCGGCCTTACCAAAGTACCAATCATCCAACCGCGAGCACTCGGGACAGGGTGGAGGGGTCCACTCTGAACCGATGCTCGCGGCAGCCCGGGAAAGCATGGCCATCATCTCCGGATCGGACTCGAGCACAGCCGTATGCACACCGGAAGGTGGTAACTGTGACGAGTCTTCACTTCCAGAAGAATCAGACCCACCTTGTGATGCTGCGATAGACATAGTGTCCTCCTCTGGAGCACCAAAGGAAATCCGCGGGGCATCAGAAGATGGTCCCGCGGAAATCCCCTGAACACTCGTTGGTTGCAACATTGGAGAGTCGGATAGTCGGACGGATATCCAAACCGTCACCCTCAGATCACCCTGGCCACCAGCCGAAGTAGAACCTCTCGTGGAGGCGCTAGATCGGGGTGTGGATGAGGGGACCCTCACTCTTGCGAGATCAGTGAGTCTTGATCGTAATGTTGCGATGGTCATGTTCCCGCAGTGAGAACATGAGTCATCCACGAGCGCTGCTCTAGCGTAATCTATGCCCAAACACACTATGCAGCGCTCGTGCCCATCAAAGTCGGCCACAAGTCTACCGCAACCAGAAGTGCACGGGCGATGCATCTTTAAAAAGACGTGCCACGTGCAAGCTCTTTTGTGAGAGAAAAGAAACTCTGAGAGTGTTGAAACACCCGGGGAGAAACACACTCACTGGCAAACCACTGCACAGATAAGCAGGACAGTACAGAGATGGCTTGTGAAACGAAGGATTAACTTGGTCGTCATCCGACGTAACTCGGAGTGACAACGAAAGGGAACTGAGTTTACAGCTACTCTGAGAGAGAGGGAGAACAACATAAAATAAAAAAAAATCAAAGTATAATATCTGCAGAGTTTTTAAAATCAAATTTAAAACCTTTTAAGACCTGCCCAAATAAAATGAATACCGTAGTCCATAGAACAAACTCATAATCTCCAAATAAATTCTCTATCATAGATTATTTCACTTATTTAAACAGGCTGCAGCACACATTCAACTGCAAAACAGGGTAACTGCAAGTTGAAAATACTCAAGAGATATTTTATTTAATATATGCATATGTATTGAAATTGGTACCAGTGTATTAGTATATACACATTAAAGGTTGATTGTTATTGGATTTTTCCGGTTCAATAAAGATTAGTTTGAAGCAAAGCGCAAAAAAGATTATTGTGCCGTTAATAGTAAAATCGGTGTATTGCATGCATTCAATAATGATTACAAGCTGCTCTGAAAGCGTGAACCAGTAGAACACTCAGCAGCGCTGTGTTTTGACTTTAAGCGTGCAGCTTCACATTTCAATAAAATTATCGCCTTTTGTTTAGTTGAATGATCCCATTCATTTTAAATTTAATAATCACATTAACCCATATCACAATTCCTTTGTTTTTTTGTACCCAAATTTAAGACCTCTTAAAATTATAACTTTTGTTATTCCATTTGATATTTAAGACCTTAAATTTGATCAAATTGACCTTGGTAAAGATATTGTAAGGGCCTGAGGAAACCCTGTAAAAACTTTAAAGGAATCCTTACAATGTCAACTTTTATATGAGTCATGAACAATCACAGTCAATAATACAATTAGAATTCAACCTTATTTACTATTTTAGTGCATGTTTCTGAAATAATCATGTAAATGATTAATCAGTGCATGTCATTGGACAGAAATATGTAATACTAAAACTTGCTTTGTCAACTTTATTTTACCACTGATATTACTTTCTTTGATTATGCAATGTTAGCCAATAGCATTGTTTCATCAAACTCACATTTCTGGTATGTGTCAGTCACTTCTCACCATTCAATCAATTGCTGGTGAATAAAATCAAGTCCCTCCCCTTTCTCATTGAATGTACTGTTTCCCTCAGAAATAGGTCACATTAGTAAGTAAAATGAGGTTAACACTCTTCCATCTCTGACATTATGATCTGTATCCCCTCATAAAACACCCACTATAACAGCACTTCACGAAAGAAAGATAGAGAAAGATGAGAATAAATGGCTGATGGAGGGTGTTACTGTACCATTCTGCATGGGCTCATCTTTCCAGCGGGAGGTGCATTTGTCTGCTTGCTCTAAAATAAATGGGAGAGGCACATTAAACCATATTATAAAGACATTAGAAAAGCAAGACAGAGAGACAGCTTGCGAACACAAAATTTGGGAAACAGCAAGTTCAGGCCTCGACAGTAAGAATGGTCTGATGGTCTGGGACCAGTGTGAGAGAGGTTTGGAGGTCAATTCAATTGCACCTTCAGAGTGTTGTAGAAAACTGGAGAAGAAGCATGTTTGTATATATATTGTATGACACATGACAGCGAGTCTGCGATATTCGGATGACATAAATAATTGTGTGTATATATATAGATATATATATATATATATGAAACAAATTGCCAAATACGTGCTATGTTTATATATAAGTCGCATATTTTAGGTCTAAATAACTGCATTTTCACAAAAAAACCTCTTCAAACTACATTCTGTGACACAACAACAGTATTATTTGTAAAATCATGGTGGGTTGGCTTATCTGCCATGACACTCACTGTGAGAAATTCTGCAAGCAGAGTGATGCAAACAGTGAAACGGTTCCCTTTGTGATACTGGTAGAATATCGCATGGCTGGAAAAGGCTCTCAGCCAATCAGTACAAAAAAAATCTAGACAGCATTTAAAGGCATCTTATGTACGCTCCTAAATTCTAGTTCTAAAGGAGAATCGTATTTATTCTTTTTGAAGAAGGCAATCCCAGAATCCATTATTGAGAAAAACATTTCATTCAATAATGAACATAATCAAAAATGGACAATTTTAACCTAAAATCTAACACCAAACTCTAAAGGAACTGATCAAGTAGTGTCTCTTGTGTGTTTCTCATTTGGCTGCACAATTATGACAAAAATATTTGTTTTAATATCTGTATAATTGTTATGTCCCCAACCGTTATCCCCAATATTGCTTTTAATTATGGCTGCACATTATTGGAAAAAACTGACATAGCATTATTTACTTTTATTTACTTCTTCTGCGATCTGAAGAAATACAGGAAAGATCACCGGATGATTTGAATAGCTATGTTTGGAAAGAATAAATCCTTCCAGGAGTGCAAAATAAAAATAATTTAAAAAGCTTGAAAATGTTTTTTTAGTCCACAAGACTGCAAACCATCCTTCTAGGGCTGAAAGATTTGGGATTATTTTCTCTTTAAAAAAAAAAAAATCAATAGGGGTGTTTACACTTGGGTTTACGCTTTAAACTAACACAAACCTCTTTCAGTAACTATAAATCAAATCTTTTAAAAAAATCTCTCCACTTGAGTTTGACAAGATTGAAAACCATCAAGCTTTTACTGTATTTTGATGGGTTGCTGGCAAATGGATTCACACTGCTGGTTTCAGATAGCCTGGGAAAACCCAGATGAACTTCCGGCAAATTTAGATTTGCTCTGCAAGTTAGTCTGGCGAAGAGCCCATTCAAGCTCATTTCCAATCTCTCCAAATCGAGGCACCAATCACAAACGTTGAGGCGGGCTTTACAAGATGACGATCGATCTGATTGGTTTTAGATCTATCCAATTGCGCCCAGAGGCATTTGAGCGACGTCCGTTTCCAAATCGAGGCACGAATCACAAACGTTGAGGCGGGCTTTACAAGATTACGATCGAACTGATTGGTTTTAGATCTATCCAATTGCGCCCAGAGGCATTTGAGCAACGTCCGTTGGCGACGCCCCTTTTGAAGTGAGCTGTGAATGAACCTTCCCCAGACCCTAACTCAGTTACGACTGAGAAGGGTCTGGTTATAACCAGGCTAGGTTTCAGAGTGAATCTATGGGAAACACTGTATTATGGGCCGCACATTTGTGCATGAGCTGTGCCACTCTGGAGCATAAAAGCATAAAAGACACTAAACCATGTCGCAATATTTTGATAAACTCTGCAGCCCTAATTTTGATTAAAATGACCTCCTAAATACTGCATGATTTACTCTTTGTAGCTACATATCCCCCCCCCCCCCCCCCCAAAAAAAGCAGAGAAGTATAATCCTGTATTACTTGATTGCAGCAAAAAGACAACAAATCTGTTAATACTGCACAATAGATCTCTTTATGAATCTATTTGTACTGTCACATTTTGGTTTTGTCATTGTCATGTTTCTGTGTCTTGTCATGTGATATCCTGTTTGTCATGTGATCCTGCCATGTGTCTTGTCATTGGTTAATTGTCTGATCATAGTTCACAGGTGTCCCTTGTCTTGTAATTAGTCTGTGTATGTAAGCCCTGTCTTTGTAAAAGTGTCTTGGTCAATTATTGTTTTCTGTAACTGATCCACTGGAGGCAAACCTATTGAGAACCCAAGTGCAGTTTATTACAAACAAGATCAAACATGAAACAAAAACATGGCGTGGCATGACAACTCTAAATTAAGACATGAACATGAGCTTGCAACTAGTGGTCAGCAAAAAACAATACTTGACAAAGACGCATGATTTTTTTTCCCAAACCACTTCAGCGGAAATCCCGCCCTGCAGCCGATTTCATTGGTTTAGGTTACAGTGACGGGTAGGTTTAGGGATCAGTGTTTGGTGTAGGCAATCAGTACAGTGATTGACATGACCAATGAAAACTTTAGAATCGGCTGTAGGGCGGGATTTCCGCTGAAGTGGTTTGGGAAAAAAAATCACGCGACAAAGACATATTCATCTTCTTCTTCTATTAGAGTTTTTTGGCGGTTGGCACACAATGAAATGGTGCATTACTGCCACCAACTGGTATGGAGTGTGGAACAGAATGACTATTACTTAATTACAAAGAAAAAAATTAAAATTAAATCCTCTCAATCATATTAATTATTCTAAAATAATGAAAAACACTTTTCTTTAGAATTTTTCCTAATAATTTCTACTAAATCAAACCGTACTCTTTCCTTTTTCAAATTTTGGATAATTTCCCTCCTTTTTCCCTCATATGTTTTACAGTGTATCATGACGTGCTCCATTGTCTCTTGTTGTTCACAGTATTCACATCTGCCGGTGTTACGTTTACCTATTTTAAATAAAGTGCTGTTTAGTCCTGTATGTCCAAATCTAAGTCTAGATATAATTCTCTCATCTCTCCTTTTCCTTCCTGTACATCTAATTTCCCCCACTTTCTTCTGAATTTTGTAAAACCATCGCTCTCTTCTCTCTTCTTCCTATTGCTTTTGGCCACCTTTTCTTCAAACTCTCTTTAATAATGCTCTTCATTTCCATCTTACTGATGTTAACTTCTACATCGATGTCTTCTCTTTTTGTGGCCTCCTTTGCAGCCTTATCTGCCTTTTCGTTTACTTTAATTCCAATATGTGCTGCTACCCACACATATATAACTGTAACTGTAATACCCATCATTTGAATTCTATATAATGCTTGATGAATTTCTAGCAATATATCGGCTCTACTATCTGAATGACTGCTCTGTAAACTGACTAATGATGATGCAGAATCTGAACAAATAATAGTTCCCTTTCAGTCGATAACGTCGGACGTAGTCGACGCGACTGAAATGGGATCACGCTAGGGAGCCTATCATCTTCGAGTACTATTGAACGAGCCAATGTAATTGGCGTGCGTGATTCGCATCACACACTCCGCCCCCGCGGCGCGGGTATAAATACGGAAGTGGATGCACGCACTAGTTGCCTTTCGCTTCGGAGCCGATCGTTTGATGTCTCTGAGAGTGCTGTTGTCTACAACGAGCGAGTGTGTCGGTGTTCTTCAGGAAGACTCTCCCAGTGCTGGTGTTCTACAGCGCGAGTGCAGCGGTGATCGCGAGCTTTGAGCTCTCAACTGCTGTTTTAACAGCAACAAATTTCTAAATGTTTGTGTGTGTTGATGGCTGGTTAGAGGGCGGAAAAGTGAGTGCTTCACTGTTTCAGTTCTCTGTTCAGTGTTGCCGCGGTCATTTCCCTGTGTGCTCCGGCACTGGTGACGGTCCTATTTTCTGAAAGAGCAACACGGGTGCGTTTGCGTCTTTTTCAAGATGTCATTCCGCCCGTGCATTTCTGGGTGCGGTCGTTCCCTGTCTCTCTCTGATGGTCACAACTGTTGTGTCACGTGTTTGGCTTACAGCACGCTGAGACAGCTTTTGTGGACAGCTCATGTTTTCACTGTGGGAACATGACTGTCGCAGTGTTGAGGGCGAGACTCGCCTTCGTTCGCGGAGAGCGAGTCCCCATTACCATGCCCCACCCTCGGGTGCTGTGTGGGATGGGTGACCGGAGGATAGTGTTGGATGTCCCGCCCGGTAACCATTCCCTGTGGGCTCCTCACTCCTCCCTTCCACTGCAACCACTGGAGCCTCCTGTGTTGTCTGCTGGTCCATCTGTAATGGGTGGGCCAGCGGTTTCACTCGGGGCTCCCCTGGAGGACAGGACGCCGATGGCAGCATCAGAGGGTGAGCTGACTTCTGGAGATGATGACTCGGCTGCATTGTCTCCCTCCGGGAGTTCAATGTTGCCCGAGCCGGATCCAGAATTATCAGCTATGCTGAAACGGGCCGCCGAGGCTGCCGGGCTCGAGTGGAACCTCCACCGTGTCCCGTTCAGTCTCGGTTGGAATCTGGAGTTTGGTATCTTGGGGCGGGCCGCGCTGGTTCTCAGCTCGCCGCCCCAGTGCCTTTCTTTCCCCGAAATGCATGGAGAGCTTATCAGGTGGTGAACAGCATCTTTCTCTGCCAGAAACTGCCTGAATAGCTTTTCCCCCTCATTACCCTTGATGGAGGAACGGTGAAGGGTTGCGAGGTGTCCCTCCATTGGAGTGGTCTGTCGACACAGGTGCACCTGTGTCCGGCGGCCGCTGCCTTTTGGGGGGATCCTCGTCTCCCCCCTAAGGCCTGTGAGTTTCGTCCGTTCCGACGGGCAGAGCTTACAAAGCCTGTGGGCAAGCCCCTTCCTCTTGCGTGCCATGGCGTTGCTGCAGGCTAGGGCACCCATGGCATGCACGAGGGTAATCCAGACCGTGCGCTCATAGGTGAGCACCGCACTGCATCCGACCTCACCCTCCGGGGTACGGGTGTCGTAGCGTGCGTGATCGGTCTGGCGATGTCCACCTTGGTGGTCCAGTAGCGCCTTCGTTGGCTCAGCCTGGTTGGTATGGCGGATGCGGACAAGGTTCGGTTCCTGGTCTCCCCAATTTCCCAGGTTGGGCTGGTCGGCGACGCGGTGGAGAACTGCATCAAACAGTTCTCTGCCGCTCAAGCGCAGACGGAGGTCATCCGGCACATCCTGCCCCGGTGGCCAGGTGCTGCCTCCACCCGCCGCCGGTGGCAGCTCCTCCGCCTGCTCGTCGCCGTGGGCGTTCTCCGGCCGCCGCTCCTGCTGGCCCTCCGCAGCAGCCTCCACCCAGGCCTCAGCAGGGAGCCGGCCGCAGTAGAGACGCCCAGCCCGCTCCAGGCGCTGCCAAGCCAGGTGGCAAGCGACAGCGAAGGCATTCCGGAGCGGGCCGCCCAGGAATGGATGAGATGCTCTTGGAGTGGCACGATCACTCCCTCCCCCCGGGTGAGGGCCGGGTGGAGCCTTTGTTTGTGTGTGTGTCTGTTCCGCCGCTGGCTCCCTAAAAAAAAAAAAAAAAAAAAAAGCGGAGCAAGCGGTACCTACACTTCAAGGAGAGAGCAATTTCATCTGTTCCTGGGTCCCAAGAGGGCCAGTCTGGCGGGTGTGACCCTGTATAGCCTTACACCCCTCAGCTCCCCCTTGGTCGCCAGCAGGCAGCTTGGTGCGTTCGAGGACCCGGTCATCCGCCTTCTCACGCGCCCCCTGCCGCTTGTGGAGACAGGTAAGTGTTGCACAGCACACTAACACCACTCTCTCTACTTTGCTGCCCCACCTCAGGCTCGGCTACCCCGCTCAAGTCAGTGATAGTCATCACATTAGGTGTTGAGCAGACGTGCTCCTGAAAATTCAGTGATATTCATCACACCGAGTGTTGAGCAGTGCTCCTGACTTGTGCGTGCTTATCTTATCCTGCTGGCGAAGGATTTGATATAGCCGCTCCTCCAGCCGGTACGAAGGCCAGTTGTAAACTCGTTCTTCGTGCTACTAGGTGGTGGGTCGTGACCATCTTGGCCCAAGATTGGTCTGCAGCTTTGACCTGAAAGACATGTGCTTCAGATCTCTACCTCCCGCACCGCAGGCCATCCTGTGTGTTGCGTCTAAGGGTGGAGTATCAGTACAGTGTCCTTCCCCTCGAGTGCTCCAGAGCCCGTTGGGTCTTCAGGTCAACTGGAAGAGAGTAATCTCGCCCACGGGCTGAGTATCTCTTTTCTAGTTTTGGAGAGGTACTCGGTCCAACATGTCTCTCCAATGAGAATGTGTTCAGCTGGTGTTGAAGTGAGAAAGGGTCCCACTGAAAGAGCTTTCAGAGGCTCCTGGGGTATATGGTAGTCGCAGCCTTTGGCTCCCTCCATATGTGACCGCTTCAGCGCTAGCTTCACGATCGAGTCCCGAGGTGACCGTGGCAGAGCAGCTCACCCTGTGTGACTATAGTTCATCCCGGTCTGCTGCCAAACCCTCTTCAACAGAGCGGCCATGTACAAAGGGCGTGTTTTAACGGGGGCCTGGGCGACCCCCGACTACATGGGCATTCGTGCCTCGAGTTGTTAGACATTGCGACCGTTGCGCAAGCTTCCCCTGCATGTCACAAACTCACCCGTCACCTCCTCCTTGGAGTCAGACGCTTCTGAGGGCGCCTTATTCCACTCCTCCCGCTTACTCAATCGTGCCGCCATCGAGCCTCACGACAGTTATAGCCAGGGCAAGTGGAGACTCCATCCCCTGGGTCCGGCTGGGTCATGACCATTCCGGGGCCGCTCAGTTGCCCCCCCGGTTTTATTTTTCCGCCAGTGTTTGGGTAAACCGAGCGGACTACCCTTGGACAAACACTGGGACTCAGCGGCCCCAGGGGCCCGCAGAAATGCGTTTAACCCCAGTGAGCCTTCTAAAAGTGACTGCGACTCATGGTCGCCTTGCGCCTGCAAGTCAGTGAAATCATCACTCTTCATGTTGAGCAGATTTGCTCCTGAAACTCAGTGAAGTTCATCGCACTCTGGTGTTGAGCAGCAATGCTCCTGTAGCTCAGTGAGTCCATCACAGGTAGCTCAGTGAATTCATCACACGCAGTGCTGAGCAGAAATGCTCCTGGTGCTCAGTGAAGTTCCTCGCACTCAAGTGTTGAGCAGAAATGCTCCTGAAGCTCAGTGAGTTTATCACACTCAGGTGTTGAGCAGTAATGCTCCTGAAGCTCAGTGAACTTGTCACACTCAAGTGCTGAGCAGAAATGCTCCTGTCGCTCAGTGAGGTTCTTCGTACTCAAGTGTTGAGCAGAAATGCTCCTGAAGCTCGGTGAGTTTATCACACTCAGGTGTTGAGCAGGAATGCTCCTGAAGCTCAGTGAACTTGTCACACCCAAGTGCTGAGCATAAAATGCTCCTGAAGCCCAGTGTTCTTCACATGTTGTGTTGAGCAATGCTCCTGTCTTTTGCGCCCGTCACTTGCACCTACGTGCCATGTCAGGAGAGGAACAGGTCTTCATAGTTGCCCCTCATTGGCCCAACTAGACCTGGTTCCCTTCAACAGCCTTCCTGACTTCCCCTGGATTCGGGGACGGGGCACGATGGCACACGCGTTCTTCCCCCGGAGATTCCGGGCGGTCTTACATCCGAACGCGGAGGTTCAGGTGGCTATCACAAGAACATGTGTTAGTTACCATCACTTCTGCGAGCACCCCCTAGAATTGGGTAGCGTGCTTACGCCTTTAGAAGTGGAACCTAGTCGTTGAGTGCGTCTTCTCCCCTGAGGAGATCCTGAAAGCTTTCGATCACTTCAGTGCTCTCTTTCCTGCAAAATGGGTTGCAGTAGGCTGTTTTCCTAAATCACCCTCAAAATGATGTTGCCTCGGTGTTTAAACGACGCTCATCGTGTTGCAGAAGTATGCAGAAGCACGTTCTGATCGTCAGGTTCCTGAGGAGCAAGGTCTTGTAAATCCTTGTGTCCCTCTTTATCCTCTTGGGCCTTGTCCCTGGTGCGACTGCACTGCAGAGACCGCCCCTGAGCCACTGCAGGTAGTGAGTTAAAAATTCTGTTATATCAGTTCTCCTGCTCGCGTGGTCTCTACTAGAGGGTAGGGACTTGCTCGCTTTCGGTCAACGGATTGTGCCTGGAGTCTGGGCCGGCTAACTCTCACAAGCTGAGACCCCGGCTCGGATTGTGCCCAAGGTTCCTACCTCTCCCGTAATAGGAGCAGGTGGTGAGCCTGCAAGCGCTGCCCTGGAGGAGGCAGATCCAGCCCTGGCTTCTCTGTCCGATTCGCTTGGACGTGTACAGAATGCAAGTCATAGACCTCAGACCAGCTCTTCAAATATCTGTTGGAATTCAGCAGAGAGGGAAGGCTGTTTCCATGCAAAGTTGCACTTAGTGCTTGCCTTCATTTCGGCAAAGATCCGAGATGCAACATGTCCACTTAGGTGTTGAGCTCCTTTATGATGAGTGTAAAGTGCTCCGCCTGGGCGTTGACGATATACTTTGCTAAACAGATTCTAGAGTTGGGGGCTGGACGACACCTAGTTGAACCGCTGCTTCCCGTGGGCTCCCTTCTCATGAAGCCAGTTTCACCGTGAGCCCGGTTCAAGTGTCGGCTTGCTGCGCCATTCCCCTCCTATGGACTGGATACGTGCGCCTTTCTACTCCAGTTGAGTTCCCTTAAAATTGAACCCTGTTGAGTTCCTCCACACCCCTCCGACGTCGGACGTGCGGAACGTCTGGTGTTAGGCCTACCACTCGTAAGCAGTGTGGAACCTGTGTTAGGCTGGGTCCATATGTTGCGGTCCCTTCGGTGACCCCATATGTGTATTCTTCCACGATACGGCTCCCTGCGGTGAGCCCGTGTCTTCCCTCGGCAGAGTCTCTCTGCCGTCACTGTCCGGTGTGTCTCCCCCCGTCTTAGGCTGGAGCCACCCCAGTGACATTCCATATGTTAGACTGCCCGGTTTCCGCCCAGTTCATATGTGTATTCTCCACATTTCCTCCCTCGGGTTGGATGTGGCTTCCGCAGCGTCCCTTCCTTCCAACGTACGGGGAACGCTTTCCCAGTGGTCCTGTAGGAACAGCAGTGACTTCCCTGGCCTAAGCCCTGTCCTTCCCCGCCTTAAGTTTGCGGGGGCATCAGGAGGCTTTGGTTTAGGCACTGGAAGGTGGCAGCATCAGTGGCGTGTTCAATGGTTGATCCCATTTCAGTCGCGTCGACTACGTCCGACGTTATCGACTGAAAGGGAACGTCCTGGTTGCGTATGCAACCCACCGTTCCCTGAAGGAGGGAACGGAGGACGTAGTCCCCTTGCCACTACCGCTGGACCACCGCTGACCCCGGGTTACTCTCGGCTCCTCAGCGAAAAGCAACTAGTGCGTGCATCCACTTCCGTATTTATACCCGCGCCGCGGGTGGCGGAGTGTGTGATGCGAATCACGCACGCCAATTACATTGGCTCGTTCAATAGTACTCGAAGATGATAGGCTCCCTAGCGTGATCCCATTTCAGTCGCGTCGACTACGTCCTCCGTTCCCTCCTTCAGGGAACGGTGGGTTGCATACGCAACCAGGACGTTCTCAATGGTCTTACTTCCTCTATCCACTGTACTGCTAACAGAATTGCTAACATTTCTCCTGTGTATACTGATATATTATCACTTTCCTCTTCGCTGTTGAAATATGAAACTCTGGAACAAAAAAAGCTACTCCTACCCTATTATCTAAACTCTTTGATGCATCTGTGTAAATCTGGATACAACTATAATAATTATCAATATATTCCTGTACAGTATATATGTCAAAAATTAACCCCATGTCTTTGTTCTTCTTTCCTAATAATACTAGAACTACTTTTACTTCTGGTAATATCCAAGGTGGTACTATTGGTAATGGTACTGTTGGACTGATTTTTAATTCCGTTAATTTTAACTCTGTTGCTTTTTGTATAACTGTCCACCCAAAGCTTTTTGTCTCTCTCTTCTCCTTTTCCCCGCAAGATTTTAAAGTGATTTGTGCTGGGTGATCTTCATTATGGCCCTTTATATTAAAGCAATAACTCAGAGATAGCTGTATTCGTCTCAACTCGAGTGGCATTTCTCCCATTTCCACCTGCAGTGCTGCCGTTGCCCCTGTACATAATCTCAAAGCCTGAAACTGAATTGTATCTGATTTTTTAAGAGATGTGCTTGATGCCGATCCATACACCACATATCCATAATCTAATACCGATCTAATTAATCCACAATAAATTGCCTTCAGTGCTGTTCTGTCAGCTCCCTAATCACTTCCCACCAAACACCTCATAACATTTAACACCTTCCTACATTTTTCAATTACTTTCTGGATATGTACATCCCATCTTATTCCCTCATCAAACCATATCCCCAAAAACTTAAAGCACTTCACTCTTTCCAATTCTTGATTATATAACTTTAGTTTTACCTCAGTACATATTCTTTTCTTTGTAAATAACATTATCTTTGTCTTATCTACTGAAAACTTAAATCCCCATTTATATGACAACTCTTCTATTTTCGTAATAGCTTCCTGTAGCTTTTTGATTATAAATTTCAGATTTCTTCCCCTCTTCCAAATCGCCTCATCATCCGCAAAAAAGTGAAAATCCCATCCCATTCTCTATTTCCCTGTACACATCATTTATTAATATGGAGAATAAAGGACTTATTATACTCCCTTGAGGTGTTCCGTTTTCAACAATATATTTCCTTGAATAACTCTTCCCTATTCTAACTTGTATCATTCTTCCTTGTAAAAAGTCCTTAAACCATCTATATATTCTTCCTTTGATACCTAATTTACGTATTCTAATTAACAAACCTTCTCTCCACATCATATCGTAGGCCTTCTCTATGTCAAAGAAGACAGCCACTACACTTTCTTTATTTACTTGTGCTTTTCTAATTTCATGCTCTAAACATACAGCTGGATCCATTGTATTTCTTCCTTTCCTAAAGCCACTTTGATATTTGGCTGTATATCCGTTCTTTTCCATATAGTACGTTAACGTTTCTTTTATCATTTTCTCCATTATTTTGCATATGTTAGAAGTCAAAGCGATTGGTCTATAATTCCCCGGGTTTGTACAATCTTTTCCTGGTTTGCGTATTGGCACTACCACAGCCTCCTTTCAACTCTGTGGCAGTTTTCCGTCCTCCCACACTTTATCATATAGTTCTAGTAATACCTCTGTTGTGAACTTTTTCTTCTCAAGTGTAGAAAAGATAGAGTTGCAGACCAGGAGATTGTTGAGGTATAAGTTCTTTATTTCGTCGCTGTAGTCATCTCAATCAAGTCTAGTCTAAGGCAGTATACATTTAGTTCATATACCCTTTCAGGGGGAGGAGTTACATAAAGGTGGAAACAAAAGCATGTAAATGAGGCATCTGGGTTAAGGAATGTGCCCTAGACTGAGAGTGTTACCAATCCTAATCCAATCAGCATAACAGTGTAATGTAAATATCCTAATCCAATCAGCCAGACTCTTCACCGATACCTTCACATTATCTTAATGGCCAGGCAGTGCATAAAGACAAAAGGTGATAGTCTCAGTGCTCTGACCAATTTAACTTACAATAGAGAGCTGGACAGACAGGAACAGGCAGGTTTGTGACATCATTTACCTTAGATACAAAATTCACACTAATAAACTTTCTCAGTTTCTATGCTATTGAATTGGAAGCTCAATTATACATTTAAAATAAAATTTGTAATCCTACATTTCCCCCTTTGAGAGTTCTAAATAACTCTCACAAAATACAAATTTAAAGACTTAAAAGTTAATTCTTGTAACTTGTGATCGTTACAGGCACATAATGCGTGTTCTATGTTTGCTTTTCTGCAATTGCATGCTGACACAGAAACAAACATGCAAATTTAGGGTCCGTGAAGTTCTTAAGGGTAATAGTCTTTTCTGTTTGGAACTGTCATTTCTTTGTGAGGGGCGTGAGTCATTTGTTGAATGAAACACTTGATACTGTGGACGCATAGATAGTACGCTATTAGAAGAAATAACAGCAGAATTGCTATTTCCTTTATCCACAGCCAGGGTTTCCCAATCAAGTTTCCGAACCATGAAAAATTTACTTCAGTCATCTGGTGTAATTTTGCTGAAAGATCAAGAATGTCTTGTTGGATTTTGTTCAAGTTCTCTGTTGGATCCATTAAAACCCGGTGCAGCACTCAGGTCCGATGATGGTGCAGGCTCCTTCCGTTGCTAGAATGTAATCTAAGGCCACTCTGTTCTGTAAGATCATTATCTTGTGCGAAGCGAGAGTGTCTGTGATGTTACTGGTACGACAATCTTGATCATGTTGATGGATGACTGAAGGTTTCGTATGTGAGTCTCTGCGTTGTGTATTTTTTTCTTTTTCTTTTCTTTATCCTTTTGTGATAGTTGGCTCGGAAGAGGGTCAAGTTGTTTCTTGAGGTTTTCTTGTGGCTTCATACGCAGATGACGAGGTCAGTGCGTATGGGTCTCGGGAAGTCATCAGTGGTATCTGCACAGAGTAAGAAAGAAAACAAAAGACAGGAGAGCAGTATTTGTTCAAACACTAGGGTTGTAAACTTCCGAGTCTGCTAAGCAGTAGAGCAGTATTTGTTCAAACACTAGGGTTGTAAACTTTTTCTGGGTCTGCTATTGTCGTTCCATCTCTCCCTATTTCTTAATTCCTTTGACACCTAAAGAACAGTGAGGTAAGGATGGACTAGGATAGGGCCTATGAGGGAAGTCTTCACCCCAGGGTTAACCCCCGAAGCCTATTGCATTCGGTTCTTCCCGGGGCTCCTCACTGGTTCTGTGTCCTAACCTATCCCTGTTGGTGGGGGAACAACCTTACAGTGTGTACAATGAGTCCAGGTTTTCCTTCCCTGACACAATACTGCAGCGGCTGTAATCAACATCACTTGATGTGGCCCATGCCACTTTGGTTCTAATGGCTTATTTCTGAATGACTTTATCATGACCCATTGACCTGGGATGATTGTGTGTCCCCCTTCTGGTGAAGTCTGCCAACATGACTCAACTCTCCCTCTGGCACTCTGTACCGCCTTTGTTAGGTTTTCACAGTAAGCAATCAGGGCATCTGAGGTAATGTGTACATCAGCATTTCTAAGATCAATCACACCTGGCATCTGCATGGGGCGTCCAGTAATAATCTCATGAGGGCTCAGTCCTACTGTTCTGTTAGGTGATGCTCTCATACTACACAGTACTGCTGGCAACGCTTCAATCCATGGTACTCCTTCCTGATGCATTTTGCTTAGCCTGATTTTGATTGTTCTGTTTGCACGTTCAACCTGTCCTGATGCTTGTGGCCTATAGGGGCAGTGGAGGTTCCACTTAATCTGCAACATTCTAGACACTTCCTTGACTGTCTGTCCTGTGAAGTGTGTACCTTGATCTGAGTCAATCCAATCTGGTAATCCCCATCTGGGAATGAAATCAGTGACAAGACATTTAGCAGTATGTGCAGCTGTAGCACGCCCTGTTGGATAAGCTTCTACCCATCTTGAGAACTTGTCTATTACTACCAAAACATCAGTTTTTCCCTTACAACGAGGCAATGATATGTAATCAACTTGCAGGTGACGAAATGGTCCTGGTGGAGCTGGGGTATGTGCTGCTGGTGTAGTGGCTGCTGGTATATCATTATTTTTCTGACATGTAACACACCTCTTGGCTGTTTCTGTGGCTACATTTCTGAATTTTGGATTCCACCACTGATTTGAGAACCTGTGATTCATCGTTGCTGGACCACTGTGACCTAAACTGTGTATTTGTTGAGCCAAATATGGCAGCAGTGATTCGGGAGCGACATACTTTCCCCCTTTGGTCCAGCAACCAGATGAATCCACTGTGGCTCCTTTGTCTAACCATGTCCATGCTTCATACAGAGGAACGTCTTTGTACAGATCAATTATTGATTCAGGAGGCATAATTGTCTTCTGTGCTGCACTACCTGAACACACTTGTACAGTTGCATAGAAACAAGCCTGTTTAGCTGCCATATCAGCAAGAGCATTACCTTTAGCTTCCGTAGTATTAGTTGTGAGATGTGCTTTCACTTTGATCACTGCTAATTTCTTTGGAAGTTTCATGGAAAACATTAGATCTTTCACTAATTCAGCATGCTTAATGGGGGATCCAGCAGAAGTTAGAAACTGTCTGGTTTGCCAAATGACACCAAAATCATGAATTACCCCAAAAGCATATCTGGAATCTGTGTAGATATTAGCAACTGATCCTGAAGCTAGCGTGCATGCTCTTGTTAGGGCTACTAGTTCTGCAGCTTGAGCTGAAAAATGATCTGGAAGACGTCCTGAAGCTAACACTTCCGTGGTGGACGTTACTGCATAACCTGCTCGTCTGTTACCTTCAATTACTTGAGCTGAACCGTCAACAAACAACTCAAATTCTGAATTCTCTGTGGGAGTTTCTTTTATTTCACTCATAGGTGTATATGTAAGCGTAACACAATCGTGTGTCATTTCTCCTTCATCCTCTAACAAAACTTCAGTCATAGCAGACATCATACATGAGGACGGATTCGTGACAGGTGCACGCTGTAAGACAATATTCGGGGCTGTGAGAGTTGCTAACCAATTTCCCCAGCGAGAGGAAGTGACAGAAGTGACTTTTGCTTGATTCATTAATGCGGACACTGCATGCGGACATCTTACGTTTACAGACTGTCCTAACACCATTCCTGATGAAGCCTGAAGCGCTAGATGCACTGCCTGTACTGCTCTGAGGCATGGGCCCATACCTTGAGCTACTATGTCAAGTTTACCAGAATAGTAATGAATTGGGCGTAAACTGCCCCCATGATCTTGCATTAGACATGCAGTCATGAAGCTTAAATGTTCATGGACATAAAGCACAAATGGTCTATCAGTTTGGGCAATTCCTAATGCTGGTGCTTGACATAGTGCTCTCTTCAAATCATTGAACGCTTTGAGGTGACATTCTTCCATACAAACAGTATCAGAATCTTTACCATGGCCTTTCAACAAGTCATAGAGCGGCTGTGCAATTGAGGCATAGTCTTCAATCCAAGGTCTACAGTAACCTGCTGTTCCTAAAAATGATCGGAGTGTTTTAATGGTAGTAGGCGGGGGTATGGCTTTGACTGAAGCCGCTCGATCCTGTGTAATGGATCTATTTCCTGCACCAATTGTTTGACCCAGAAATGTGACTTGCTTTTTAGCAATTTGAGCTTTGTGAAAGCTGCATTTGTGTCCTTTCTTATGCAAATAGTCCAACAATGATGCCAATTCAGTTTGATGTACCTCGTGATCTGTTGAGGAAATCAAAATATCATCGACATATTGGATCATAGTGGACTGTTTTACCGGACATTCTGGGTCACACAAATCACGTCTGACAGCCTGATGGTATATGGTTGGGGAGTTTTGAAATCCCTGTGGCAAACGTGTCCACTGGTATTGCTCATAGTCAACTGTGAAAGCTAACCATGGCTGGCTGTCAGAGTGCAACGGTACAGAAAAGAATCCATTAGACATATCAATTACTGAAAAAATCTTACTCTCTAATGGTATGCCATTACAAATTGTGGAAGGATCTGCCACTAGAGGGGTGATTTTATCAATATTTTTATTGGCTACTCTGTAGTCTATTGTAAGTCTCCATGTCCCATTGGATTTCTTGATGGGCCAAATGGGTGAGTTACAGGGACTGTTGGTTTTAACTAGCACTCCTTGCGTCAGCAACTTTTCACCCAAATTGGATGATTCTGTAACAAAGCATACTCTGGAGGGATTACATTATTGGTAGAAACTTGTGCTGAGGAAATTTGAATGCTAGCAGATTCTGAGGACACGTCTAAAGTTAGATGTATTTGTCTCAGGAGATCCATGCCTAAAATTGCACCTGTATTTAATGGAGCACATAACAATTTTGTAGTCAGAGTTTTTGGGCCAAATTGTACATCTATGGGCGGGGTTTCATACAAATCGGAATCTTCACCTATTACGCCAGTTAAAGAAAATTTGGTTTTCTTGTACGGAATGTCTAAACCTTTAGCCAATTTTGTAGGAATTATGGTAATTTCTGCACCTGTATCAAGCAAAAAATCTATTTCTTTCTCTTGTATGCTACCTTTCACAAAAATTCTTGTGTCATTATGATGTATTACAGGGGTAAGGTAGCTACTCACAGCCCCAACAATTAGTTTTTTTCCTGGTCTTTTTGTGCTCTTAAAAGAGCCTGAACAAGCTGTCCTAAAGTTTCAGTGGACACTTGCGGAACTGCTTCCGGGTTGTAAGCAGGCTGAGAAGGAGCAGAATTATGCATAGCATTTCTTTTTGTATCTTGCAATTTCTTCCTACACTCTTTCTCCCAATGTCCTAATCTTCCACAATAGTGGCAGCTCCCTTCTTTTTTAGACCACCTGTTTTCTTGTTTTGCTGTGCTAAATGTAGCTGCTGCTGCTACTCTCACTTTGGTTTTAACATCAGCATCTCTTTCCCATGCAGCTAACCTGTCAACGTTACTTCTGAGAGTTCTGTTAGACCAAGTTAGATCTAGGAATGGCAAAGCTCTTCTGTATTCGGCTACAAGGCCATCTGACCAGATACGAATTAGTGGTCCTTTGTCATCGAGCACACTTTCGGAATCATCCACTATTCCACTGTAAGTTATGGCTGACTGACAAAACCGTTCAGTATATTCATTTACCGTTTCTTCTTTCTTTTGTACACAGCTAGTAACTCTAGACCAGTCTATTTTGGGTCCTAAGATAGTCTTTAGGATTTTCAAAACACCTTCTCTCATATCGCCTCTACTGGCATGTTGTAGTTCAGAAGTCACTGCAGATTCAAAACTGTTGAATTCAGAATCAGTTAAAATTTGTGACATTAACTGTGTGACTTCTGTTAACGACATGTCATATAGACGAATTTTGCCTATGAATGCCCTTCTAAATTCAGAAAACTGTTTACGTGGTGAGGGTAAACTCTCAGAGAGTCGTTCTATATCCTTAGGTCCAAGGGCTTTTGCGACAGTTTGTATTCGGACTACAGAAGGGTGGGTAGAAACACTTTCATTTTCCTCAATTCCCTGTGATTTTTTTCTAGCTCCACACACATAAACTGAATTAACAGGCTTATCAGTGACTGATTGGACGGCTACATCTGTTTCAAAGAACGTTCGTAAATCAGGGTAAATGTTATCAGGCTGACTTACTTCTTCCCCATCAGTTTTTTCTGCATCTTTGTTGCGGTTCAATTTCTTGGTTAAAGAGGAAACTTTAGCCCGGAGCTCATTAATCTGTTTCTCTAGCTCTGAGTTGCGTTTAGACTGTTCTGTAGCTAGTGCTAAACCAAATTCTCTATGGCAACATATTATGCCTTTCACATTGTTCTTGCGAATACTTGCTCCTAGTACTTTTTTACACTCATCTACCGACCAAGTTTTGTCTGGATGAATCTCATATTTCTGCGTTAGTTCTTTTCTAACTTTCTCAGTGACTATTAGGTTCATTTGTTCTCCTAACAGTGTTTTAAATTCACTATCTGACCACAAAGGAGTCGCAAGACCAAATTTTTCAGTTGTTGGAACCAGCCTAGCATTCGTTCTAACCATTTTGTGGATTTCTTTTTTCACACAATCAAAAACACTAAAACTTCTCTGATCAAAAGAGTCTACACTTATGTCACAGATCAAACTGTTGATAAACCTTCCTTGTTACCAACACATCACATTTAACTTCCCTGCCAGAAACAGAGGATGAAACACAAAATATTAGCACGTTACGCTAATCTTCCCTGAAAGAAATGGAAAGGATCTTTCACCTTCCTAACTTTTTAGAGGATAAAACAAAATTACTAGCATGTATTGCTAACTCTTCCCTGCCTGAAACAGAGGATCAAACTTTCCTCTCTAAAAGAAAAAACTTTTAAAAGGGTAACCAAAATAAATAGCCTGTAAGACTACCTCTTCTCTGCTTGCACAGAGGCTAACAATATTTTAACTTGAATGCTAAAATCTTCCCTGTCTGCACAGAGGATACCAACAACTTCCCTGACTATTCAGAGGATCAAACTCTCTTCTCTAAAAGAAATTTTTTAGAGGGTAACACCACAAGGTAACAAACAACAAAACAAATAATTAGCAAAATAATACTAATCTTCCCTGCCTGACACAGAGGATATCTTTTTAACATGTGATGTTAAAAACGTCCCTGCCTGAACAGAGGATATATTTTCATCTTTAAAAGACAACTTCTAAAGGATAACTTTGGGTAATCAAACACTACAGCTGTCTGATAACTCTTTCTCTGACGGCACAGAGGATAATTTTTACTGGTTTTTCAACGGTTCTTTGAATGGAGTGAAACTCACCAAATTATTGTTGTATGGAAAAAATTCCGTCTGGAAACTCAGTCAGAGATCTTTGTTGAGCTTGGTTCTGGAACTCAGTTAGCTTTGTTGAGATCTTTGTTGAGATTCAGTTCTGGAACACAGTCAGCTTTGTTGAGATCTTTGTTGAGATTCAGTTCGCGAACTCAGGCAGCTTTGTTGAGATCTTTCTGGATTCAAAAGATTCAGTCTGGAACTGGAAAGTCAGATCTTTGTTGAGATCTTTGAGCTTTGAAGTTTCAAAAGTTCATTCTTTGTTGAGTTTCAGTTTCTCCATCCGGGTCACAGGGCACCATCTGTTGTGAACTTTTTCTTCTCAAGTGTAGAAAAGATAGAGTTGCAGACCAGGAGATTGTTGAGGTATAAGTTCTTTATTTCGTCGCTGTAGTCATCTCAATCAAGTCTAGTCTAAGGCAGTATACATTTAGTTCATATACCCTTTCAGGGGGAGGAGTTACATAAAGGTGGAAACAAAAGCATGTAAATGAGGCATCTGGGTTAAGGAATGTGCCCTAGACTGAGAGTGTTACCAATCCTAATCCAATCAGCATAACAGTGTAATGTAAATATCCTAATCCAATCAGCCAGACTCTTCACCGATACCTTCACATTATCTTAATGGCCAGGCAGTGCATAAAGACAAAAGGTGATAGTATCAGTGCTCTGACCAATTTAACTTACAATAGAGAGCTGGACAGACAGGAACAGGCAGGTTTGTGACATCATTTACCTTAGATACAAAATTCACACTAATAAACTTTCTCAGTTTCTATGCTATTGAATTGGAAGCTCAATTATACATTTAAAATAAAATTTGTAATCCTACAGCTCCTTTAAATTTTCACTAAGCTGGTTTATCATTATGTAACAAATCTGATCAATTCCTGGTGCTGACATCTTATTTTTCTGGAGAGCACGTTTTAGTTCTATCGTTGTAAATGGTTTGTGTAGTAAGTCATTCAAATTTTCTTCTTGCTGTAATTCTTCATTCTCCCTTACTGTAGTTTCCCTCCCTCTTTTCCCCTCTTCACTAATATTATTTGAACTGTGAACTGTTACAAATGCTTTAGCCAGCATCTCTGCTTTCTCCTCATCTCTCACTCCTATTTTTCCTCCATCATTTAAGAATGGGTATCCATATTCCCTTTTTATCCCATTCATTCTTTTTATCATCCCCCAAACTTTACCAATTTCTGTCTCCCTTCCTGACAAAGACACATGGCAAACATGAGGGCTTAAATACACAGACTAATTACAAGATAAGGGACACCTCTGAACAATGATCAGACAATTAACCAATGACAAAACACATGGCAGGATCACATGACAAACAGGGAATCAATTGACGAGACAGAAACATGACAATGACAAAACCAAAACGTGACATGTACCTACTTTACGTCTTGTTGATTATCATAGGAGAATTTTTGTTTTCTCGAAAATTCTAAATTCTTCTTTTTTACTTCTAAATGTCAGGTGATATATGACATATGATAATAATAATAATAATAATAATAATAATAATAATTGTAATCTTGATTATTTATTTGATTAACTGTGCAGCCATAATGCGAGTCTCAAAAGCAAGTTGCAGTGTTTCAAATAATTTATGTGCAGGGTTTGAATTGGGATTTTAGAGGTTGGGGAGCACAAAGATCTTGAAGTTATACTGGAAGTAGTTAAAATTAAAAACATATATGTATATATGTACAGTAGATATAATAAAGATTACCCAATGATACTTCTCAATTATTTAATAAATCAACAAAAACGTACTCGGTTACATACGTAACCTCGGTTCTCTCTAGAAGAGGGAACGAGTATTGCGCAAGCTAACTTACGCTACGGGTAAAGTCATCTTTTCTCGACATATTGAAGCCAACAATTATCCTTAGTTTTGCATTTATTGTCAACGCAGTGCAGCAGCCAGCAGACCTAGAGCAGGCAATCTTGCGTGCTCATTGGCTGCCGTGCGGCAACTGCTGCAGCCTACCACTGAGCCTCGCGCGTGACGTCGCGCCCTCTACGCGTCACAGCCCACTGGTTTCATCAGCTGAAGCTAAAATCGCTCGTGGCGTCTGCACGGTCGGGGTTACGCAATACTCATTCCCTCTTCTAGAGAGAACCGAGGTTACATATGTAACCGAGTACGTTCTCTTACGAGTGGTTCTCTCGATTTGCGTAAGCTAACTTACGCCACGGGAACCTATTGTCAACACCGTGCGCGCCCAGCCTCCACTTCATGAGTCCCAGGGATTCCCGGGGAACATAGATAAGTGGGAAACAGGTGGCCAGCAATGCGGGCCAGCACATGTTATAAGCACATACAGGATATAGAGAGCGGCGTTGCCGGTCCATATAACTATTCACCATATAGTTTAGCTCAACCAGGAGAGCTATCGTCGCGTGAGAGTAGTCTGCGCATGATAAACTGGGCAGAGTATACACACCGCTCACACTGACAGAAGTCTAGCCTGCAAGGTGGGAACTTCCAGGTTATAAAACCTAACAAATGTGGACGGAGCGGCCCTGCTTGCCGCTTCACAAATGTCTTGAATGGAAATTCCGCTGGACCAAGGCCACGACGAGGCCACGCCTCTGGTGGAATGCGCCCTGATGCCCAAGGGGCATTGCAGACCTTTAGACTTATAAGCGGATGCGATAGCTTCCACTATCCCTCTAGACAGGCTCTGTTTCGAGGCGGCGAGACCCTTGCTGCGCCCACCAAATGAAACATTTTTGCGCTTCACAGTGCTTGCAGGCACCCAAATCCAGGGCGAGGGCTGCGTGGTCTGGGCCCAGGCAGAGAGCGCGAATGACATGGCGGTCTCCTGCGCTGAGCGGGGCTGTACACGAGCCGCATGAAAGGCGAGGCATTTTTATAAAAATGCTCGCGCTCTTTTAGTGAGAGAGAGAGTGAGTGTCGCAGCGGCGAACACTCACAGAAGGCAAGCACAAAAGGATACTCAACGCCGAATGGCGTAGCAGGCACGGAAGGCTGAAGGTGGCGAAGACGGCCGGCTTCTTCAGGCGCTTTCCTATGCTTGCTGGTCGCTTGATTCGACGGCGTAAGGCTTCTCTCAAGGTCCAGCGATGCGGAGAGCTTCGCTGAAGATGATGAAATCAGTGACGCAGCCTCCGAGCCTGACTTTTATACGCTAAGCCACCCCCATTTTGGCGGACTGTAGAGGGTGCGAAGTCACGCGCGAAGCTCAGTGGTAGGCTGCAGCAGTTGCCGCACGGCAGCCAATGAGCATGCAAGATTGCATGGATATTAAGGATAATTTTTGGCTTCAATATCTCGAGAAAAGATGACTTTACCCGTGGCGTAAGTTAGATTACGCAATACGAGAGAACCTCTCGTAAGAGAACTCTATTTGTACATTTGCTAAATGGAACGGAATGTGTGTTCTGGTTCAAACTAATCCGGAACATACTGTAACTGTACACATACAAAATGTAACAGAGAAGCAAAGAAAATTATTTTCTCTTTTGATGGTGGAACATCATCCGGATTGTTCCGAATAATAATAAAAAATAAAAAAAATCCATGTGATGCTGCCTAGAAGGAATCTGTCTATGCAGACTTTATAGGTTTTGGAACAGAGCTAAAGTGTCTAGCAAGTTTTAGATTTATATGACATTACCTGACATACTGCTGTATATTAGACCTTAAACTTCATTCTCTTGTCATCCACGGACTCGCTGATATCTGACAGACAAACAGAATAAAGTCAAAAGAAGAACAACAAATAAAAAGAAAAACAGAGCAGAAATGAATGCAGTAAAAATTTCGCCTGTGGTCTAACAACACCTCTTTTCTGTGGCTCAAAAAGAAAGTTGCTTTGGCCCACCTTGTTCTTCGTGATATCGGAGTCCTTCCAGAGTGGTTTGGAGCAGCAGAGGCTGAGGAAGACACACAAAATGAGAGAGTCAAACTTACATAATGCAAGGAAATGGTCTTCATCAGAGGAGGGTAAATAACAATATTCATTAAACATTGGACACAAGAGGAGCACCAAAAACTACACTAAACGTTATGGTAACACTTTACAATATCTGCATTCTATGAATCATTAGTTAAGCATTAGTAAATAGTTAATTAATCATTTAAAACGCATTGTCCCTACATTAGTAGACACTAGTTTATAAATACAGCTATAAATGCTTTATTCTTGATTTGTTTAATAATTGTATTTTCATACTAAATGATCAATTTATCAATTTATAAATGGAGTATTACATTATTTACAAACCAGTTATTTAGGAGTTGTCAGTGTTTCATAAGATAATTTAGGAAGTCTAGGTAAATAATTAATAAACTATTTAAATGTTTATTTATACATATTATTTAGACATATACAGTAATAGTTACTCAGTGTGTTAATAACTGCTTCATTAACACGTATTCCTATTGCAATTTATGGTTAATTCAGGTAGTTATAAAACATTTAGTTATTGTCAGTTAACTTTTTTTGTGAGCTCAATCTAAAGTGTGGACTACTTATACCTCGTAAAGCTTTTATCTATTTTATTAGTTATCTTCTAAACATTAGTTATCTTCTAAATCTGCACTTTATTTCACATCATTCTTAAAATAAGCCGCAGTTCGGCCATTTACAGCTATCGTTATCGACACGAAACATCAAGAACCGCCGTGCCGAAACAGAGTAGCAGCCTCCCGACAACAAGAACCTGACAGCTTTTGTAGGGAACGAAGAACCTGCGCACCTGTGCTCCCAATCACGCCGCAATCATAAAATGTTTTTTTTTAAAAATTGTGAATTTTAATTTGCAATTTTAACCAGTAAAATCACAATTAGATGTTCTTCCCCAAATCGTGCAGCCCTATAGTTTTCTCAGCGTAAGATGTACACCTGAGATGTACATTTGTTGATCAGGTGATATGCGTGCGTTCATTGACTCGTTTCTGAGTCGATCCTATTTGATTCATTTAGATTTTGAGACTTTCATTTCGCCGTTTTAGCCTTGCACGCTATCCACACACAGCTATCTAAGAAAACCTACTACCACTAGATGGCAGAGTAGCCTGCTAAAAGAGACAACAGCACGTAATCAAACGTTTTCCTTCATATAAGACGCTTAATCTGGCTTGAGAAAGTGATATTGTAGCACCAAATTTAATAAACAACTTATCATGGTAAATGGACTGCATTTATATAGCGCTTTCACAGACCCAATGGCCACCAAAGCGCTTTACATGTTGCCTCACATTCACCCATTCACTCAATCATTCAAACACCAACGGCGGTGTCAGCAATGCAAGGCGCCATCCAGCTCGTCGGGAGCAGCTGGGGTTAGGTGTCTTGCTCATGGACACCTCAACACTTGGTCAGGGGGAACTGGGGATTGAACCACCAACCTTTCAGTTCCCTTTCGAGGGAACTCGCGATGCGTCAACGACGCTTTGGGAACGCTCCCAGCGTGAATGCGTCTGAAGCATCTATGTCAACTAGTCCAATGGAAGGAATGAATGTCACGGGCGGGTGACGTCATGACCAGGAAGTGATAAAAGAGCATCCGGTGCAAACCGGCATTAGCTTCTGTTGCCTCAGCAAGCGATCTGTGTCAAACTGTCTGTTATATTTACTGTTGTCTGTCTGATATATATATATATTTATGGAAACTAAACAATTGCACAAACTCTGTGTTCTCCCTGCTCGCGCTATTTAACGAGTAGGGACACACACGAGCTTTGTGTGATGTGTTTGGGAGTAGAGCATGCGGTATCAGCCTCCGAGGGGGCTGATTGCCAACATTGTGAGAAGCTTTCGCTTCGCATGCTCCGCTCCCGCCTGTCACTTTTCGAGGAAAGTGGCCGGGCTCGCAATTCTCAGGGTGACAGGTCCCGCGTCTGCCGAGGCAGCGCGGAGAATGCATTCCTGTGGATCGCGAATAGGATCTCTTTACGGGGTTGGAGACGGGTCCGCGGATCTTATCTCCTCCCTTTCCACGAGGGATCCAGTGCTCTCTCGCCGGTCTCGGAAGCCCGCGCTGCGGTCTCTTCCGCCCGGGGAGAGAGAGAAATCAATGCTTCAGTGCTCTACCTCCGAGGAGGTAGATGTGCTGGGCATTGAAAGTGACACAATCATGGGGGAAGTGAATTTGCCATCTCTTTCCCCAGCGTATGAGAAATATATATAGCCTATATATATATATATATATATGATAGTTTATATATTATATATTAGGGCTGTCAGTTAAACGCGTTATTAACGGCGTTAACGCAAACCCATTTTAACGGCGTACATTTTTTTATCTCGCGATTAACGGTCTTTTTGGCCGAGCAAACTTTGTAGTTTTTTTTTCACATGCTTTTGCAATAGGACGCGGCATGGACGTTTTGAAAGCGCAAGCGGATCTAGCTAGACCGGAAACAAAACAACAGGCACGCCGCACACACTTGTTTGGGCTTGCGAGCCGGATGCGCGAGCGCGAATCTCTCTGCTCGCGCGTGGAATATAATGTGCCGAGCACGAATCTCTCTGCTCGAGTCGCGCGCTCTCAGATACACGCTGCTCTTGTTAGAATTTTCTCTGGGCTCGCTCAGACAATATGTGCCTGCACTTAAAACGTGTTCAGTGCAATCGCGAATCTCTCCTCTTCCCCAGCTAACAATTTTAGGTTATAAGAACGTTTTCATAACGTTCCCATTAAGTTATAAAAACGTTATTTCTGAATGTTATAGGAACGTTCAAAACGTCCAGTTTTGAGTGGATGACGAGCGCGAGACACCGAAATGGATGCCAATAAGATTCTGAATGGAACGTTTACTTTTAAAAAGTTGCCAAATGGTTCCATTGACGAGACCAAAGTGATCTGTGTGTTTTGTCGTTGTGAACTGAGCTATCATCATCGCAGCACGTCCAGTCTGAAATACCACTTGATGATGGCCAAACACACACACACACACACACACACACACAGCTGATGCGAATTCTCCGCCCCCTCGTCAATATCAGGACCTCGTCAGTATTTCTTTCACCCTTTTATTGATGGACAGTGTTACATTGTGTGAGAGATTATTTGCTCCAAGTAAGAATGTTTTAGTGTGAAATTGAACACAATATATGCCAATGTTGTTTTCAATAAAAAACATTTGCACAAAGCAAGCCGATCCACTTTTCCATGTTGATAAGAGCATTAAAATGAGAAAAAATAATGGGACAAAAAGAAATCAAGAGACATTTAGAATAGATAAAAATGTGCGATTAAATGCGATTAATCGCGAGTTAACTATGACATTAATGCGATTAATCGCGATTAAATATTTTAATCGTTTGACAGCACTATTATATATAAAATAAAGTGAATATATATAAAAAATATATATAAAAAATAATAAGCTGGTGGAAGTGTTTACTAAGGCTGTAGATAAATTAAATATTTATGGCCAGCAGAAATAAGGGGGCACTCGTCCTAAAAATAAAATAAATTAAACGAGTTTCCTTCCCTCTATTTTTCGACCTCCATCACGGGGCCTTCCATTTTTCCCGATCTGCACAGCGAGCTGTCTAGATCATGGAAAAAGCCTTACTCCTCTTGTCTTTTAGCCCCCACATTCATGTATATTCAGATATTTGGGGGTTAAGAGGGTATGGCTATGGGGCAATACCCCGGGTAGAACAGACGCTTGCGAGCTATCTGTCTCCCGGTTCAGTATCGTACCTGAAGGCGTCGGCTTCTCTCACTAAACCATTAAAGAAAACTATTTTTTAATCTAGTGGGAAAAGCATATATGGCAGTGGGTCTAGCATGGGCCTGCTTGCACACCATAGCAGTGCTACAAGCATATCAGGCTGACCTGCTGCGGTATTTGGACAGAAGTGAGGGAGTTTGGCCCGATGGGGTTTGAGAACTCCGTCGGGCCACAGATTTATCTCTCAGGCATGGCAGCCCTTGTGGTCACTGAGAGACACCTCTGGCTCAATTTGATGGGAATCATAGAGAAAGATACAAGATAATCTCTCCCTCGCTATGTCCAACCCCCTGGGGCTGCTGGGCGTGAGCAGCTCCAGCCGTCTAGTTTCTCATACACAACACAGCAGCCAAAGCCTTCAAAGCAGAAGCCGGATCCGAGGACCGTTCTTCACGCTGAGATGGCTGCGGCTCAAAAGAAAAGGTCTGGCGCCACCGGCGTCAGACCGGTGAGGGCAGCCCCAACCGGGGTGGAATGGTGTACACCTCATTATACGGTGCCCTTTCCATCTCGGTGCCCTCAGGGGACCGTTCTGCCAACCCCGCCACCCTTGGTGCTTCGGGGCGCAGCGGTCTCCAGCGAGCTTCTGGCGCAGCGTCAACTCGACATTGCGTCGGAATGCGCCCTCTGAGGGGGGTTCGAAAACAGTCAGTTCGGGTGGTTCCTGCCAGTATGCTTCAGGTCCCCGAACTGGCTGTCTTTATTACACCAGAGGCCAGCCTCGAGGGGCTGGTTCCCTTGGTAGATTTTCTGGCAGCGCGGAAGCTACTGCCAAATATATCTCTATGGGTCCTGCAGTTAGTAGTAAGAGGCAGATTTGGTTCTCGTCCTCCAGGCTACAACGGGGTGTTGCTCACGTTAGTGCATTCCGAGCAGGCTCTGGTAATGGAGCAAGAGGTAAAGGCCCTGTTAGCAAAGAAAGCTATAGAGCAGGTGTACTCACCCGACATTGCGTCGGGTCTTTACAGTCGTTATCTCATTGTTCCAAAAAAGGATGGAGAGCTGCGTCACATACTAGATCTTCGTCTGTTGGAGTGTTTGGTGCTGGAACTCAAGTCCAAAATGCTGACACTCAAACAGATCGTGACTCAAATCAGATCCGAGGACTGGTTTGTCACGATAGATCTAAAAGACGCATACTTCCATATCTCCATCCTCCCTCAGCACAGGAGGTTCCTGAGGTTTTCTTTGGGGCAAAGAACACCAGTATCAGGCACTTCCTTTCGGTCTAGCTCTATCACCCCGCACATTCACGAAGCGTGTAGACGCAGCTCTGGCCCCGCCAGGCTGCAGTGCATATGCATTCTGAATTGCATAGATGACTGGCTGATTCTAGCGGAATCAGAACAGTTAGCGGTTCGGCACCGAGGTGTCGTTCTCGCTCCTATGCAGATGTTGGGGTTGAGGCTCAATGCCAAGAAGAGTGTGCTTTCTCCAGTACAGAGAACCACTTTCCTTGGTGTGGTATGGGATTCAGTGACGATGAGGGCCACTCTGTCGCCCGTTCGTGTAGCTGCTATCCTAACAGCCACAAAAGAGCTGAGGCTAGGCCAGTCACGCACTGTAAAACAGTTAGAGAGATTGTTGGGTCTTGTGACAGCAGCGTCCAACGGGATAACTTTTGGCCTGCTGTACATGAGACCTTTACAGTGGTGGCTCAGGACCAGAGGGTTCTCCCCGAGGGGAAACCCACTTCGTATGATCAAGATCACGCGGCGGTGTCTCCGCACCTTGGTTATATGGAGGAAACACTGGTTCTTAACCCAGGGTCCGGTGTTGGGAGCTCTTTGCCATCGAGTTGTGATCTCGACAGATGCTTCCCTCACCGGCTGGGGAGCAGTATTGGAAGGCCGCTCAGCTCAGGGCTTGTGGAGGAGTCATCATCTCTCTTGGCACATGAATTGCCTAGAGATGATGGTCGTCTTCAATGCGTTGAGACATCTCCTCCCAGACCTGAGGGGCCATCATGTGTTGTTCAGGAACAGTGACTGTTAGGCCTCAGGGCAGCAGCGTCCAATGTGATACCCTTTGACCTGCTGTACGTGAGACCTTTACAGAGGTGGCTCAGGACCAGAGGGTTCTCCCTGAGGGGAAACCCACTCCTTACGATCAAGATCACGCGGCAGTATCCCCGCGCCTTGGTTATATGGAGGAAACTCTGGTTCTTGACCCACAGACAACACGTTGGTTTCCTCTTATTTTGGTCCCTCAAGAAATTACGCTGTCTGAGGGCAGTGTATATTCCAGGGGGGGCCAGAATATTGGAGCAGACACCCTGTCGAGGCAGGGGCTGAGGCCAGGGGACTCCACCCCAGGGGACTCCACCTATTTAGTAGCACCACCCTGGCCGAGCTGAATTTGGTTTGAGGACCTAATTTTTCTCCTCGACGGACCTCCCTTGGAGGTCCCGATCAGGAGAGACCTTCTGTCTCAGGCAGAGGATGCAATATTGCACCCCCGGCAGGGGATTTGGGAACTGTGGGTTTGGCCTCTGAGGGGGCCCAACTCATAGAGAGTGGTCTCTCAACCGAGGTTGTTTAGACCATTATAAGCTCCAGAGCTCCCGCTACGAGGAAACTATATTCACTATTTCGAGAGTTTTTCACTTCTTGGTGTTACCAGCGTCAGTGGGATCCGGTTAACTGTTCAGTAAACACAGTATTCGAGTTTCTGCAAGAACGCTTTGTATCAGGTCTATGTCCTTCCACGCTTAAGGTATAATATGTGTGGCGGCCATTGCGGCTTTCCACGCCCTGGTGGGTAGTACATTTTTGGGTCGAGACCCCCTGATCACTCGTTTCCTTCGTGGCACTTTGAGGCATGCAACTTGCACTAAGGTGCTGGCTTGGGACCTTGCAATAGTTCTAGAAGGCCTATCTGGGGCTCCCTTCGAGCCCTTAGATTTGGTCTCAGAGAAGTTCCTTTCTTTTAAGACTATTTTCTGCTAGCTATTTCGTCCCTATAAGAGTCAGACCTTCAGGCCCTTTCGGTCCCCACCTGCCTTGAGTGCACCGGGATGGCCAAGGCAATCTTACCCGAAACATGGATATGTTCCAAAGGTGCCTACCATTATTCCGAGGCCTATTGTGCTGCAGGTTTCTGTCCTCCCCCATTTTTCGGACCAGGAAAAGCTGAACCTCTTGTGCCAGTGCGAGCACTGGACACTTATGTTCATCGGACTTCTCTGTCGAGAAAATCCAACCTATTGAGCATATAGATAGTCGAGACTATTCTTCTTGCTTGTGAGTCTTCTGGCCAACCATTTGGTGGTCAGGGCTCATTCCACTAGGAGTATGGCTTCTAAGCGTATTATCTGGAGTTCTCTCCAAGACGTTTGTGATGCGGCGGGCTGGTCCTCACCGCTCACATTCATGAGGTTTTACAGCTTGGACCTGGATGCTGCCCCAGGATCCCAGGTGCTTGGTGCAGTGTGACAACAGGCTGACACTCAGGCATTTGAAAGTCTGGCGTTTTGGGTATTCTCGTTCCCAAAGCGTCGTTGACGCATCGCGAGTTCCCTCGAAAGGGAACGTCTCAGGTTACGACTGTAACCATAGTTCCCTGAGAAAGGGAACGAGACGATGCGTCACCCTGCCATACTTCCTGCATCCCTGTGATCGGCTTGCTTCGGCAATTTTTGAAGCTAATGCCGGTTTGCACCGGATGCTCTTTTATCACTTCCTGGTCATGACGTCACCCGCCCGTGACATTCATTCCTTCCATTGGACTAGTTGACATAGATGCTTCAGACGCATTCACGCTGGGAGCGTTCCCAAAGCGTCGTTGACGCATCGTCTCGTTCCCTTTCTCAGGGAACTATGGTTACAGTCGTAACCTGAGACGTTTGTAGACCTACATGAACCACTGAGCCACTGCCGCCCCATTTATTAATTAATAAAATAATAATTTATTATTAATAAAACATAGCTTCCCTTGGACAGACAAGCAGAAAAATATGAACTCAAAACGTGCAGAGTTTCACATCGACTGTTTCCTCTGTATAAAGAAAATGCTTAACGTAATGCATTAAGACAGTAGGCTAACATTAAAAGACCAAACTCGGCAAGACTATAGGCCTGCCTTATTAATAAAGAATGCTTTGAACAGGCAAGCAGATTAAATCAGATTATTAACAACACGCGAGGTTAGTCATTCTTCTCTCATAGAAAACCCATAGAAAACCATTAAAAAGCTTTACATGCAATACAGCACATTGCATGTTCTTCAATAAAGTGTATAGGCTACTGAGTTTTAATATCAGCATCTTACTGCATTAAGCTACGTTAGGTGTTTTATTTATAATAGGCTCTAAGGGAGGGAAACTATATATAGACAAGAGACTATAGAATATGAACGTGACGAGTTTCACGTTATGGGCATTTTCCTCTAGAGTCTGTTAAAAAAGAATGCTTAATGCTTCACGTGAAACTTCGCAGTTGCGGTCAACTTTGCTTTTGTAGGGCAAAAGCAATGTAAAATTCAACAATATTATCGATCTGCCTGCATTGACAACATTATATGAGAACTGAACTGAGCTGGGCGATGACATCACTGGTTACATCATTGGTGGTGGTTGAGGAGATTTCCCCCATCCATATGTAAAGCGCTTTGAGTACCCAGAAAAGCGCTATATAAATGTAACATATTATTATTATTATTATTATTATTAATTATTAATTAATCACAGTTTTCTCCAGAGCGGTTATTTATATAAATGAACTAAATTAATAACAATTTTACAACAAATATGAACTTAAACCATCACTGAACTTACTTAAAGGAACACGCCACCATTTTTTGAAATAGGGGTTATTCACCGTCTCCCCTACGTTTAGATTAGGTGGGCAAATGTATTTTTGTCTCAGTGCACGCATTGTCTTAGTCTGACAGCACCGCCGCTAGCTTAGCTTAGCATAATGAATGGAATCCTTTGTTGCCGGATAGCATGTCGTGAGTAAAAGTGATAAAAAAACAACAAAAACAAAAAACAAATTACTTCTTGTGACCTGCGTATTCACAACGAGTACAAATAGCAATGCAGATTAAGACTAGGCGATTTCCTAGGCAGATATTGACTTGGGACTATATTGGGGGGAAGCACATGCGAAGCACTGATACTTGGACACAGATATCACGCAACACCTGAAATCCCCCAACTTCCGTCAACATACCGTTATTGACATTTTATTGTCAATAACCGTAACGTCGTTGTAACAGAGGAAACAGAAATTAGTTTGATTACTCGTTACTGAAAAAAATAACGCCGTTAGTAACGCCGTTTATTTATAACGCTGTTATTTCCATCACTGCTTAAAGCATATTAAAATCACCACATTGACATATAAACAGTATTAAAAGCTTTTCACCACAGTGGAACTTTAACTCCTAATGCCTTTCTGTCTTTTATATTACATCCCTTGGGACTTTTAGTCCCAAAGTGTGCTCATTTGGATAAAAAAAATGGATTATCCTATGTTCACATCAAATATCTTTAGAGAGCAGTTTTTTTTTTGTACACAAAATAGGACAATGTGAGCATTATGGAGCGCTAACTCTCACATGTAATTTATGTTTCATTCATACTCGACGCCAGTGGTAGCCCTCGTTCAGAAAGTCCATAAGTGTGACTCCTGAGCATAGATATATTTACGCAGATGCCACATTCTACTGCTCCAAGAATTTTGGCACGCCCACCATCTTGGAACGGTTAGTAAGTTGTCGTCACTCAAGAAGAGTGAGAATCAATCATGCCACAACAACTTCTAGTTGTGAAACTGCCAAGATTTAAATTCCCGAATAAATGGTATAACTTTTTTTACATGTGCGAATGTGTTGGTTTGTGTTTTATATGTATTAACTCAATAACACAGGATTTTACTATTGTACTTTTTAATGTTTCACGTTTTCTATGGTAACTTTAATGTTGTGTTAGCTGACGCCTTCCTCTGTCTTGTTGTATTGTGTTAGTTTACCTTTGCTTTGGAGAGCGCTCTGAAGGGAGGGTGGGATCTTATGCTTTCAAAGCTGACTTGCTATTGCTAGCTTCTTAGAAATTGCCTTCCCTAACTTTAATTTGATCACTGGAAACAGACTCAAACCCATGTCTGAAAGATACGAGAATAATAAAAAAAGATTTATGGGAGACAGAAGTTGAAGGAGCTGTTGGATGTGTGCTTTAGTATTATATGTGGGTTTTTTTTACTTCTCCTTCCTATAATAGAAATTATGTTCCTGTTTATTGCAGAGACAGAGGGAGCTAATTTAGCCTCAGCAGAAATCAGTTAAATGCTTGAATGTCATTATAGAAGCAGTTACCAGGAAATTACATTCTTTACAGCAGCATATCGCCACACCTCCTTCACGTTGTGTTTCCTCGTACCTCTGTGTATCTACAACCACACACATGAATGTCTCACACAGAATGAGCAGCACAATTGTCACACAGCACTGACATTTTCCTGACTGTTCCACCTGTATTATTGAGATGCAATGTGGGAATACACCTTCATCAATCGATAGCTTAGTTCAGTTAGGACATGATGCGGGTGGAGGGGCGTAGTGCAAATAAATGTATGACTAGTATTTGAAATGTAGATCTGATGAGAACTACATAGAACTGTTAACATACAATTACACAAATTGCAAAATGGTAGAAATTATTATTACTCAGTCTGCAATATTTCAGCTCAAATCCAATTAATCAGCTGCAACAAAGTCACAGCACTGCTTAAAATTTTCTGCAGCAGAATGCAGTGGATTCACAAACAGTAGCACTCTTTGCTTGATGCAGTTAACATTGTGCTTTTAGCACCAGAAAAAAGTTGGCGGTAAACTGAATTTTATTTAAAACATCTTAGATCTTCCAGTAGGGCTTCACAATAATGGTTTACCTGATGCTAATAAATATTTTGCTTAAAATCATGATTAATCACAATTTTGTCATAAAAGTCAAGTTCATTTAATCAAATAAAAAGAGAACGTAAACATGGTTTAATTTACCTCGTCTAGTTTCCTGTTTTTTATGTTTAGCTAATCATTTAAATAAACACACTCTCCTCATTATGAAAACAGGTAAAACAAAAAGATTCTCTCAAAAGCTAAATCTGTGAAATTCCAACATATTAATATTAATTCCAAATTATTTATATGTTTTTTTTAAATCTTTTTTTTATTAAAACAACAACGACTTTGTATTGTGACACAGAGATTGCGTAAGTACATCTATTCCACAACAACAATCCCAAACAATTCAGTCAAGATCCATATTTAGATTACAGGTCATCACTTAGCAGGTTTGCCAGCAAATTTAGTCTTTTTTTAGGATAAATAACCAACGGGAAAATATTGCTCATGATCATGCTTAATTGATCAAAAGAAGCAATAATCATGATTTATTGTATAGATATATTCCCGTGATCATGGCAGTAGTAATACATTCTAGGCAAAGTATGCCAGATCATGGTAATCTGCTGTATGCTGAAAAAACACACTGTCCGAAATGGCCCACGAGCTGAGTTGTGTCATGCAAACGTCTCGGTTACGTATGTAACCCCCGTTCCCTGAGTAGGGAACGGAGACGTTACTTCGGATGACGACGAATGGGGTTTCGCTTAGAAAGCCTATCAACTTCGAGTATTACAAAACGAGCCAATGGCAAAGAAATGCCATGGGTCTGCGGAATTTGCATAGCGTATCTCCGACCTACCTCGTGGGTATAAAAGGAAGACGCTGGCAACATGCAGTTATGTTTCTTCGCTGAGGAGCCAAGATTGAGCTTCAGGCGATCCCCGCGGTACAGCGGAAAGAGGCAGGAAGACGTAACGTCTCCGTTCCCTACTCAGGGAACGAGGGTTACATACGTAACCGAGACGTTTCCTTTCGTTGTCAGTCCGAGTTACGTCGGATGACGACGAATGGGGTTACCAGTCTAATCACGCCACCTTCTCGGCTGCTTCCAGTGCCCTGCGTATATCTGAGATCCCTGTCGTGAGACTGGCACGGACGAAGGACTCCTATTTAGCACAAGAATACCAAGGTACACTGGGGAGCATATCCCAAGGTTTAGGGGAAATGCAATTATTGCCAACCCAGAGGGGGGGACTTAGAGAATACACATATGACCCGAAGGATGCATATGGAAAACACTGGGGTGTCCAGCAGCAGGTGGAATATTTCAACCCCAGGGGTGGCAAGGTGGCTTGCCAAGGGAAAGACACATGCTCAGAGAGGCTTACCGTGAAAATACACATGTGGGGGTCGCTCAGGGGAGGGACCATGCACATGGGAGGCACCTAGCCGACGCGCAGGCAATAGACACTGGCACCGACGTCAGGAGTGATGGAGGAACTCAGGGCTTTCGGGGAAGCTCACCTGAGGAGAATATCGCACGTATCCAGTCCGTGGAGTGGAATGGCGTGCAAGCGAAGACACCTGAGCGGGTCCAGTACTAGCTGGTTGAAGCGAGTACATGAGAGGACAATGGCTCCACTCGGAGATTGTAGAATCTGTCGAATGTGTTCGGTGTCGCCCAGCCTGCAGCTCTGCAGTTGTCTGTCAGCGAGGCGCCATGCGCTAGAGCCCAAGAGGACGCCACACTCCGTGTGGAGTGGGCAGTCACACCAAGGGGGCACGGTCGACCTTGCTGCTGGTAAGTCAAAGCAATGGCGTCCACTATCCAGTGAGACAACCTCTGCTTTGAGAGAGCCTTTCCCTTCAGCTTCCCACCTTAACAGACAAAGAGCTGGTCTGAGTTCCTGAAACACTGCGTTCTGTCTACATAGGGCGGAGGGCGCGTACTGGACAGAGCAGTGCCAAGGCTGGGTCTGCCTCCTCCAGGGGCAGCGCTTGCAGGTTCACCACCTGGTCCCGGAAGGGAGTGGTAGGAACCTTGGGCACATATCCAGGCCGGGGTCTCAGGATCACGTGAGAGTAACCCGGCCTGAATTCCAGGCACGCTTCGTCAACGGAGAATGCGTGCAGGTCCCCTACCCTCTTGATGGAGGCCAGTGCAACCAGGAGCGCTGTCTTCATTGACAGGAACTTAAGCTCCACTGATTGCAGAGGCTCAAAGGGAGCACTCTGCGGGGCAGTTAACACCACTGAGAGGTCCCAAGAGGGAACGAGAGGACGGCAAGGAGGATTCAGTCTCCTTGCCCCTCTCAGGAACCTGACGATCAGGTCGTGCCTACCCAAAGACTTACCTTCAACAAAGTCATGCTGTGCGGCAATGGCGGCGACATAGACTTTTAGGGTGGAGGGAGACAGCCTTCGCTCCAACCCATCTTGTAGGAAGGAAAGCACAACACTGATCGAACATCTCCGGGGGTCTTCTTGGCGAGAAGAGCACCAGTTGACGAAGAGGTTCCACTTCGACGCATAGAGATGTCTCGTGGACGAAGCTCTAGTGGAAGTGATGGTAGCCACCACCGCTAGTGTTAGGGCACTCAAACCTGCCTCGTCCCATCCAGGAGCCACACGTGGAGGTTCCAAAGATCGGGACAAGGGTGCCATAGGGTGCCCCGTTCCTGAGAAAGGAGGTCCTTCCTCAGAGGGATCGGCCAGGGAGATGCTGTCGCGAGGAGTACTAGTTCGGAGAACCAGGTCCGGTTGGGCCAGTAAGGCGCAACCAGAATGACCTTCTCCTCGTCCTCCCTGACCTTGCGCAAGGTCTGCGCAAGAAGGCTCACTGGGGGAAACGCATACTTGCGGCCCTGCGGCCAGCTGTGCGCCAGAGCATCCGTGCCGAGCGTGCCCTCGGTCAGGTAATAAAACAGGGCGCAATGGGTCGAGTCGTGAGAGGAAAACAAATCTATCTGTGCGTCCCCGAACTGGTCCCAAATCAGCTGAAACACCCGGGGATGGAGCCGCCATTCCCCCGGGAGGAGCTGAAACCGTGAGAGCTCGTCGGCTACACAGTTCAGAGCTCCGGGGATATAAATGGCACAAAGCAACCTCAGATGCTTCTGACTCCATAAGAGGAGGTGGCGGGAGCGCAGACCACCTTGGCGGTTGATGTACGCTACAGTCGCGGTATTGTCTGATCGGACTAGTACGTGTTGGCCCTTGAGCACGGCCCGGAAGCGGCGCAGAGCAAAATGTACAGCCAGCAACTCGAGGCAATTGATGTGCCATAGGCGGAAGGGTCCTGTCCAGGAGCCTGCAGCAGCACGTATATTGCACATGGCGCCCCAGCCCGTGGAGGAGGCATCTGTCGTTACAACAACATGCCGCGAAACTCGTTCCAGGGGCAGTCCGGCCCGTAGAAAACTGAGGTTCACCCACGGGGTGAAGGTCTGCCGGCAGGTCGGAGTAACTGGTACTCGGAGGGTGTCGTGTTGCCATGCCCACCTCGGGACTCGGTCGCGAAGCCAAAGCTGAAGCGGTCTCATATGAAGCAATCTGAGCGGCGTTGCCGCGGCTGCAGATGCCATATGCCCCAGGAGCCTCTGAAATAATTTCAGTGGAACCGCACTCTTGCCCCCGAACTGTCTCAGGCAAGTCAGCAGTGACTGCGCGCTCTTGCTCGTAAGCTGCACGGACAAGGCGACCGAGTCGATTTCCATACCAAGAAAAGAGATCCTCTGCACAGAGTTTGCTCTTCTCCCAGTTGATCTGAAGGCCCAGACGGGCTAGGTGCCGGAGCACTAGATCCCTGTGTTCGCAAACCTGATCTCGAGAGTGAGCTAGGATCAGCCAGTCGTCGAGATAGTTCAGGATGCGAACCCCGTGTTCCCGAAGGGGAACAAGGGCTGCCTTGACGACATTTCGTGAAGATGCGAGGAGACAGGGCTAACCCGAATGGGAGAACCGCGTACTGATATGCCTGCCCCTCGAAAGCAAACCGCAGGAACGGTCTGTGTCAAGGGAGAATGGAGACATGAAAGTAGGCGTCTTTCAGGTCGATCGCTGCAAACCAATCCTGGGGCCGTACACATTCGAAAATGCGCTTGGCAGTGAGCATCTTGAACGGCAGCCTGTAAAGGGAGCGGTTCAGCACACGCAGGTCCAGGATTGGCCGTAACCCACCGGTTTTCATTGGGACAATGAAGTACGGACTGTAGAAGCCAGACCTCATTTCGGCTGGAGGGACAGTCTTGATCGCACCCTTAGCAACCTCCGCTCTCATGATAGGGGCATTGCACCGACCAAAGTGGAGCGGACTCCGCTGAAGCGGGGAGGAGACCGTACGAACTGAATCGCGTAGCCGAGCCTGATCGTTCTTGCGACCCAGCGGGACAGGTTGGGAAGCTCTAGCCAGGTTCCCAAGAACTGTACCAGCGGGGTGATGCGAACCACAGACTTCCCGTCGGTGGGGCAGCGAGGCGGAATGACTGTCCTGGACGTGGACGGCATAGCGGCCCAGTGTCGGGGCATAGTCATTGGCCGCGTCCTGACAGAGGAGACCAGGGAAGGACGAACATTCCACGGGGGTCTGCTCTGCCAGGGGGCTGGCGACAGAGGGGGATGAGAGCTGCACGGTCCGGGGACGGCGCGTGCTGTCATCCAGCTCTGGGACACAGGGGGACGAGGGGTGCATGGCTCGGAGGCGGCGCACCGTGTCGTACGAGAACTGTGTGTGCTCAGGGATGAACATGTCAGTTCTTTCTTTAACCACATTAGGGTGCTGCCCACCCGGGGATGAGCAGCGGGGAGTGGAGAACAAAAGATTCTCCCCCGGCCCTCCACTGGGGGAAGGAGTGGTCCTGCTACCATCTCCTGAGAAGTGAAAGTCATCCCTGAGCAGCCCGTCTCAGGAGCGCCGCTTGGCCCGGCGTTTATCGGGGGGCGGGGCAGGAGAGGGCTGGGGCGCCTTCTTACGGCTTCTTCCGCGACCAGGCCCGGGTGGAGGCTGCTGCTTGGGCCGGCCGGGAGCGGGGGGGGGGAACCGCAGAAGGGCGCCCTCGGCGGCGAACAGACTGAGTATTCTGCCCGGTCGGCTTCGTGGAGGCAGCAGCGGGCCGTCGGGGCAAAATGTGCTTGATGGCCTCAGTCTGTTTCTGCGCAGTCGAGAACTGTTGGGCAAAGTCCTCGACTGCACCGCCGAAAAGGTCGGCCTGTGATATGGGGGTGTCGAGCAGGCGGGACCGCTCGGCATCCCGCATATCAGCGAGGTTCAGCCAGAGATGTCTCTCCTGGACCACGACTGTGGACATCACCAAACCCAGGGAGCGTGCGGTCACCTTCGTCGCTCGGAGAGCAAAGTCGGTGGTGGCGCGCAGCTCATTGAAAAGCCCTGGGTCTGTCCTACCCTCGTGCATGTCCCTGAGCATCTGGGCCTGCTAGACCTGCAGAATGGCCATGGCTCGCAAAGAGGCAGCTGCCTGTCCCGCCGCTCTGTAAGACTTCGCCACTAGCGTAGACGAATATCTACAGGCTTTGGATGGGTGCTTAGGCTCACCACGAGAAGAAGCGCTCTGAGGACACCGTTGCATCGCAACAGAGTGTTCAACCGGGGGGAGCCCAGTGTACCCACGGGCATCCGCCTCATCGAGGGGAGGAAAGGCGGATGAGATCAACGAGCTGTCACGGGAAGACATGGGGGTCTTCCAGGACTTCGAGATCTCATCATGCACGTCCGGGGAAGAAAGGTATTGGGGTTTGACGCGGACGGGGGTCCGCGGCCTTACCCAAGTACCAATCATCCAACCGTGAGCGCTCGTCGGGACAGGGTGGAGGGGTCCACTCTAAACCGATGTTCGCGGCGGCCCGGGATGGCCGTCATCTCCGGATCGAACTCGAGTACAGGTGTATGCTAACCGGAAGGTGGCAGCTGTGACAAGTCTTCACTTCCAGAAGAATCAGACCCACCTTGTGATGCTGTGATAGACATAGTGTCCTCCTCTGGAGCGCCAAAGGAAATCCGCGGGGCATCAGAAGATGGTCCCGCAGAAATCTCCTGAACACTCGCGGGTTGCAACATTGGAGAGGGTGCGGCTGAGCACGGGAAAGGATAGTCAGCGCTTTGTTCCAAACCGTCACCCTCAGATCACCCTGGCCACCAGCCGAAGTAGAACCTCTCGTGGAGGCGCTAGATCAGGGTGTGGATGAGGGGACCCTCACTCTTGCGAGATCACTGAGTCTTGATCGTAATGCTGCGATGGTCATGTTCCCGCAGTGAGAACATGAGTCATCCACGAGCGCTGCTCTAGCGTGATCAATGCCCAAACACACTATGCAGCGCTCATGCCCATCAAAGTCGGCCACGAGTCTACCGCAACCAGAAGTGCACGGGCGAGGCATTTTTAAAAAGACGTGCCACGTGCAAGCTCTTTTGTGAGAGAAAAGAAACTCTGAGAGTGTTGAAGCGCCTGGGGAGAAACCCACTCACTGGCAAACCACTGCACAGATAAGCAGGAAGTGCGCACTTGCCGGGAGATCGCCGTCACACCAACACCAGAGAATCTCGCTCGTCTGTAAAGCTGACAGTTCAGAGATGGCTTGTGGAACGAAGGATTAACTTGGCTCCGAAGCGAAAACATATCTGCATGTTGCCAGCATCTTCCTTTTATACCCACGAGGTAGGGCGGAGGTACGCTATGCAAATTCCGCAGACCCATGGCATTTCTTTGCCATTGGCTCGTTTTGTAATACTCGAAGTTGATGGGCTTTCTAAGCGAAACCCCATTCGTCGTCATCCGACGTAACTCGGAGTGACAACGAAAGGGAACTGCAAACAGTATTATTAATTTGTTTAATAAATTCACATTTACTTGATTTGCATAATTCCTTTGCTGGATTGACTGCAATGCAGACAGCAAATGATGATGATATTAGAGCAGGGGTGCCCAACCCTGCTCCTGCCGATCGACTGTCCTGCACAGTTTATCTCCAACCCTAATTAAACACACCTGCCTTTAATTTTCACGTGATCCTGAAGACCTTAATTGGTTGCTTCAGATCCTGAAGACCTTAATTGGTTGCTTCAGGTGTGTTTGATTAGGGTTGGAGATGAATTGTGCAGGACAGTCGATCGGCAGGAGCAGGCTTGGGCACACCTGTATTAGAGGCACAATTTATTTCATTCCCACTGAGTCTCAGTTATCAACATGTTGGATGTGTGCAATCTGCTTTGCATTCAGCAAGGTTCCTCCAACTTTATATTTGAAAAACGCCTATAGACACACAGCATCTTAAAGGTTATTATTTGTGTGTGTATTGAGGTCAGTCTCTTATGCAGGGGTTTTATTCAACCCCTTATTTAACACAATGTGAAAAGATATCAATTTAAAACATTCATCAGCTCTATGCATGTTTATTTGTGTCCAGATGTGCTTCTTGGCGCATTCCATTTAGCATTTTTTATTTATTTATATATGATATGCCAAAATGAACATAAAAATAGGTGGATGGAAACATAGCTACTGTTATGAAGCATTTCTAGGTTAAATGAGCACATGACAGTTTCATATCATTTCCCCACCTTCTTTCCGAATTGTTGCAAGGTTTTGGATTATTAATGACCGTATATGCTGTTCCTAAGCAAGATATTCAACTTAATCTGAAGAGAAGGATGGTGATGGTAAGAAAGAAGGTCAACACTCAGGAGCATTTTAGGGTTGAAAACCTGAACAATGTATTGAGATAAACATATGCTAAGATGTGATATATCGATACCCATATATCAGCCATTCTGCATCAGTTGATAACCATACGTGTCTATAAAAGTTCCCTAAATCTTCTGACATCCTCTAATTTTCATGTATAAATGTATATAACAGTTCTGTAGATTTTAACATTTTACATTTACATTTAGTCATTTAGCAGACGCTTTTATCCAAAGCGACTTACAACTCAGGACTAAAGACAAGTCAAGTCATCGTTAAGATGCAAAAACAACGCAAGAGGTGCTCAAAATACAAAGTTCAGGCATTCCTCAGAGCAGCATAAGTCAGACAATGGAGGATTTAAAGGAAAAGGAAAGGTTTTTTTTTCTTCTTCTGTTAAGTGCTCACGGAAGAGATGAGTTTTCAGTTGTCTATTGAATGCTGTCAGGCATTCTGCATTCCGGACGAGGGTGGGGAGATCATTCCACCAGCATGGAAACGTGAATGAGAATGTTCTGGAGAGTGATTTTGTGGCTCTCTGAGATGGTACCACAAGCCGTCGCTCATTGACCGATCATAGACTTCTGGTAGGGATGTAGACTCGTAGGAGTGACTCGTAAGAGTGAGTGAAAGGAGGGGGGAGCTGAGCCTGTGGTCGATCTGTAAGCAAGCGTCAATGCCTTGAACTTAATGCGAGCAGCAAGTGGTAGCCAGTGCAGAGAGATGAGGAGAGGAGTGATGTGGGCCCTTTTGGGCTTGTTGAAGGCAAGATTCTGGATCATTTGTAGAGGTTTAGTTGCACATGATGTAAGTCCAGCCAGAAGAGCATTGCAGTAATCAAGCCTAGAAATAACCAGGGCCTGGACCAGAAATTGTGTTGCATGCTCAGTTAGGAAAGGCCTGATCTTCCTGATGTTGTGCATTGCAAACCTGCATGATCTAGCTGTCTTTGTAATGTGGTCTGTGAAGGTCAGCTGGTCATCAAATATTACTACAAGATTTCTGATCGACCTTGATGGGGTGATTGAGGATGAATCTAGCTGGATAGTAAAGTCGTGCTGTAGAGACGGATTGGCAGGAAGGACGAGAAGCTCAGTCTTTGCCAGGTTGAGCTGCAGGGGATGTTCTTTCATCCATGCCGAGATTTCGGCCAGACAGCTTGAGATACGTGGAGCTACTGTGGGATCTCTGGTTGAAATGGATCTGGTTAAAATGAGAGGTAGAGCTGGGTGTCATCGGCATGCCAATGGTAAGAGAAACCATGTCACTCTATGATGGGTCCCAGTGAGCTCTCTAATTAAATTCTTACTAGTAACAATTCAATTAGAGAGCTCTCTAATTTAATTAAAGAGCTCTGCAATTGAGTTGTTACTAGTAAGAATTGAATAAGAGAGCTCTCTAATTGTAATTCTTACTAGTAACAATTGCATTAGAGAGCTCTCTAATTTAATTCTTACTAGTAACATTTCAATTAGAGCGCTCTGTAATTGCATTCTTACTAGTAAGAATTGAATTAGAGAGCTCTCTAATTGTACTTGTTACTAGTCATAATTGGATTGGAGAGCTCTCTAATTCAATTCTTACTAGTAACAATTCAATTAGAGAGCTCTCTAATTGTAATTCTTACTAGTAAGAATTGAATTTTAGAGCTCTCTAATTGTAATTCTTACTAGTAACAATTCAATTAGAGAGCTCTGTAATTAAAAATGAATGGAAGTCAATGGAGACATATATGGCAAGCCGTTTTAGGTTAAATTGTACCCAGCCTTACTCATCGTAACTGCATTTTTACTGGTAAGAATTCAAATAGAGAGCTTTACAATTCAATTCTTACTAGTAGCAATTACAATTAGAGAGCTCTTTAATGCAATTATTACTAGTAAAAACTAATTTAGAGAGCTCTCTAATTCAGTTCTTTCTAGTAAGAATCCAATTGCAGAGCTCTTTAATTCAATTAGAGAGCTCTTTAGTGCAATTCTTACTAGTAGGAATTCAATTAGAGAGCTCTACAACTCAATTCTTACTAGTAGCAATTACAATTAGAGAGCTCTCTAATTCAATTCTTGCTAGTAAAAATACAATTAGAGAGCTCTTTAATTAAATTATTACTAATAAGAATTACAATTGTAGAGCTCTCCAATTGAATTCGTACTAGTAAAAATGCAATTACGACGAGTAGGGCTGGGTACAATTTAAGCTAAAACGGCTTGCCATGGCATATGACTAGTAAAAATGTATTTGTAGAGCTATGGCAAGCCGTTGTAGCTTAAATTGTACCCAAGCCTTACTCGTCGTAATTGCATTTTTACTAGTAAGAATTAAATTAGATAGCTCTACAATTCAATTCTTACTAGTAACAATTGCATTAGAGAGCTCTGTAATTTAATTCTTACTAGTAACATTTTCAATTAGAGAGCTCTGTAATTGCATTCTTACTAGTAAGAATTGAATTAGAGAGCTCTCTAATTGTAATTGTTACTAGTCATAATTGGATTAGAGAGCTCTCTAATGCAATTGTTACTAGTAAGAATTGAATTGTAGAGCTATCTAATTTAATTCTTACTAGTAAAAATGCGATTACGACGAGTAAGGCTTGGGTACAATTTAAGCTAAAACGGCTTGCCATAGCTCTACAAATACATTTTTTGTAGAGAATTGAATACTAATTCAATTCTTAATAGCAAAAATACAATTAGAGAGCACTCTAATTCAATTATTACTAGTAAGAAGTACAATAGCAGAGTTCTCTAATTAGATTCTTACTAGTAACAATTCCAATTAGAGAGCTCTACAAATGAATTTTTAATAGTCATATGTCGCCATTGACTTCCATTCATTTTTAATTACGCAGCTCTCTAATTGTAATTGTTACTAGTAAGAATTGAATTGTAGAGCACTCTAATTGAATTCCTACAAGTAAGAATTGCATTAAAGAGCTCTCTAATTCGATTAAAGAGCTCTGCAATTGTATTCTTACTAGTAAGAACTGAATTTGAGAGCTCTCTAAATCAGTTTTTACTAGTAATAATTGCATTAAAGAGCTCTCTAAATGTAATTCTAACTAGTAAAAACTGATTTAGAGAGCTCTCTAATCGTAATTGTTACTAGTAAGAATTGAATTAGAGCGCCCTCTAATTGTAATTGCTACTAGTAAGAATTGAATTTTAAAGCTTTCTAATTGAATTCTTACTAGTAAAAATGCAATTATGATGAGAAAGGCTGGGTATAATTTAAGCGAAAACGGCTTGCCATAGAGAAAGGCATATATTTCATCATACCATCGTAATATTCATCATATACATAATTCACCCTTTATATTGCTAAAAAAGTTCAGTACACACCATGCTCGGTTAGCTCTAGTAGAATGGGGCTGACAGGGTTCATTCATAAATTCCCGACGTGTTACATATGCTCTATCGAGAGTTTGAGTTCTACTCCTGTTGGCTTTCTTCTCGAGGGAAGAAAGTCAATAAAGATTATTTGGCACGGATCTCGCTTTTGCCGAGGCAGCGCATAGATTACGGGTCTACAATAAAGATTCTGTGACTCGATCTCGGATCTCGCATGTGCCGAGGCAGCGCATAGATTAAGGGGCTGCATGAGTCTAGTGGCTCAGATCTCGCTTTTGCCAAGGCAGAGCGTAGATTATGGGTCTGCATCTCTGCAATAAGAATCTAATGGCTCAGATCACGCGTTTGCTGAGGCAGCGAGTAGATTATTGGTCTGCATCTGCAATAAGAATCTAGTGGCTTAGATCATGCGTTTGCCAAGGCAGCGCGTAGATTATTTGTCTGCATCTCTCCAATAAGAACCTATTGGCCTTGATCTCGCATTTGCCGAGGCAACAGCGCAATATTGTATATGCGCAAGGAACTGAGCAGACGGGAATTTACCTTTCTCTCTTTCTCTAATCATTGTGTGCAAACTAATTATGTGTTTGCAGACTATTATTATGCTTCTTTTTGTGTTTGACATTATTACATGAATTTAATTTTGAGTAATTAAATAAAATAATTGTCTGGCTTCGAAAGTAGATGTATGCAAAAAATATATTTAACCTTTCATCCAGACCAAGTTCTCTATCTGAGCTGATTTCTGGCTGCATTTAATTGTTATGAAATTAAATGTTAAATACTCATCTGAGTTGATGTCTGTATTAATACACTATATTCAGCTTTTCATCTAGACCATTTCGACTTGTCTGGTTGATATTTGGCTACATTTAATTTTCTGTCATGAACTAGGTTTCTTTCCGCTCCTTTTCTCTCTCTCTCCTAATTAGTCTCTCTCACACACACATTCTTCCTCATGCCCTTTTTCATCTAATTCAGCTGTTCCTCATTATTACCAGCATTTGCGCTTATTCTCTCACACCTGTCCTCCCTTTCCTCTTGATTTTGTTTGCTACTTCTAGCCTTCTCTTTATCTGTTTCCTTGCGAGATTATTTCATATCAACCTGATGTCGGAGAAGGCACTTTCTCAAACCCTGTCTGAGTCCTGTCTGAATCCTACCGGATCCCCGTTTGGTGATGCCTTTACTCATTAACTGCTCTTTATCAATTTGATCTGTGTTCTGCCCAGTTAATCTGTTGCTGAAGGCTGTTCCTACCTCACGTCCAGTCTCCCGCTGCCTGCTACTGTAACGGTGACTGCCCGCTGACTTCTGCTGTCCAGTCCAGGGTTTTCTATCTACCTGAGTTTTTATTTCAGAAGAATATTTCTGTTGAACTGCCTTTTGCCCGTTAAGTGGCCAATTACCTTTGTTACATTAAAGAGACATTATTTACCTGCACTACGCGCTTGGGTCCTCTGTTCTCCACATGACAGAATAATCTCGCCAGAATGGACCCAGCGGAGGATAATCCTTTCCAGATGGCGGTCGAGCTTCAAGGAGCCATGCTGGGCAAGCAGGAACTCTCCGCCACTCGGCACGCAGTGGACTCTCTGACTGCCCAGATGTCTGTTTTGTCCCAGCAATTTTATCGTCTTTGCACGGAGCCTCCGCACTCCCCAAGGACCCCTGACGTTCCCGAGCCCAGGATTAATAATCCTCCCTGTTATGCAAGTGAGCCCACAGAGTGTCGTTCACTCCTAACCCACTGTGTGGTGTTTTATTCCCTCCAGTCTCTCACTTATGTAAGGACCGAGCCAGAATTGCTTTTGTGGTTTCCTTTCTGACCGGATGGGCTCGTGAGTGGGGAACGGCTGTCTGGGAGGCTGAGGCGGAATGCTGTACTCGCTATGCTCTCTTCAAGGAGGAGATGATCCGGGTTTTCGACCGCTCCGCTCACGGAGTTGAGGCATCACGTCTTCTCTCAACACTACGTCAGGGAAGACACTCGGCTGCTGATTTTTGATTGAGTTCTGTACCCTGGTAACCACGTGCGGCTGGAACGAGCCTCTGCTGATCGCTCGTTTTTTTGGTGGGACTCAACGCTGACCTCAAGGACGAGATTCTCTCCCGGGAGCTTCCTACTCGTCTAGATCCCCTCATCGACCTGACCATACGCATCGAAAGACGCTTTGACCTTCGCCGCAGTGCTAGGAGCATCGAAGCTGCTCTCTTTTCCGTCCTTGTCTCTGGCTCTTCTCCCTCCATGGTCTCTGAGCCGGAACCTATGCAACTGGGGGGAATTCGGATCTCCGCCGCTGAACGTGAATGGCGAATCGACCGCCTATGCCTATACTGTGGGTCTGCAAATCATTTTGTGTCACTCTGTCCGTTAAAAGCCAAGTCTCGCCAGTAGAGAGAGGGTTACTGGCGAGCGCTACCACATTAGTCCCTCCGCCCAGAACCCACACTACTTTTCCCTTTTTTCTATGGTGGCCTGGTTCTTCTGTTTCCTGCGTTGCATTGATTGACTCTGGAGCCGAGGGGAGTTTCGTTGACTCCCCTGATTGATTTAAAGAAGTCCACCTCTGTTTTTGCCCTGGATGGTAGCACTCTTCCTGAGGTTCACCGTGCTACCATTCCTGTGAGTCTCACCATCTCTGGCAACCATTGTGAGACTATTTCTTTTTTAATTTTTCACTCCCCGTTTACCCCGGTTGTTTTGGGACACCCATGGTTAGTCAAGCATAACCCCCAGATTAATTGGTCTAAGGGCACCATTCTCTCCTGGAATTTACCTTGTCATGTTGATTGTTAAATGTCTGCTGTCCCTCCTGTCTCTTCTGTTTCTGGAGGAGCCTGGTGATTTGTCTGGGGTACCCGAGGAGTACCATGATCTGTGGGCGGTTTTCAGTCGTTCCCGGGCCACTTCTCTCCCCCCTCATCATCCTTATGATTGTAGTATCGATCTTCTCCCTTGTTCTACTCCGCCCCGTGGTAGACTATACTCTCTGTCGGCCCCTGAGCGCGAGGCTCTCGAGAATTATCTTTCTGATTCCCTCGACGCCGGTACCATAGTCCCCTCCTCCTCTCCTGCCGGTGTGGGTTTTTTCTTTGTAAAGAAGAAGGACGGCTCTTTGCGTCCCTGCATAGATTATTGCGGTTTGAATGACATAACTGTCAAGAATCGTTACTCTTTGCCACTTATGTCATCAGCCTTCGGGATCTTGCAGGGAGCTAGGGTTGTTACTAAATTGGATCTTCGCAACGCGTACCATTTAGTTCGCATTAAGGAGGGGGACGAATGGAAGACGGAAGGCATTTTGAATATCGCGTTTTACCGTTTGGACTTGTCAACGCTCCAGACGTTTTTCGGGCTCTTATTAAAGATGTTCTCTGAGACAAAATGTTGAGACAAAATCTCAACATTTTCTTCTTCATTTATCTAGACGACATTTACATTTTTTCACCCTCTCTGCAAGTGCACGTTTGACGCGTTTTTCAACGTTTGTTGGAGAATCGACTTTTTGTTAAGGCTGAGAAAATGTACCTTTCATGCCTCGTTGGTTTCGTTTCTCGGTTCGGTCATTTCGGCGGAGGGGATCAGCATGGACCCCGTTAAGGTTCATGCTGTCACTGACTGGCCTGTACCCGATTCTCGTGTCGCGCTTCAGCGGTTTCTTGGCTTTGCAAATTTTTCCGGTCTTTTTATACGGAATTTTTGTCAAGTTTAGTTTAGTCAAGAACGCAGCACTTACTGCTCTCATTTTGAGGAACATTTTGAAGAAATAAATGGTGAAATTCCTGGGGGGAATTATGGCGAGCACATATCTCAGGGTCTATCCGGAAACTTAGTGGTCCTGGGATGCTTTCCCCCTCCGAGGAGGGTCCCAGAGCAGTCAGTTCAGTCATTCCCTGCCAGTTCACCGTTACAGGGCGACGAGCTGACTGCTCAACAACAACTAGATCCAGAAGTCAGTTTCGAGAGGCTGGTACCTCTAGTAGAATTTTTGACAGTGTGGAAGCTACTGCCAAATATTTCTCGTTGGGTCCTACAGACCATATAAAAGGGTTTTCATCGGGTCTATCCACCGTGGTGGGCCCCGAGCAGGTTCTGGTAATGGAAGAAGTGAAAACCCTGTTGGAAAAAGGGGCCATAGAACATGTACCTCCCTCCAGCACGGACACCGGGTTTTATAGTTGGTATTTCATCGTTCAAAATAAGGATGGGGGGTTGCGTCCCATTTTGGATCTGAGAGTTCTGAACGAGTCATTCATTCAGCCAAAGTTCAAAATGTTAACACTGAGACAAATCGTGCCTCAGATCCGAGGACTGGTTTGTCACGATAGATCTCAAGGACGCATACTTCCACATTTCCATCCTTCCATATCACAGGAAGTTCCTGAGGTTTGCTTTCGGGGGCAAAGCATACCAATATCGAGCACTATCTTAGCACTATCACCCTGCACTTTCACGATCAGTCACATCAGTTCGCAGTTCGGCATCAAGATGTTGTTGTCGCCCACAGGAAAGAGTTGGGGCTACGGCTAAATGCCAAAAAGAGTGTGCTTTCTCCACTACAGAGGACCACTTTTCTAGGCGTGGTTTGGGACTCATTGTCAATGCAGGCATACCTCTCACCTGCACGCATAGAGTACATCCTGTCAGCTGTGAAAAGAATAAAGCTAGGCCAGTCACTCACTGTCAAGTCAAGTCATCCTCATTTATATAGCGCTTTTAACAATGTAGATTGTTTCAAAGCAGCTTTACAGAGATAAAGATATAATTTAAGGTAACAGAGATTGGTTTGGTTTTATAGTGGTTCTTGAAAAAAGTTTTTTCCAGCTAAAGTTAGTTTTGATTGATTCACTTCCGTCTAAATGATTATTTGTTATTAAATTAGGGGCCGCTAAGACAACACCGTTCTCTCTAAACAGACTTTAAACGTGAACCTGTGATAGACGCTGATGGCCTTCACATGCGCATTAAGAATTGATTCTATAGTTATGTGCATTTGAATATATGTGCGCAGGTTTGTAATTCCTTACAAACCATGCCTAAACAAACTACTTGTCTATAAATTTTGATGCAGAATTTTATTTTATCTTATCACTTTGGGTAGGTACACGAACCGAAAAATTCCACAACACTTTATCTGTAGAGTGGTATAGGGATCCTCCATAGGGAGAGGCTAGTTGGCAGTTCAGCACTGCATTGCCATAAGGTCCAGGCGAAAGTCCTTCGTCAGATCTGGAAACGGCCTGGATCCGGCAAGCTGCGGGAAAACCTCGGGATAAACAAAGACACTAAAATTAGGGTAGACGCCATTCTTCTTATGATGTAACGAGTACATCAGGATTTAAGGGAAGTGTTCCCAGTTCCGGCTGACCTAATCTAAGCAGCCTAATATTGAATTATAGAAGTCTATAGAGTGTTATGTGAATGCTAGGTCAAAGAGATGTGTTTTTAGCCTAGCTTTGAACTGACAGACTGTGTCTCCTTCCCGGACAATGTTAGGAAGATTGTTCAAAGTTTTGGTGCTAAATAGGAAAAGGATCTACCGCCAGCAGTCGATTTAGATATTCTAGGTATTATCAACTGGCCAGAACTTTGAGATCGCAATAGACGTGAAGGACTATAATGCGTTAAGAGCTCGCTCAAGTACTGGGGAGCTAAACTATTTAGTGCCTTGTGAGTAATCAGCAATATTTTAAAATTTATGCGATGTTTAATAGGGAGCCAATGCAGTGTTGACAGAACCGGGCTAATATGGTCGTACTTCCTGGTTGTGGTAAGAACTCTAGCGGCTGCATTTTGAACTAGCTGTAGTTTGTTTATTAAGCATGCAGGGCAACCACCCAGTAGAGCATTACAAAAATCTAGCCTTGATGTCATGAATGCATGAACTAGTTGTTCCGCATTTGTCAATGAGAGCATATGACGTAATTTAGATATATTTTTAAGATGGAAAAATGTGGTTTTACAGACACTAAACACGTGACTTTCAAATGAAAGATTACTATTTCACTGTTTCACTGTGAAACAGTTTCAGAGACTGTGGGGTCTGATGGCAGCAGTTTCCAACGTGATGCCTTTTGGCCTGTTGTACATGAGACCCCTGCAGTGGTGGCTCAGGACCAAAGGATTTCCCAGAGGGCAACCCCTTTCGCATGATCAGGGTCACACAGCGATGTTTATGTGCCCTAGTTATGTAGAAGAAGCCTTGGTTTTTGTCCCAGAGTCCTGTGCTGGGAGCTCATTGTCGTCGCTTAACGCTTACGACGGATGCTTCCTTCACAGGCTGGGGAGCGATCATGGATGGTCGCTCGGTGCCCATGGATGGGTCACCATCTCACCTGGCACTTAATCACCTGGTGATGATGGCTCTACATCCCTGAGCACCAGATTCAGGGAGCAGGCATCCTGTCGAGGCAGGGGCTGAGGTCCAGGCAAGGGAGAATCAACCCCGAGGTGGTGGAACTCATATGGAGTTATACTCATATGTATAATCAGTCCAATGGAAGAGCGAGACGTCATAGGCGGGTGACATCATAGACCAGGAAGCTATAAAACACCCCTGAAAACAGACCGCGACAGCTTCTGAAAAGGCCTGAAGCAAGTCGATCAGGGCATGCAGGAAGTATGGCAGGAGAACGCAGCGTCTCGTTCCCTATCAGGGAACCAGGGTTACATACGTAACCTGAGAGGTTCCCTTTCAAGGGAACTCGAGCTGAGACGCGGTGGGAACCTCATACCCACTACGCCATAATGAGAAATGCCGTTCTGTGTGGAGTACTTGCGCACAATAAGAAACAAGCACCCTAGCCCCGGGAGTGGAGAGGTCTAGGTCGTAAAATCTGACAAATGTATGTGGTGAGGACCAGCCTGCCGCATTACAAATGTCCTGAAGGGAAACACCTGAAATTAAAGCCTTAGAGGCAGCCATACTCCTTGTAGAAGGGGCGCGGACAGCCATAGGTGAAGGCTGTCCGGCCGCTTCATAAGCAAGTGAGATAGCCTCAACTACCCACTTGCTCATTATCGGTCTCGATGCAGGGCAACCTTTCTTGGTTGAACCGAAGCAGACAGATAACTGCTCTGATCTACGCCACAGGGCAGCTCTGTGAACGTAGGCATCCAAAGCCCTAACGTGACATAACAGATCTAGACTTTCCTGATCTTGGGTATTGAACGATGGAGAGCAAAAAGCCTGCAGCACAATGGGGCCCGCCACATTAGTGGGAACCTTAGGAATGTAACCCGGCCTAGGGTGTAAAAATGCTTTCACCATACCAGGTGCAAATTCCAAACATGAAGGAGCCACCGACAGGGCTTGCAGATCTCCAATTCTCTTGATAGAAGAAATAGCGAGAAGAAAAAGAGTTTTTAGTGTAAGGAACTTCTCTGAAACCTATTCAATAGGCTCGAAGGGAGCCAGGGCAAGACCCTCAAGTACAATGGCCAAATCCGAAGCCGGTGCTCTAGAGTGCAGTGCAGGCCTCAGCCTCAATGTACCACGGAGGAAACGAATAATAAGATGATCTCTCCCAAGAGAAGAAGCCCCCAGAGGGGAGCGATAAGCAGATATAGCCGCTACGTACACCTTTAAGGTGGAGGGAGATAATCCAGCAGAGAAACGGTCTTGTAGGAAATCGAGAACTGTACCAACCGGGCAGTTAACAGGATTTAAAAAACTTTCTCCACACCATGTAGAGAACAGTTTCCATTTCAATGAATATAGTTTCCTCGTGGAAGGAGCTCTGGATTGAAGGATAGTCTCAACGACCTCAGTCGAGAGACCGGATTCTAAGAGCTGGGCCCCCTCAGAGGCCAAGCCCACAGTTTCCACAACTCCGGGCGAGGGTGAAATATCGTGCCCCCTGCTTGAGATAACAAGTCCCTTCTGACAGGAATCTCCATGGGAGAGCCATATAGAAGGGACACTAGGTCCGAGAACCACACTCGGGTCGGCCAGTGCGGGGCTACTAATAATAGATGAGCCCCTTCTTTGTGAACCCTCTCCAGAACTCCCGGAAGCAATGATATCGGGGGGAATGCGTACAGGTGCAGCCTCGGCCACACCTGCACCATAGCGTCCAGTCCGAGAGGAGCTGGATATGTGAGGAAGAACCAAAACGGACAATAGGTTGTATCGTAAGATGCGAAAAGATCGACCTGAGCTTGACCATAGTTCTCCCATAGGAGCTCCACCACCCTCGGGGTGAAGACTCCACTCCCCGGGCGTCAGCCCCTGCCTTGACAGGATATCTGCTCCCAAATTCAAACACCCTGGAATATAAACTGCCCTGAGTGACAGTAATTTCCCCTGGGCCCATAGGAGGATCTGATGAGCCAGTTTGCATAATAATCGGGACCTCAGACCCCCCTGATGGTTGATGTAAGAGACCACCGATGTGTTGTCTGTGCGGACAAGCACATGATGGCCTCTCAGGTCTGGCAGGAAGTATTTGAGAGCCCGAAATACCGCCATCATCTCTAGTCGGTTTATATGCCACAAAAGCTGATGGTCCTGCCAGACACCTGTCGCCGAGTGGCCACTCATGACCGCCCCCCAGCCTGTGAGGGAAGCATCCGTCAATAGCGTTACGCGTCGACAAGAAGCCCCCAATACTGGGCCCTGGGCGACGAACCAAGGTTTCTTCAACATGACCAAGGCACGTAGGCATTGCCGCGTGACCTTGATCGTGCGAAACGGATTTCCCCTCGGAGAAAACCCCTTGGTCCTGAGCCACCACTGCAGGGGTCTCATGTACAGAAGGCCAAAAGTAATAACGTTGGACGCAGCTGCCATGAGACCCACCAGTCTCTAGAACTGTTTCACAGTGAGTGACTGGCCTAGTTTTACCCTCTTTACGGCTGTGAGAATCGCAGAAATACATGCTGGAGACAATTGGCTTGCATAGTTGTCGAATCCCACATCACCCCTAGAAAAGTGGTCCTCTGGGCTGGGAGGAGCACACTCTTCTTGGTGTTTAGCTGCAACCCCAACCTCTTTATGTGAGACAGAATGACATCTCGATGCCGAACTGCCAACTGCTCGGAACGAGCCAGGAACAACCAGTCGTCGATATAGTTTAATACACAAATGCCCTGGAGTCTCAGAGGAGCCAGCGCTGCATTCACGCATTTCGTAAAGGTGCGGGGTGATAAACCTAGGCCGAATGGAAGGACCCGATATTGGTATGCTTCGCCCCCGAAAGCAAACCTCAGGAACTTCCCGTGATGAGGATGAATGGATACATGAAAGTAAGTGTCCTTCAAGTCTATTGTGACAAACCAGTCCTCGGACTGAATCTATAATACAATCTGTTTGAGTGTAAGCATCTTGAACTTGAGTTTCTGAACTCTGCTGTTTAACTGACGCAGATCTAGAATAGGACGCAACCCCCCATCCTTCTTGGGAACGATGAAGTAACGGCTGTAAAACCCTGACTCTCTGCTGGGAGGAGAAACCCTTTCTATAGCCCCCTTTCGCAGAAGGGGGGCTATAGAAAGGAATCTCGAGACTGGCCTCAGGATTCAGTTGTACGTACACTTCGGTGTCCTGAAGCGGCGAACCGGCAGGGAACAACCGAACTGACCGTTCTACGACCCTACTCGGAGAATCGTATGGGGACGCTGACACCTCGGTGCCCTGAAGCGGCGAACCGGCAGGGAACAACCGATGTGGCAGCGCTGCGACTCTCCTCAGAGAATCGCCCCCCAGAGGGTGCCGAGGATGAACGATTTCTCGAAATCGTCCCTCCCCGGAGGGGACCACCCTCAGAAGCCTGACACCCTGGGCGTCAGGACTTCTTCTTAGCCCAAGCCTTCTTAGAGATGACAGTCCTCAGATCTTGCCTACCCCTAGCTGTCCTGGACTGCGACCGCCACCCAGGTTCCCCAGGTAATGGAGGAGCCCAAGTGGCAACGCTCTGTTTTTGATGCACTCTGTGCTGTGAGGAGCTTGTACTCGGGGACATTGAAACGTCGAGGAAGAAACCTCTGGAACGCAGCAGATTGTTTTTTCGATTCTTGAAATCTATCAACGACACAATTGATAGCGTCGCCGAACAAACTTGAAGGTGACAGTGGTGCGTCCAGAAGAACAGACCAATCTTTATCTTTTATACCAGACAGATTCAACCAAAGATGCCGCTCCGTGGCCATCAGGGCTGCCATAGAACGGCCCACTGATTTGGCCGTCTCCTTGGTGGCCCGGAGAGACAGGTCTGTTGCGCGACGCAATTCTCGAATTGCGTCAGCGCTGACTTCCTCACGTTCATCGATATCCTTCAGCAGATCAGCCTGGTATGCCTGCAGTATAGACATAGTGTGCAGACATGAAGCAGCCTGACCTGCTGCCGAATAAGCTTTACCCACCAGCGAAGATGTAGATTTGAATGGCTCGGTGGGTAACGTCAGGACTTTTAATGATGACGATGACTCGGGAGAGAGATAGCTCGCGAGCGTCTCTTCAGCCCGAGGCACCGTCAAATAACCATAATCAGATGCACCCAAAACATTACTGTAGTTGGAAGTTTGTGGGTTAAACACTCTGAATGACGGCGGTTTATTCCACAATCTCGAAACCTCATTGTGGAGATCGGGAAAAAACGGGAGTCCCCGACGTGGAGGCTGTGTTTTAGATGGTAGAAATCTTTCATCTAATAAACTTTTCTTAGTAACACTCTGAGAATCATCGGCTGGCCATTAAATATTTAATCTAGCTACAGCACGAGATAAAACCTCCATAAGCTCCTCATCATTACCGGGGGTATGAGCTGGCGAAGACTCAAAATCCCCCATATCAATACTGACGACATCCAGATCCTCAGAACTGGATAGCCTCAGCAATGGTGCCCCGACCTGGGAAGGAGAAGCCGCAGCGCGGGCTCCTTCCTGGGCAGAGGCACCGGACCCAGCAGGTAAGGGTTGAGAAAGGGTTGGGCCCGTCTCAAGCCCCGCTACTAGATCCATATGCGAACCCCAAGATGACAGCCTTCGCTGTGCCTCGGCAGCAGCGGGACCTGCACCTCGGGGAGCGCGAACCGAACCGTCCTCCTCAAAGAACGCCCGGCGAGAGCGTTATATGTATATATATATATATATATATATATAGATAGATAGATATAATGTGTTTGTGACAGACAACAGTAAATAGACAAGGACAGTATACAGAGATCGCTTGCTGAAGGCAACAGAAGCTGTCGCGGTCTGTTTTCAGGGGTGTTTTATAGCTTCCTAGTCTATGACGTCACCCGCCTATGACATCTCGCTCTTCCATTGGACTGATTATACACGTGCTTCACGACGCAATCACGCAGAGCGTTCCCACCGCGTCTCAACGCAGCTCGAGTTCCCTTGAAAGGGAATCAAGGTTACAGTCGTAACCGAGGCCATTTCAATGGTTAAAGGATTAGTTCACTTCAGAATTAAAATTTTCTGATAATTTACTGAACCCCACGTCATCCAAGACATGACATATTCATGTCATTCTTTCTTTAGTCTAAAAGAATTAAGGTTTTTGAGGAAAACATTCCATGATTTTTCTACATATAGTGGACTTCAACGGTTATCAACGGGTTGAAGGTCCAAATTGCAGTTTCAATGCAGCTTCAAAAGGCTCTACAGCCTAGGAATAAGCCTTATAAGGAATAAGGGTCTTATCTAGCAAAACGATCTGTCATTTTCTAAAAGAAATAAACATTTATATACTTTTTAACCACAAATGCTTGTCTTGCACTAGTTGTGATGCGCCACACATTATGTAATCACATTGAAAGGTCACGCGAGACGTAGGCGGAAGTACCGAACTAGTGTTTACAAAGTCAAATGCCCATTACAAAAAAAAAAATCTAAATAAAAGGTAAAACAACGATTTTGGATGATTTTGAAGTTGGAGGAGAAAATGAGATGGAGTTTTTCGCCCTACCCTACATTCCCTGCCTACGTCAGGTTACTGCCTGACCTTTCCAACGTGATTACGTAAGGCGTGAAGTCGTGGACGTGGACACTTTTTAATTTTTTTTTGAAAATGCCTGATCATTTCGCTAGATAAGACCCTTATTCCTTATTAGGCTTATTCCTAGGCTGTAGAGCCTTTTGAAGCTGCATTGCTTCAATAGCAATAGCAATTTGGACCTTCAACCCGTTGATAACTGTTGAAGTCCACTATATGTAGAAAAATCCTGGAATGTTTTCCTCAAAAACCTTAATTTCTTTTCGACTGAAGAAAGACAATATCTTGGATGACGTGGGGGTGAGTAAATTATCAGGAATTTTTTATTTTGAAGTGAAATAATCCTTTAACGCAAATCACCAGATTTGCATGAGCTGTTACAGACCTTATTCACAACAGCGCAATTTTTAACGGGAAAGATAGAGAGGCTATGAGGGATAGACATACATCTCTTCATGGGGTTGCACTGTTATTTAAGGTGTTTTAGAGGATGCCATTGAAAACGCTCAGGTTACGACTGTAACCTATGTTCCCTGAGAACAGGGAACTCAACAATACGTCAACGACGTTATGGGGAAACAGGCCTCAGGCGTGACAGGTGTCTGAAATCACTATCAAATCACGTCAATCATATTGACCGGTGACAGCCCGTGAATCATTAGCGTGAATGATTAACGTGCGACCTGGAAGTATAAAAGGGCGCCTTGCAAACATGACAAATCACCTTATCGTCTGAAGGGACTGTACGGTAGGCAAGCCCCGAGGCATGGCAGGGAGACGTATTGTCTCGTTCCATGTTCTCAGGGAACACGAAGGGAACTCAACAATACGTCAACGATGTCATGGGGAACGATATACCAACGCCGCCATGCTAAGGGGAGTGCATGCCAAGTGGCAGTGACAACTGTCAGAACCAGCAACTTCAAATGAAACGCTAGAACCACTCACCCTCAGGTCACACTGGGCTGTCAGTGACAGCATTCCCTACGGTCATAGCCCAAGCTACAGCCTCACAGAAAAACCCTCATAAACATGGTTAAATGAAGGGTCTACCTGGGCCGGCTCCGGGCCTGGAACCACAACTTCCAATTAGAAGGGGTCCCTTCTAGGGAATGTGGCTAGGGAACCCGAAGGAACCCCAGCCAGTCACTATTCAGGGAAACGTACTCACCCCTAAATGCCACCAGGACGGCCTGACCTGGCGTCAGTACATAGACACTTAGTCTGGCCAAATCCTGTCTGTCTGAAGACATAGCCTCTGGACAAAAGCCTTAAGTAAGGCATCCAACCCGAGGGACTGCGAAGCTGGCAGTGAACCACTTGGCCCGGATCTCAGAGACAGGATATCCCGGAGAGTATGACTCAGCATAGTGCTTTCCAACCCTTGCTAGCAAGGGGAGTTTCTCTACTCGATCCACGGATCAACCCAGTGTCTGTGTTTCAAAACACTGAGGAGGCCTGTGAAGGCCTAAGGGCTGATCTAACTGGGAGGCCTACGACCGTCTGACCAGACTCAGGAAGCTGCAAGCTCATAGAGACCCTTGGTGAGGGGAGCACAAGGTCTGCCTGGTAGGCAAACCAGGCTGTAGGCAGGAAAGGTTCCGGGAGGGAACCAATAGCAGAGAATGAACACTTTAGTGAGCCAGGGCGCAAGCTCGCCTTCAGCAGCTGCCTATTAAGGCTAATTGGAACAGATAGCAAGAGGCCACTCGCTTCATAAACCCAGCACCATAGGGAACCATTCACAGGGAGGCCTGGAGAGGCCTACAACCAGAAAACCACAGTATGTGGGGAACTCATCCTCAGGGAGGCCTGGTGAAGTCTACTACCTGATCACCACAATCTGTGGGAACTCACCTTCAAGGAGGCCTGGTGAGGCCTACTACCTGACCGTTCCATTCAGGGAGACCCAGTAGGGCCTAAACCCTGATCACCACAGCATGTGGGAAACTCACCCTCAGGGAGGCCTGGTGAGGCCTACTACCTGACCGTTCTCATTCAAGGAGGCCTGGAGGAGCCTACTACCTGATATCACAGCATGTGGGAACTCACCTTCAGGGAGGCCTGGTGAGGCCTACTACCTGACAGCTACAACATTTGGGAGCTCACATCCAGGGAGGCCCAGAGAGGCCAACTACCTGACAGCCACAACATTTCGAAGCTAACATTCAGGGAGGCCCAGAGAGGCCTACTACCTGATAGCCAACGTAAGTGGAAATTCACCTTTAGGGTGGCCGGGTGAGGCCCACAACCTGATAACCACAGTATGTGGAGAACTCACCTTCAGGGAGGCCTGGTGAGGGCTACTACCAGGAAACCACAGTACGTGGGGAGCTCACCTTCGGGGAGGCCTGGTGAGGCCTACTACCTGGTAACCACAGTATGTGGGGAGCTCACCTTCAGGGAGGCCTGAGTGGCCTACTACCTGATAACCACTGGTAGCTATGAGCCCTGAGTCCGGGTGATAGTGCAAGTTGGCCTGCTAAGGCCAGCCAGCTGGGGACTCGCCTAGCAGGGAGGCCTGGTCGGGCCTACTAGCTGATAGCAAGTCATATTCTGCTAACATACACAGTTGGGAACCATACTAGACAAGCATAATTTACTATTGGGCTTCCAGTAGCGCTATAGTTATGTCCCACAATGTTGGGACTCACCTCCGAGGAGGCCTGTTTAAGGCCTACTACCCATCAGTGAGTCAACTGCCCGAACCACCAAGGCCAACCACGTAAAGTGAGCTGGCCTACAGCGCCCTCTTGGGGGCTGCCCAATCAAGGAGGCCTGCTGAGGCCTACTACTCAATGGCGCAGCCTTCATTGGCAGGTAAGCTGTTCACACAGCGCCTAAAGCATCCAGGTGCCTAACCACATCGCCCATGGCAGTGTACTCTGCAAGAAAGCTAGCACCCTTAAAACAAGGGGAGTACAAGCATACGCCACTCTGCCTAAACGGAGGCCCCAGTTAGTCAGGGGCCTACCATCTATGCATGGGCGTCAGCTCAGGGCAATGCTCTAGCTTCAGGGGAGCGTACTTCGACAAAAGAAGAAGTGAAGGCTTACTTCATACTCGACCCAAGCCATAGTGGTGCGAGGCAGGAAAATACAGAACTGGGAGTCAAGTGCTCAGACCTACCCTGTATCATAGGGGAATACTCACACTTCACCCTGAGGTTACCAGGGTGCGGGCCTGCCAGCGGCTCTAGGGGTGACAGAAATGTATCTGTGTCCAACCTAGGGGAGTGGGGCTTGACCTAAAAGCCACCACCTACAACCCAGCACTCAAGCAGTAGCTCAGCGAGGTAAGTAAAGCCTATACTGGCGGCCTAATCCGTATGGCAGTTCTGCACGGCAGGGTCGGGCAGACAAACCCCGTCTTCTTAGTGACGCGAAAGGCGACCTAACCCTGCTCAAAAAAGACAGAAATACCACGGAGGCCTGATTGAGGCCTACCACGTCCTTATAAACCAACCTCTGCACCAAGCTGCATTACTCTAGTTGCCCCAGAATGCAGAGAAGGGGGCGGGCCATGGCCTAACGACTCCCATGGGAGGAGGCTGTTTTACAGGGATGCAGAAACATACATTCACAAAGTGAAGAGTCAGAGGAAGAAATGCTAAACTAAGCAGAGCGCCTCGATATCCCAGGTACAGCCTAGGCCAGCTACAGAGGCGGCCCTGGCGTCTCGTCAATGGGCGGCATTGACACGTACTCATGCTCTCCGATCCCCTCAACATCATTGAAACTGGCCCACTGATGTCGGTGGATACGGGCAGAGTATGGGTTCTTCCATGCCCTCTCAATCTCCGTATGGAGATCAGGAAGGAATGGAAGGCTCACCTGAGCCGGTGGTGTATGGCCTGGGAGAAACCGATCGTCGAGCCTACCGCGAGCTCTCCTCTATCTCTCCTCTAGTGTGCCGCCATGGCAACTGCAGCCTGATGGCAGCACGCTCCATAACATCCACCAACTCAGCATACACGGGGCAGGATGGCTGAGGGGGTTCAGGATCTACCTGATCATAAACCTCCTCAGCCATCTCCTGCGCGTCCTGAAGAGCATCAACTGCAGGTACAGTCGGTGAGTAATCTTCCCCATCGACCTGCAGTTCGCCCTCGTCAGCCGTCGAGTCACCTGAGAGGTTTACAGCCCTCTCGAGGCGATCGACGAGCTCCATCTGGGAGACCCATGATGTCAGTCGCCGCTCGGCCTCGGCACGAGTGGGACCCGCACCACGAGGACCAGACGCTGAGCCCCCTTCACTCGAGAAGAGGGCCAGACGAGAGCGGAGCGTTTTAAGAGAGAAACGCTCGCAGTTCGCACAGAGGGTTCCCTCGAGAACCTCCCGTGCGTGCTCTTCTCCCAAGCAAAAAATGCACAGCTCGTGTGTGTCGGCCGGTGTCAGAAACCTCGGACACGGGTCGGCACACTTACAAAAACAATCTGTCTTTGCTGTGCGTTTCATCTATCTCTTACCGTATACTTTGAATAGCGTTTCAAACAAACAGTCCCTGAAGACAATGAGATGATTTGTCATGTTTGCAAGGCGCCCTTTTATAGTTCAAGGTCGCACGTTAATCATTCACGCTAATGATTCACGGGCTGTCGCCGGTCAATATGATTGACGTGATTTGATAGTGATTTCAGACACCTGTCACGCCTGAGGCGTTTCCCCATAACGTCGTTGAAGTATTGTTGAGTTCCCTTTGAAAGGGAACACGGCAAGTCTATCCAACTCCGCTTTGATTCCTGTCATGGCGCTGCTCTGAATAAGGTCTATCGTGACGCTGATGATAAAACGTGCAACCCATTTTAATTCTATTGATAATTTACCACTTTAAAACGCTATGGAGAAAGTCAAACGTGATCTAAAACAGCCACATAAACTAAAAAGAATGATGAAAAGAGGAGAAAACATCATCCTGTACCAACATAAAAAGATTTTTAAACTACTCATGATGACCACCTTTACTAAAATTGATCACGTTCTATTGAATTTATTGTGGTAGATTTTGACTAAATTCTTGTAGAATTTATAATAGATAATCATCTGTTAGGGGAACAGATTTTACACTAAATATTTATTTTACAACTGTGGCATGTTGTAGCTATAATTTCTAAATATGTAGGTTGCTATTTTTTACTAACAAATGGAAAAGAAAGAACCAAAACAAAAAAAGAAAGAAAAAAATTGTTAACATTGGACTATAAGCATGGTAATGAGGGGCCATCACTGGTGTTAATTATATCCTTATTGTAGCAAATGCTGGCTAAACAATGAGTTTGAATCAAGAGCTTTAAAGTCTGGACCTTCTTGAATTACTGACTAAACAATTGGTTCCCTTTCAAGGGAACTCGAGCTGCGTTGAGACGCGGTGGGAACGCTCTGCGTGATTGCGTCGTGAAGCATGTGTATAATCAGTCCAATGGAAGAGCTAGACGTCATAGGCGGGTGACGTCATAGACCAGGAAGCTATAAAGCACACCTGAAAACAGACCGCAACAGCTTCTGTGCCTTCAGCAAGTGATCTGTGTATTCTGTCCTTGTCATATTTATTGTTGTCTGTCAAGTTGCAATATATATATATATATATTATGGCAAAAGAGAGCAAGCAGCTTCGTGTTGTTCCCTGCCCACCTTATATCACGGGTGGGGACACACACATCAGCTTTCTGGTACTATTTGGGAGTGGAGCATGCCACAGTCAGTTCTCGACTGTGCGCATTGCGAGAAGCTGTTCGTGAGGATGCACCGCTCCCGCCGGGCGTTCTTGGAGGATGACGGTTCGGTTCGCGCTCCCCACGTGGGTCCCGCTGTTGCCGATGCACGGCGGCGACTCGCATTTGGGGTTCGCAAACGGATCTGACAGCGGGGGTTGGGACGGGCCCCGCCCTATCTCAGCTTTCACCTGCCAGATCCAGTGCTGGCGATTCCAGTTCCGAGGAATTGGTATCGTTAGTGTTTTGTTTAAAAAAAGAGAACAAAACAAATAAAGATATTAAGAAAAAGACAGATGTTTGAGTTTTCAATAAATGAATAAATAAGTCAGCTCATAACTCTGTTGAATAAAGAGGAGCTTTAAAAGGAGGTTTATCTAGTGCTGTTGCTAGTTAAATATTTTCTGGCCAGCTGAACATTATGAGAGTGAAAAAGAGAGATGAAATATATCTAAAAACAGAAAAACTCTGTATCTCAGCCTCCTCGTCGGGGACTGCCGTTTTTCCCTATGGAAACTGCTTTGTTTCCAGTCAAGACTTAGAAAAACTTGTGCATGCTTTCATCACCAGTAGGGTGGATTATTGTAATGGACTTCTCACTGGCCTTCCCAAAAAGACCATAAGACAGTTGCAGCTCATACAGAACGCTGCTGCTAGGATTCTGAGCAGAACCAGAAAATATGAACACATCACACCAGTCCTCAGGTCTTTACACTGGCTGCCAGTTACATTTAGGATTGATTTTAAAGTATTATTACTGGTATATAAATCATTCAATGGCCTAGGACCTCAATACATTGCAGATATGCACAGTGAATAGAAACCCAACAGATCACTCAGATCATTAGGATCACATCGGCTAGAAATACCAAGGGTTCACTCTAAGCATGGCGAGTCTGCTTTTAGCTACTATGCCAGCCGCAGCTGGAACCAGCTTCCAGAAGAGAACAGATGTGCTCCTACAGTAGTCACATTCAAATCCAGACTCAAAACACATCTGTTTAGCTGTGCATTTACTGAATGAGCACTGTGCCACTGTTCGTCCGACTGTTTGCACTGTATTTTATTTTGTTTTAATTATTCTGATTTCATTTGATTATTTCTGTATTTTATCTTTTATTCTAAACTGTTTTAATTATTCTGATTTCTTTTGATTATTTTAATTTCTTCTATGTAAAGCACTTTGAATTACCATTGTGTATGAAATGTGCTATATAAATAAACTTGCCTTGCCTTGCCTTGCCTTGCCTTGCCTTGCCTATCTCCACACCACACTGAGGTGTCGAGATCGTGGAATAAGCCGGTTTCTATTTTATGTGTTTAATGCCCAAACGTCTAACTATGGTAATGCTATGGGTATTAAGTATTATGGTATGACAGTTCCTCGGGTTAAAGAGACGCTTGCTAGCTTTCTCTCTCCCGAGTGGGCGTCATCATTTTTAACCCCGACGTTACCCACCAGCCATCTTAAATGGGTGAATTATAAAGACATGGATGAATGTGAGGTTGTCAGCACTGACGCTATTCGAGAATTGCGTCGTGTAAAAACAGATAAACTATACTGGGGAGGGACGGTTTCGAGAAATCGTTTTTCCTCTGCGTCCTCTGGGGGGCGACTCTCTGAGGAGGGTCGCAGCACGGCCAGTTCGGTTGTTTTCCTGATATATATATATATACGTTTTTCTGATTTAAAAATAAAGAAAAATAAGATAAAATTATGTCTGTTCTTCCGGACACTCTGCTTCCAAAAAACTAAGAAATAAACCATTCAGCGGCGTTCCAGAGGTTTCTTCCTCACCAATCTAATGTTCCTGAGACTGCTGGGCGGAGCAGTCTCGGTCTACTAAGCTCCTCACAGCACAGAGTGCAAAACGAGCATCGCCATTTGGGTCCTCCACAATCGAGGGGGACTTGGGTGGCGGTAGCAGTCTAGCCAGTTAGAGATATGCAAGATCTGAGGACTATTTTATCTCTAAAAAAGCTTGGACAAATAGGAAGCCCTGACGCCGAGGCTATCAGGCTTCTAAAGGGTGGTCCCCTCCGGGGCAGGGATGGTTTTGAGAAATCGTTTCTCCTCGGCGCCCTCTGGGGTGCGACTCTCTGAGGAGGGTCGCAGTGCTGGCAGTTCGGTTGTTCCCTGCCGGTTCGCCGTTCAGGGCACCGAGGTGTCAGCGTCCCCATACGATCCTCCGAGGAGGGTCGTAGAAACTAATTTATTTAGAGGTAGGCAAGATCTGAGGACTGTCGTCATACACTGAAAAAAATTAATCTGAGTGAATGTAAATGTTATGTAATTATAATGTGTGATATTAACAATAAAATGTTACGTTTGTATCTTTACATAATATATCTGTTTTTGAATTCATCTGCATTTGTTCAAAACACAAGACAATGTGCATTCTTTTCCTTTACAAAATTAATCTAAGTAATCCCAGCCAATCTTTTTAGGTACACACACACAACAAGCAATACCTTGTTTAATTTACTCAGTGCAAAAAATTACTCCCCTTCCTGCTTTGTTGGTCTGGAAACCCCTTGCATTCCAAACGAAGAGGTACACGAGGACTGAACCTAAGGTAAGAATAAAGTTAGCAAAGTAGGCTAACAGTTAATGTTACTTGGGTTTGTACATTCTTTTCAGTTTTCGAATTGTTATACAAAAATTAGGCTTTAAATGTAATTTGAAGATAGCGTTGTTGTACAATGGATTTTCTAATTACCGTTAATTACCATGTGGCAACGCTGGCATGGCTATTATGTTGTGTAGCCTAACATTAATTTAAACTTTGCAAGTGGCGATAAAAAAGTTTGTTCTAGTGTAATTTAAAGCTAACGTTAGAATCCAGCAATAAAAGGGATGTAACGTTAGTGTAAGCACGTGGATTTTTAGAGCAGCCATGAATAATGTAGGGTATTAACATCGTTAGTTTTTTTTCCAACCTCCCTATTTTATTCTTTAAAAAATATGTATGTGTGTTTAAGTGACTGATGGGAACAAAAATCTTTGAAATCGGTCTAGTAGACCTATTAGGCTTAGACCGCTTCAGTCTGCAGAGACGAAATAATTAACAGGCCTATAGGCATATCGTACGTTATATGGGCAATTGCGTACTTTTAATTTACATCCACAAAACCTGGTTGCTTTGCCACTGACATGCTCAGATTATTATTCTAAGTGTCTGACAACATTACCTATAAAAAGATCGCTGACAGCCCTAGTTTATTGTTTAACCTGTTAAGTGTCACCCCCCCTTTTTTTGAATAGACATGAAAATGCACATTCCAAACTTAAATGGTATAGGATAAGAATCCTTTGGAATATAGACATAAAATTGGTCTTGTTTTAAAGAAGACATTTGGCAGATTTTTGTAGAAGTGAAATAAATTAAGAAAGTGAAACAGAAAAAAAGTTACAGAAGTTTGAGTTTATGAAAATGTACGATTTAAAAAATTAATTATTCATATTTTATATAAAATATATATTTTCAAAACCTGGACAACTCTTAAACTGCAAAAAAATCAAAGCCAAAAATCTGAACAAGTTGTATTTCAAATTTTAGGTTGATATCTCAAGAAATGAGCTTTCAGTAAGATTTTGTTTGGGCGCAGTACCAAACTTTTTCACTAGGTCACAACCAGACTCCATTACTGCCCATATAAGGGCGCCTCCATTTCCATATGTGGTTTGAGTGATCTGAACCATCATTTTCACAATTTTCATACAATTTATAAAGTAGACATCCTATTCAGAAGTAGTATTGGAAGTTTGGCAGATTCTGATATGAATTAAACCTTGAATAAACACATAAAAGAACACATATGTGCGTTATAGCTCGCGGCCACATCACAAATGGTGAATCTATTATTTTTTCTTTATATTTAAAACATTTTCAGACCTTTTTTTTCTAAAATAATTGAATGCTTGCCATCTTTTGAACTCTTGGCATGAAAACAAACTGGTTTCTACCCTTCTTTCATGATTTTTCATGTTCATTGCTATTTCAAAATAAAGGTCTGAACACGCCTAGGAGTATGAAAATATTCTTGTTGCAAATTAATAAATTACGGCTCCTCTGTAATTTGTTTTGAGATTCAGTAACCAAATATGGAAACTAGAGATTGTAAGCTTTCAAATGATATATAGTTTGTCAAGATTAGTTTAGGTTTAGTATAGGTTATTACTGTTTTAAATATGTAATGGATTTGGGCCCACCGGTGGGCCCATGACATTTAAGAGGTTAAAATTCACTGCACGTTAAAACATATTTTACTTGATCTAAAAACTGAGTATCATATGGGAATGAGTATCATATTAGAAAGATTTAAGACTCCAGCGTGGATATTTGGCCACTAAATGACAAAACTGAGTTGCAGTGACATTCATTTCTTATTTTTTTGTCAAATAGTGCAAATAATTATAATAATATCATAATAATTTATTTGTGTTCACATAGATGCAATTGACAGCGTCGTTAGGACTCTAACTCCAAACGTGCGTGCATTTTTAGAAATATCGATTTAGTTTGAAAACTAAATCGATATTTTTACAGCGTGCTATCAGTTTTTCTTCATGGTTTGCGTTAGTAAGGTAGTTTGTACGGTGTATTGTTACGGTTAGAGCGCTCATTAGGGGTTTACAGCTGTCAATCATCTTACGTGACCATAGTCCCGCCTTCTGCATGACGCGGTTCCCTGCACACTTTCCCATCTGAGCTAAGAGTGAAATCAAACCCAAAGTAACATTTCAACTGAAACTGAAGACAATTTGCTGTCTGATCAGCAGTGTTTGTGGAGAGAATAAAATGTGAAACTATTTTTAATTAGGCTATAGTTGTAGTTAAATTATTTGCTATGTTTTTGGTTTCTTGCATTGGTCAGTTACTAACCATAACACTGTGTCCTTAACAGGTGATTCTCCTGACAAGTAGGCTACACTGGATAAAGGTATGTAACTTTCAATAAATTGGTTTATTGTAGTGAGGAAACTGGGGGTAAAGTTATAATAACTCAGTTAGCTCATGGGCCAGACAAAAAGTTTTTTTCATTTCAAATGGCAAAGTTCAAGTTGTCCTGTTTTTTGTGTGAATTTTTTTTGTGCAAATTTATAGTCCTGTCAAAAATTTCTTAAAAAAGTGACTTAATTTATAACGTGTATGCACCATACATTGCAGGCTGCTCAAAGTCTGCCATTGCATTAGTTCCCATTGCCTTGGTAATCTATTTTTGTTGATCCCATGGTGGCAGTTACATTAGCTAAAAATACTTAATTAGTTTACTTCCACCATTTTAAAGTCACACATCTTTTGATAAAAGCTGAACCTGACTGATTACTTGTGGAAAAAATATACCCGTATCATGCTCACCTGATGCGACTGTTAGAATAAAATCTGATTACCTGGAGTGAATGACAAGATGCTTACCTGATGAAGCTGTAAGAATGAAAAGAGAATGCAACCAATCTGTATGCTTGTGGAAAACAATATATGTTTACCTGATGAGGCTGTCAGAAAAAAATATGTTCATCTGATCACCACATCAATGATGGCGTAATTTTAGATTCTCTTCTTTCAATTTGTCAGTTGCATACTACCCTAAACAATTGTATGGCTCAAAACAACGGGCTTCAATATTGTCATATTTGACCAATCTACTTATGTTCAGTTAGTGCCCCGAAGTGACTCTTAAGAATATGCTGGGATCTGTGTGATGCACAGGTACCATAAATTAATGTAAAAGTCAAGACACTCATACCGAAGACAAATTGTTTAAAGATTTCATAGGTGTTGAAAGTAACCCTTCTCTGTAAAGTTCACAATCAAAACAAATGACTTGTGGTGAATTGTTAGTTGAATGTTTCTTTGACAAATGTGATTTTAGGGAATTCCAGGATGGACAGAGGCAATCAGTATGTAAACAGGCAAAAAATAGCTGTGGTCTTTCCTTAATTTGTAGTATTGTTTTGTTAAAGGGGTGGTATAATACACCTTTTTACAAGATGTAAAATAAATCTCTGATGTCCCCAGAGTGTGTATGTGAAGTTTTAGCTCAAAATACCGCACAGATCATTTTTAAGCATGTTACAATTTTCACTTTTTAAGGGTGAGTAAAAAAAGCTCAGCTTTTGTATGTCCCTTTTAAATGCAAATGAGATGCTGCTCTTGGTTGCATGTTCCTGGGGGCGGGGTTTATTTAAATTTTAGGGTTAGTGATGTCACCCACCCTGGAGGAATCCGTTGTAGTCCTTCAAAAATAGATTTCTTTAAAATAAAATATCTGCCTTTGCTTTTAACTTTGAATGTCGTAACTTTGCAGATGTTGATTATGCTAAAACAGCAACATTACACACTAACTAAAATTAAAAAAGTGAAATCATAATCAACCACCTCTTTAAGATCACAAATGATTGACCTGCTAAATAAATATATATTTTCTCTTTACATTTTTGAGGACAGACAAGCAGACAGAGAGGCAAATACAACTAAATGGAAGCTGTGCTCCTGACCACTACCAGTATATGACGAATCTCGTTCCACCACCCTCAGAGAGACCAATTTGCTCCTCATTCAGGGTCTGGATGTACTCCGATCTAGCATTTGGATTATATGGGATGGATTTGCAAGATTTGTAGCTTTGTTGCCCCTGTATCAAATGAACTTTTGAGACACTACAGATTAAGGCACAACCACAATGAATTTCTTCCCTGTTCACATGCTGATTGCCCTTGCTCCTTTAAAACTTATAGTGCCCTAAAATCACATTTAAGAAGAACACATTCAACTAAAAAATCAACACCAGAAATACATTTTTTTAACTGTGAACTTTGCACTTCTTTTTTCTCCACTGAGAAGGATTACTTTCATCATCTTGGAGTTCATCTTAGGAAAAATGAAACCGTGCACTGTGTCTTTAAAGACTGTGATTTTCACACAAATGTGTATGGAACCTTTGCATCACACAGATCCCGACAACACACAGCACATTCTTCGAGTGACTTTCGGGCACAAGCTGTACATAAGTATATAGATCAGTCAAATATTACAGATGATATTGTTGAAGAAGCACATTGTTCTGATGCATACAAGTGTTTGGGAGAAGATGACTTTTCAGGAGAGTATGAAACAGAAGAATTGAAAGAAGACGAAATTGAACTGAAATTAGGCCACCTTCTGTTAAAACTACAGAGCATTTACAATGTGCCAAGCAAGTGCATTAATGAACTTGTAGCAGAGCTCCAATTTATATCCTCTTCATTGTCTGGTCCTGGCATAAAAAATACTGTAAACGCATGTTTAAGGAAACATGACTGTGTGCTTGATGACCCAGTCATCTCATACTTAGTCAAACAGTTGAGTGAGTCCAACTCTGTTAGCACAGCTTTAAGAGCTGATGGTCCTCTTGCCACATCTTACAGAAGACAGCAGTTTTTTAAGGAAAATTTTCATGTGGTTGAGCCTGTCGAATTCATTCTGGACAAGAAGGAAGGTCGAACCTTACAATATGTTCCCATTCTTCAGTTATTGTCACAGATATTAAGCGTTAAAGACATACAGGAGAAAGCTTTCAACTCTTCATACGCTACTCAGGAGAGTCGGTACGGGTCGTTTACTGATGGAACACATTTTAAAGAAAATGCACTTTTATCTGCTGAAGACCTAACACTTTCTCTCCTTTTCTACATTGATGATTTTGAAGTGTGCAATCCTCTGGGAACATCCCAAAAAAAGCACAAGATTACTGCAGTGTATTGGGTATTGGCAAATGTTCCGATACAGTTTCGTGCAACACTTAAGTCAATTTATTTAGCTTTGCTTTGTAAGGCTGTAGATGTAAAGAAGTATGGTTATGAGGCAGTGCTTGAGCCACTGTTAAAAGACATTGTCCAATTGGAAGAAGAAGGACTCTCTATTCCTTTGTATGGAAAGAAAATCAAAGGCACAGTAGTTAGTGTAGTAGCTGACAAATTAGGTGCCCATTCAATCGGTGGATTTTTGGAAAGCTTTTCTGGATCTCATGTCTGCAGATTTTGTTTGGGAAAGCTGTCTGAGTTTCAGGTAAAAGAAGTAAGGACTGGGGCCTTCCAAGCAAGAACGAAGCAGGAACATTCTTTTCATGTACAAGCAGCTTTAGAAAGTCCCACTCTCACTCACTGCTTTGGTGTGAAAAGGCAATGTGCCTTAACTAAGAAATTTAAATACTTTCATGTTTTGTCAGGGTATCCACCAGACTTGCTCCACGACCTATTCGAGGGAATAGTACCTTTGGAGTTGGCTTTGTGCCTTGATCTTCTGATAAAGAAAAAATACTTTACCTTATTTCAACTGAATGACCTAATCCACCAGTTCCCCTACAAGTGGACTGACAAAGCTGACAGGCCGCAGCCTATCCCACTGAACTTTGCCACCCGGAAAAGCATAGGTGGAAATGCTCATGAAAATTGGAGTTTATTGCGACTGCTCCCCCTTATGATTGGTTTCAAAGTGCCACAAAGTGAACCTGCATGGCATCTTTTAATGGATCTTAAAGACATTGTTGATCTTGTGGTTTCTCCATTTCACACAGATGACACGATAACATTCCTGGACACCAAGATATCTGAACACAGGCATAGATACTTGCAGGTTTTTCCAGAAGCAAGAGTTCTGCCAAAGCACCATTTTCTTGAGCATTATCCACAACTAATCAAGGCTTTTGGACCGCTTGTAGCCCTGTGGACCATGCGCTTTGAAGCGAAGCATAGCTTTTTCAAGCGAGTCGTTCGACATACCAACTGTTTTCGTAACATTTTGCGGTCTCTTGCTGTTAAGCATCAATTCATGCTGGCTTACCATCTGCATGGCACAGATGTACTCAAACCTGCCCTCACTGTCTCAAATATTTCCACATTGCCTGTGGATGTCCTCAAGGAAAACATACAGGAAGCAGTGCAAAAAAAGTTTCCTGGAGAAACATGCATTCAGGTTGCCAATACAGTGACCTGTCATGGCACCACTTACTCAGTGGGAATGATTTTGCCGTATGGATCCACTGGAGGGCTTCCGGATTTTGTTGAACTAAATCTGATCCTTATAGTGCATGGCCAGCCTGTATTTGCTGTCAAGTGTCTACATTCATGGTACAGTGAGCACCTTAGGGCTTTTGAATTGGAATCCACAGACAGACTCCTATCCTCTTGCAGCTTACACTGTTGAGCAAAAGCGATTTGTCACCCTGAAGCGTCATATACCCATACAAGATTAGGTATTTATATACAGTATATATTGATGTTTCGATTGTTTCTAAATACTCAATTCACTGTCATTAGTTAAGTGTTTCACATAACTTCCCGGAATCTGAAAAATTGCAAACTACCCAAAAATGTCACCCAGAGGCCTCCTTTACAAGTGACCCATATCTAAATTAGAATTTTTAACTTTTTGAATCATTGCATGCCAAAATTCAACTTAACCAATGTTTTTTTTTTGTCCTATCTACAGAATCATCATGTCTGCCAGACTCCGAGTCATCCTGCAAGATGAAATACGAAAGCTTTCCTTGCCAACAGGAATACCTCAGACTGTAGAGGAATTGAAGCATATTGTACAAGAGACATTTGCAATTGAAACGGATTTTAGTTTTCAGTTCCAGGACCAAGATTTTGATGGTCAGTTTTTTACTCTCCTAGGAACTGATGAAATACATGACAAAGACACCATTAAGGTGGTCCTTGCTGAACCAGTGTTCACAGTAACATTTACTCCGGATTCTTCAAAGGATCAAGAAGTCCTGGATAGCTTTGATAGTAGTTGCGCTGAGTTATTGGAGGATGTTGGTTCCTGCTCCACTGCATCGAGCAACACCACTATTCTGTCTTCTCCAGGGAGCACCTCCTCCCTTCGTTCTGTGCCTTGGCCAGCTCAGTTTGTAATACCCACCTTCTCTTTTGACACTGAGCTAATTCTTCAATCAGCAAATGAAGCTAACCTAAAGGACGGAACCTTACTTTGCAATCCTGCAGTAAAATCCAACATTCTAGACAAACTAGCAGAGAGCATCTTTATCTACACCGCCTATCCATCAAGTGCACAAAGGGAGCAGGTTGCTGAGGCCCTGGTTATGAAACACCCATGTTTGAGGGACCCAGTATCCTTCAATGGTTTATATAGTTGGAACAACAGCCTGAAGTACAAACTTGGAAATTTCAGAGCAAAGGTGAGACACATTGGAATACCAGAGCTAAACGTCAACTGTCTCAAGAATAAGTCAGCTGCAGATAAAACTGCAGCAAAAAACTTAAAAAAGCAAAGAAATCTGAGGTAAACTATCTCCCACCTCATCCTCAAGGCGAAACTGATGCATCCCTTGAAAAGGAAAGAGTGGAGCTTCTCTATGAGTACAAGAAGAGAGACAACAATAGAGTCATTAATGAGAAGATGGCAAAGACCTTCTCACTGCATCGTAAAGATGTGATCCAGAAACCACCTGTGGTTGACTTATATGCTCGATGGCCTGCCCTGTTTGAGTTTTCCCAGGTATTTAGAACATTTTAATACTTACCTTTATAATACAAAGTACTTTGTCTGGCAAGGTGGTAGTAGTGTGGAATTTGCTGAAACTAAGCTGCTAACTTAACTAAACTCAAACCATGCACTTAAATGAACTCATCCGGTGCAGCATCCCTTTCCAAACATCAGACCACTTAAATGTCGTTCTTAGTGTATTTATAGGGTTACTAGAATACAATTCTAACTGGTAACAATTATACTTGGTATTGTTTCTCTTTCCCTGTGTCTCTAATTCTTTTCTTTCAGTATCTCATGATGTCTACATCTCTCTTGGTCTCTTTCTCAGATCGAGGAGGAATTCCGGAGGATCACACTGAAGCCACTACAGTCAACATTCTTTGGGAAGTTGGATGAATACACGCCTAAATTGTTGAGACTCTACAGGAGGAAGGGAGGAGCTGTTGGGAAGAAACTTGATGAGACCCTTGAAATCATGAATGAGGCATGTACTTTTAAATTTGTATTAGTTAATTTAATGTGAGACAGGTCTCAGATTTCATAAAAAAAATCTTAATTTGTGTTCCAAAGATGAACAGGTGAACAAACCCTTTAAGATAATCCCATATTTCATATATTTGTTGGACAACAGCATTGGGTCCAGAAGAGAAACTGTGATCAGAGGCCTCATTCTCTACCTTGGTGAAAAGACAGAGGAATTAATCAAGGACTACCGGGTAAAGAAATTATATTTCTGCATTTGTATCTATACTGAAAGATTTTCAAATGTTTTTCTTGATTTATATAGAAAGTTTTACAGTGCACTTATACATATATCAGTGTATATATATGTATAAACATACTCATGACCAGTGATGCCGGTAACGCGTTACTATAATCTGAACACTTTTTTCAGTCACGAGTAATCTAACGCATTACTATTTCCAAAACGGAAAGTGGAAACGAGTTTGAGTGCCGTTCGGGCACAAATTGTACATAAGTATATAGAACAAAACTACCACAGCAACCACGTAATCCCACCCAGATTTCTGTTCAGGGCTAAGAGCTATACGCATTCTTCACATTAGCAAACAAACAGTAGGTTAAATTCTCTCTGGTATATTTCACAGGTTTGTGATGACGACGATTCTGCAGCCATCCAAGAGGCCATCACTTCATTTGTGCTCAACATCTTTGTGGTCAGCAAAGCTAGGGATGGAGGTCTCGAGAAGCAAGCTGGAATAGCCATTGAGGGAGCAGAGGTCCTTTTTGGAATTCCCAGTGTAGCACATGCTTGCACCTACCTTATGGGCCTTATTTATGCCTTGGAACTAAGCTATCCAAAGAAACTGAAATACAGCTTTGAAGTATTTCAGAAGATCTTCCTGGTGCTGGAGGATATTAACAAAAACATGTCCTCCAAAATCCACGATCTCAAGATCAGCTTGAGATCGTGGCCTAAAAACCTGGCCTAAAAACCATACAGGCCTGGCCTAAAAACCATACACACATTGTTGAAGGTAGAGGGTTTGAGTTAGGTCCCTCTGTTAAAGTTTTACTGTTCAATTTCTCAGGTTTGTTCAATGCACTTTCTCAAGTTACACTAATACTATTTTATATAGGGACCATGTTTGTGAGTCTGTTAATGTTTAAGGTGCAGTTAAAGGAAAGATGACAGTTAAGAAGTCAGAAACGTGGAAAATATATTGCACAATGTGAACTTATTTCAATAGAAACCCAAAGAAACTGAAATATAGGTATCTTAGAAGATCTCCATTTTCACACAGGGATCATATTTGTGAGCGTTTTGTTTTAAAGGAACACGCCGACTGTTTGGGACTTTAGCTTATTCACCGTATCCCTCAGAGTTAGATAAGTCCATACATACCCTTTTCAGCTCCGTGCGTGCCGTAACTCTGTCTGGCTGTGTGCTAGCTGGAGCCATTTACTTCCGTCTTTGTGCTAAGCTAGGCTAGCGGTGGGTGCGTCAGACAGAGTTACGGCACGCACGGAGATGAAAAGGGTATGTATGGACTTCTCTAACTCTGGGGGATACGGTGAATAAGCCAAAGTCCCAAAAAGTCGGCGTGTTCCTTTAAAGTCTTAGAGTATGACATGACTGAAAAACACAATTGTAAATAAATAAATATATTCTGAAAATATTCTGTAAATGTTTATTTTTATTGAAAAGTCTTTAGAAAGTGTTGAAACAAGTTAAACATCCGGTTGGTAGGTTGAGGCTGACAGATGTCCATTTCATATTAAGGTTAACCCTTGGCCACAGCATGCATATCTTGAAGTAAATAGTAGTAAAAAATAACTATTTGCATTTCTACTTTCAGTAGAAATACTAAGTTGCTAATTAGAAAATTTGAGTACATGTAACTTTAAAATACACTAACAAATTTTTTTAAAACAAAGTAGATCCCACTTGAAATTTGTAATATGGAAATTTAAAAATTAAGTTGGATTCAATCAAAAATACACATTTAGAACTCTTAAAGTTATGTAGATCACACACACACACAAATGACTAGAGCAATGCTAAAATTAAGTTAACTTTATGTAAAAATTTTATTTCAACAAACAGAAAACTTAAGTAGTTTCTACAAAGACTAGTCTTGTTGGATCTACGTAATAAAATTATGCAAAAAAATTCATTATATTTTTTAAGTAAATCAAACAGATTATTTTTATCAGTGTATCTAATAAAGTTTAGACAGGAAGTCCTGTCGTAAAAAGCTATCAGGCTTCTGAGGGCTCCTCCGGGGCAGGGACGGTTTTGAGAAATCGTTTCTCCTCGGCGCCCTCTGGGGTGCGACTCTCTGAGGAGGGTCGCAGCGCTGCCAGTTCGGTTGTTCCCTGCCGGTTCGCCGTTCGGGGCACCGAGGTGTCAGCGTCCCCATACGATCCTCCGAGGAGGGTCGTAGAACGGTCAGTTCGGTTGTTCCCTGCCGGTTCGCCGCTTCAGGGCACCGTAGTGACTGTTCAACCAAATCCAGAGGCCAGTCTTGAGAGACTGGTTCACCTAGTAGAATTTCTGGCAGCGTGGAAACTACTGCCACATATTTCTCGGTGGGTCCAGCACACTATAGAAAAGGGTTCAGAATTCGGTTCTTGTCCGCCCAGATTTCTAGGGGTCCTCCCCACTGTGGTTGACCCCGAGCAGGCTTTGGTTATGGAGCAGGAAGTACTGACACTTCTGCAAAAGGAGCTGTAGAAGGGGTTCCTCCTCCCGGCAGACAGTCAGGGTTTTACTGCCATTACTTCATTGTTCCAAAAGAGGATGAGGGGTTGCGTCCTACTCTAGACCTGCGTCAATTAAACAGCAGGTTTCAGAATCTTAAGTTCAAAGTAAGCAAAAAATGCTTACGCTAAATATGATTGTGTCACAGACTCAGTCCGAGGACTGGTTTGTCACAATAGACTTAAAGGACGCTTACTTATCTATCCATCCTCATCACAGGAGATTCCTGAGGTTTGCTTTCAGGGGCGAAGCATGCCAGTATCGGGTTCTTCCTTTCGGCCTAGGTTATCACCCCTCACCTTTTACAATATGAGTGGATGAAGCTCTGGCTTCTCTGAGATTCCAGGGCATTCGCATATTAAATTATATCGACGATTGGTTGATTTTAGCTCAGTCCAAGCTTTTGGCAGTTCAACATCGAGATATCGTTCTGTCCCACATAAGGAGGTTGGGGTTGCGGCTCAACACCAAAAAGAGTGTACTCCTCCCAGCTCAGAGGGCCACTTTTCTAGGTGTATTATGGGATTTGACAACAATGCAAGCATGTCTGTCTCATGCACGCATTTCTGCGATTCTCACAGCCGTAAAGAATGTAAAACTAGGTCAGTCACTCACTGCAAAACAGTCTCTGAGACTGTTGGGGCTCATGGTAGTTGCGTCCAATGTTGTTACTTTTGGCCTTCTGTTCATGAGACCCCTGCAGTGGTGGCTCGGGACCAAGGGGTTTTCTCCTAGGGGAAATCCGTTTTCACATGATCAAGGTCACGTGGCTATGCCTTCGTGCCTCGGTCATGTGGAAGAAACCTTGGTTCCTTGCCCAGTGCCCAGTACTGGGGGCTTCTTGTCGACGCGTCACGCTATCGACGGATGCTTCCCTCACAGGATGGGGGGCACTCATGAGTGGCCGCTCGGTGAAAGGTCTTTGGCTGGGGCTCATGGCAGTTGCTTCCAACGTAGTTACTTTTGGCCTTCTGTACATGAGACCCCTGCTGTGGTGGCTCAGGACCAAGGGGTTTTCTCCGAGGGGAAATCCGTTTTCGCATGATCAAGGTCACGCGGCTATACCTTCATGCCTCGGTCATGTGGAAGTACCTTGGTTCCTCGTCCAGGCCCAGTGTTGGGGGCTTCTTGTCGACGCATAATGCTATCGACGGATGATTCCCTCACAAGTCTGGGGCAATCATGAGTGGTTGCTCGGCGAAGGATTCCGGACAACACACTGATGGTCTCGTATATCAGAGCAGATATCCTGTTGAGGCAGGGGCTGTGGCCCGGGGAATGGAGACTTCACCCCGAGGTGGTGGAGCTTCTTAGGGAGAACTTCGGTCAAACTACAAGTCGACCTTTCGCATCGCTTGTACAATGCATTGCCTTTGCGGTTCTCCCTCACGCATCCAGCTCCGCTTGGACTGGATGTGATGTAATAGGTGTGGTTGCCGCTACACCTATACGCTTTTCCCGATATCTTTGCTCCTGGGAGCTCTGGAGTTGTGGATACTGTGGGCTCAGCCTCTGAGGGGGCCCAGCTCATAGATTCAGGTCTCTCGACCGAGGTCGTGGAGACCATACTCCAGTCTATAGCTTCCTCCACGAGAAGACTGCCTGGTGCAGAGAACGCCTTCTGAATCTTGTTTCTGCCCCGTGGGTAGACTTGATTTCTGTATGAGTTCAGTACTTGATTTCTGTATGAATGTTTCTTTACTGGGTTATCTCTGAGGAGAGTTCCTTAATTTCGTCTTCTCCATGGTACATGAGGCTGAGGCCTACACGTACTTGGATTTGCACCTGCTATGGTGATAGTATTTCTTCACCCCAGGTCAGGTTGTATTTCTAGGTCCCTACTAAATGTGCGGGTCATTTGTGCAGCAGGCCTTCTGTCCTCCACCTTCAATACCCCAGATAAGGAAAAACTTAATCTGGTACGCCCTGTCCGGGCTTTGGATGCGTATGTCCACAGAGCTGCTCAGTCGCGTATATCAGAACAATTATTTGTCTGCTTCGGGTCACCTAAGATGCCCGGCATCTAAACAGATGATGAGCAAGTGGGTAGTTGAGGCTATCTCACTTGCTTATGAAGCGGCTGGACAGCCTTCACCTATGGTTGTTCAGGCCCATTCTACAGGAGTATGGCTGCCTCTAGGCTTTAATTTCGGGTGTTCCCCTTCAGGACATTTGTAATGCGGCAGGCTGGTCCTCACCACATACATTGTCAGATTTTATGACTTACACCTCTCCACTCCTGGGGCTAGGTTGCTTGCTTCTTAGTGTGCGCAAGGACTTCACACAGAACGGGCATTTGTCTTTATGGCGTAGTGGGTATGGGGTTCGCACCGCATCTCAACGCAGCTCGAGTTCCCTTGAAAGGGAACGTCTCAGGTTACGTATGTAACCCTGGTTCCCTGAGAGGGAACGAGACGCTGCGTTTTCCTGCCATACTTCCTGCATGCCCTGATCGACTTGCTTTAGGCTTTTTCAGAAGCTGTCACGGTCTGTTTTCAGGTGTGCTTTATAGCTTCCTGGTCTATGACGTCACCCGCCTATGACGTCTAGCTCTTCCATTGGACTGATTATACACGTGCTTCACGACGCAATCACGCAGAGCGTTCCCACCGCGTCTCAACGCAGCGTCTCGTTCCCTCTCAGGGAACCAGGGTTACATACGTAACCTGAGACGTTTTCCCCATGTGTAAAATTTGTTCTGCTAATGAAAGATATTAGAAAACAAAAACTGTCTTTCAAATATTCCAAGAGATGACAGGAAATTAACATTTTTGATATAAGAAAATGTTAAGTAAAGTTAGTTTGACCTACCGTGGCACTTTGATTTAGAAAATTCTGTCAAACTGAAGGTTTTAGGTGCTTAAATAAAACACAGCAGATCCTTATGCAAACAAGTAATTGTTAACTAGGATATTAATTTATTGCAGTTATGTTATCAATGCATGTGTGGATGATACCACAAAAGATCATTTTGCAAAAATAAACAAACAAACCATTAGGGAGCATGCCCTGGAATCCCGCTAAACGGTTTTACACCTCATCCTCCCCAATGTTCAGACCAAAACTATGCCCTTGAATTGTACATTTTGCGCTGTGAGATCCAATGAGAAGCGCCTGAATTAATATAAGAATATTTAATTAAACAATAAATTATTTGGTTACACTATTTCAATAGTCCACTTTAGCCATTCTTCTAACCAGTGTTGGGAAAGTTCACTTTCTACATGAAGTAGTTCAAAGTTCAGTTCACAAATTTTAAAATTAACTAGTTCAGTTCATAGTTCATACTTTAAAATTTTGAACTAGTTCATAGTTATTTTTTTCCATATGTTGCTGCAAGCTATTATTATTGCCACCACAGCCCATATAGAACCACAGACAGCAATTATTTTATCGGCGGGCAAAGTTTGCACAGAAATGTAAGATTTTTCCCATCCTCACCGACCTTGTCATAAAACTCGTTTAAATGGTCATACAACGCCTCCTTGCTGTTTTCTGTTTTGATTACGCATACAGTTGCGACACTGGTGGCTGGTGTTGCCAGATTGGGTGTTTTTTCCATTACACGACTGGGTTCGGCAAACGTGCCGGCGCGTTTTGCTTGATTTTTTTCACATAGCAGCAAAATAGACTTAAAATACTCTGTCATTTTTGGTCATACAGACTTAAGAAATATAAAAAAATAAACTGTTGAATATGTACTTTTTTATGTGTCCACCTACAATCGAAATAAAACATTGTGCTTTTGTAAAATAAAGAAAATAAACAGGGTGTGCTTTCTGCTTCTCTGTCTCCATTATCTTTTTTTCGTCTCTAACCCTCTGGGGTCTAAGGTGTTTTTGGGGTCCTTCAGATGTTTTGACATGCCCTGACATTTGTGCTTTTTTCAGTTGCTTATACATATTATACATATTTATGGCAAAGGTGTAATTACACTCTATTTAGCACAAACAGGGCTACCATAATATGTGAGCAACATGTATGTACATGTTTGTATTTTTGAGAGAATATTGTTTATGCATGGTTATTGATAAAACTAAAAATTAAAGTTTCTGAAATAAGGCCACAAAACACATACTAAATATGTTTCCACAATACTTTTGACTAATGGATGTTGTGGCCTAGATTTTTTGCTTCAAAATGATCTGAAAATCACCCAGCCTAATAATTCACATAAAACAATACATTGATTTAAATTTTGTAAAACACTTTTTGTTTGGAAAGGCAATATACGTGTGAGCGGGAATCATGAATAATTCACAGCTGAGAAGACTCGCATAATGATGAGCCTTTCATTCAGGGGTGTCACACAAGAAAGAATTTGAGGAGGAAAAAGTAAATAAATAAATAAATATTATATATATATATATAAGTTTGGGGTCGGTACGATTTCTAATATTTTTAAAAGAAGTCACTTATGCTCACCAATGCTGTATTTATTTAATTAAAAATACAACAAAAATCTGTAATATTGTGAAATATTATTACAATTTAAAATAACTTTTTTCTTTTTTAATATATTAAAAAATATAATTTATTCCTGTGATTTTAAAGTTGAATTTTCAGCATCATTACTCCAGTCTTCAGTGTCACATGATCCTTCAGAAATCATTCTAATATGATGATTTGATGCTCAAGAAACATTTCTCATTATTATCAATGTTGAAAACAATTATTTACTGTCACAGTCTTCGTCTGCACCTGTCTGTCTTAGTCTGCACTGCACTCCCCAGAATCCTCCTTGTCTCCACACCTGTACTCACTCCCTCACTTACCAGCCTGTTCATCGTTATCTTCATCCGTGTCACCTGTCTTCACCTTGTTATGTTTGATTTGTGCTTGTATTTAGTTTGCTTCTCTTCAGTCTGTCCTTGTCGGTCCTTGTAGATGTTACCTTGTTGATGCAAGATGTTACCTTGTTGATGCAAGATGTTACCTTGTTGATGCAAGATGTTACGCTGTTTATGTTACGATTTGTTTTCACCGGTGTGTATCTCCTGCCTGTTTGTACCCTGAGTATTATTATAAGTAAAAGTTTTTTGTTCTTGAAAATTTGACTTCTCGTCTTCCTCTGCATACACCCACCCGTGACAGAAGGACCGACAAAACAACGGGACAAGATGGGCATACTCATCACCTCTGCCGATTCCACCAACGGTCTTCTGACCTCTTTCCAGGACGGCCGTCACATAGAGGAATATGTTGCCGAGTTCCTGGAGCTCTCGGATGGGGTAAGCTGGGCAGAGGACGTCCAAAAGACTGTGTTTTGGTATGGGTTGGACGATCATCTGCACCAGCAAGCTCCAGCAGCAGCGATCCCAAGGACATTCGCTCATTATCTGGACTACGTTCTGTTGTTGAGCGGCTCAGCCTACACTGTGGGTTAGGCTGATTGTAACCTCACCCCTCAACCACTGTCACCACCCGTCCTGAATCTCGTCCCCCCGAGACTATCCAGCCTGAGCCTTCACCGCTGGCCCGGCCCAGCACAGAGCCTTCACCGCTGGCCCGGCCCAGCACAGAGCCTTCACCGCTGGCCCGGCCCAGCACAGAGCCTTCACCGCTGGCCCGGCCCAGCACAGAGCCTTCACCGCTGGCCCGGCCCAGCACAGAGCCTTCACCGCTGGCCCGGCCCAGCACAGAGCCTTCACCGCTGGCCCGGCCCAGCACAGAGCCTTCACCGCTGGCCCGGCCCAGCACAGAGCCTTCACCGCTGGCCCGGCCCAGCACAGAGCCTTCACCGCTGGCCCGGCCCAGCACAGAGCCTTCACCGCTGGCCCGGCCCAGCACAGAGCCTTCACCGCTGGCCCGGCCCAGCACAGAGCCTTCACCGCTGGCCCGGAGCCCAGAGACTCCTTCACAGCTGATTCCATCTGGCCCAGAACATTGTGCTGACCCAGGCACCTGCCCCCCATTAATTCTTTTTTGGGGGGGGCCATAGACCCTCGCCGTGGGCGCCCAAGGGCCCACGGCCACCAGAAGGGTCGTCACCGCCACGGCCGCCCGAAGGGTCCTCACCGCCACGGCCGCCCGAAGGGTCCTCACCGCCACGGCCGCCCGAAGGGTCCTCACCGCCACGGCCGCCAGAAGGGTACCCACCGCCACAGCTGACCGAAAGAGTCCTCACCTCCACGGCCGCCCGAAGGGTCCTCACCGCCGTGGCCGCCCGAAGGGCCCTCACCGCCGTGGCCGCCCGAAGGGTTTGCTTTGCCTTAGTAGGTCGCGCCTGTTTGAAGGGGGGCGTACCGTCACAGTCTTCGTCTGCACCTGTCTGTCTTAGTCTGCACTGCACTCCCCAGAATCCTCCTTGTCTCCACACCTATACTCACTCCCTCACTTACCAGCCTGTTCATCGTTATCTTCATCTGTGTCACCTGTCTTCACCTTATGTTTGATTTGTGCTTGTATTTAGTTTGCTTCTGTGCAGTCTGTCCTTGTAGGTGTTACCTTGTTGATGTAGATGTTACCTTGTTGATGTAAGACTTTACGCTATTTATGTTACGATTTGTTTTCACCGGTGTGTATCTCCTGCCTGTTTGTACCTGATCTTTATCTGAAATAAAATCTTTTGTAACATTAAACACTACCGTTAAAAACTGTGGGGTCAGTAAGTATTTTTATTTTTTGGGGGAAATAAATAAAATAAATCAATACTTTTATTCATCAAGGAGGAATTAAATTGATCAAAAGTGACAGTAAAGACATTTATAATGTTATAAAAGATTCTATTTTAAATAAATGCTGTTGTTTTAAACTTTCTGTTCATCAAAGAATCCTAAAACAAATGTTACACAACTGTTTTCAACATTGATCATAATCATAAATGTTTCTTGAGCATCAAATCATCATATTAGAATGATTTCTGAAGGATCATGTGACTGAAGACTGGAGTAATGATGCTGAAAATTCAGCTTTGATCACAGGAATAAATAATATATTAAAATCAAAAACAGTTATTTTAAATTGTAATAATATTTCACTATATTACTGTTTTGTGTTGTATTTTTAATGAAATGAATACAGCATTGGTGAGCATAAGTGACTTATTTAAAAAAAAATTAAAAATCGTACCAAGCCCAACCTTTTCTAACCCTAACCCTAAGCCTAACCCCCTAACCTATATATATATATATATATATAATCCATATAAGTCAAAAGCACATTTTAGTGCATAGTCATGCCTGGAAACATATCTCAAATAGACTATATGGGCCACTCTACAGAATTTGTTCAAAGTTAGAGTTGGAAACATCTTGAAAAGAAAATCGTCTTTTCCCATAAATTTCTTATAAAGTATTCTTTTTTAAAGTACCCTTACATTGGAACAAATACTACAATAACATCATGGTTGTTGAGTTTATTTTTGACCGAACATACTATATATTTACATATGAGCAGAAACTGGCTAACAAAAGCTTATTTGATGTCTATTTTAGAATTAAAACGTTATAATCTATCCAAAAACTATGAAATGTTGTCTTTCATATTTCATCTGTAACATAAACAACAGCGCCCATATGTGCCCTTAATTCATCACGCACAGAAACGTGATTAAAATTTAAACAGTCTTTTTGCATTTTCAGAGACTATTCCATATCGGGAATAGAACAAAGCACAAGAATAAAAAACTTACTCACAATTCTCGGCTAGATCCGCCGCTCCTCGAAATGAAAATAAACCAGCACATGTTCTGAGGTAAATGTCCCAGGATTATTCCTCACACAGCCTCGCAAGACGAAATAGTACCTTAATCTGATGATTACATTTGTTGTGTTATCGCGTTTATGAGGGGCGTTGACTCGTTTGCATGTGTTGCTTCAGATCATTTGCGTTTGAATACCACGCGCTCTCCGTGGGCGTGTCACATTAGCAGAATAATGAGCTGAGAGAACGATAATGAGATTGGCTGACACCTCTCTCTTTTTTGTTATAGATTACATAAACAGAGAATATTTATTTTAGTTTTGAATTAGATATTTTAAAAGTACACACTTAAATTATTATAAAGATATATTGCTCATGCCTGGGTGAATAGTATTCGCTGAGCTTTGTTTAAGTTTAGCCCTCTGGGGTCGGCGGTATCGCGGGCGATACCAGCTGACTTTTTTTCTTATCAGTGCAAAAGAGACTCAAAATACTCTGTTGATTTTGATCTTTACATATAAGTGTTATACATAATTCAAAACTGTCAAATGTCTTCTTTTATTTGTGTACACTCATGATAAAAACAAAATGTTTTGTTTTTCGTAAAATAAAGAAAATAAACATGATGCGCGTTCTGCCGTCCTCCCAATGTGAAGTTCATTCTGAAACGCAACAGAAAATTATCTGTAACTCAGCTTATGTTTGTCAGACAGACTTAAAATGTATGTCTTTACAAAGCTTGGAATCTCTATTTTCAAATGATGTAAATGATATCAAAAGCAAATATTCTCTGTTTAAGTAATCAGTATGAAAGCAACGACATGTATAGTTTCTCAAACGCGTCCTAATTAACTCTAATGTGACCACACCCACGCGCAAGAGCGATTGACATGCAATTGATCCACGTGAAGGAGCAGACCTGAAAACGCCCTCGTCACCTCAAAACAAAGAATCAGGGACTTCAGTAGCCTACTCCTCTGCTTTACATCGAGTTTAGAAGACTGTGTTTGTGCTGTGTTGTGCTGAGCACCTTGAATTTACCTCAGAGGAAATAGAAGAATTATTTTTTGCGATTTGAAGATGAGAAAGATTTTTAAGGTAAGACATCCACTCATAATGTTATTGTTATACATTTTACATTGCGCAACTGGTCAAACTGGTGCCAGACTAAAACGTACGTTGTGAAATGAGATTGGAGAAAAAACATGAAACCTAATTTTAAATTTATATACATGTACACGACACAAGGATAATAAAACACAGCATGATATACGAGTATCTTATGAGTGTTTACTCTAATATGGTGAATATAATGTTTAGGAAAGTGTTTACTGATAAATACTGTGTTTGTGGTTATCTGCTCAAACGTAGATATGTATATGTGGTAACAATAATGTTTCATAGTTTGGAGCGGCTCAATCGCTTCAGTAAATGTTCTCTACACGTGCTGTGAGTTTCAGTCAGTCGCGCTGTGCGTTTGTAAAGCAAAACACGCCAAACAATAGGCAATCTCATTTCATTACGTCATAACGAATGGAAACATTTGAAGTAACATATGATCTATAAATTTTTCTCTTGTGTAGTGTTTCAGAAGTGTTAATTTTTTAACGATTTATAGGCCGCCTGGTATAGGCTATTGTTATTGCTATTTTATGCAGCCCTACACATAAAATGAACACCAGGTTGGTTGTGCCTTAGGCATGTGTGTAGCCTACAGTACACATATATGCCTACAATGCACAACCAACCTGGTGTTCATTTTATATATAATGTATGTGTGTGTAGTTTGTACATTTTAAATCGCAATTTTAACCAGAAAAATCTAAAATGTATTCCCCAAAATCGTGCAGCCTATAGTTTATCTTGACATCAGCATGTTCACAGTTGTTTCTTTTTTTTTTTTACAGGGACCAGATGCCACTGGATGAGTCCTGCTGACTTCAACATTCACATGAGTCTCTGTACATGAACATGGTGAAATGAAAAAATCAAACACCTTGGAAATGACAGGTATGTAGTCCTACTATGTTTCAGGAATGGCCCAAAGTTATGTGACTGTTCAAGTCTCAGTCTTTAGGTCAATGTGTTCAATAATGTGCTTTTTTGTCCTTTGTTGTGTATCTTTGGATTATGTTGTGTTGTAAATAAATCCAAACAATCAAATCCATTATTTTTTAAATCTCCTCATTCTTCGTGCAAGGCTCCTCATGATGATAGGGCCTGATAGCACCTGATAGGGCCGTTAGGGGAGGGTCTTTGTCTTTCTCAGATGTAAAATGCATTCATATTAATGAGAGATCACGCCCCTTTGCATAAAGCTTTCTTACACAAAACACGTCATACAAATTTTAAATGACTTTATTGTCTTATCTGAATGAGTAGTCAGGATGATTTTCACATAGTTTTGGAGCAAATACTCTAGTGATACATGCTATGTGATACAATTTTCAAAAGTCTTGTGAAGAAATAATAAGTATGGGTTTTATGACCATATTTCAGTGACAATTTCTTTTTGTTTTTTCACAAACCACGCATAAACGTCACTATCTCAACTACAAACTTTTACATACATGCTGCTGACATAATACTGTAGCAGAGTTTGTGCTGAATACAGTGTAATAAGACTTTAGCCATGAAAATGTCACAGGTAATGCTTTCTGTACACCTAAAGACTTTGAAAAGATTTAGAAAAGACTTTATACGATTATAAGCTCACATCTAAAAACTTGGGTTGACAGTTTTTAGTCTCAGACTAAAGACTTGCGATAATATCAAACATGTTTGATATGAAAGATAGAGAAAGACTGGCATAAATCGGGTCGCCGACTGCAGATTATCACCTCACATTTAACGATCGAGACGACGGGAGCGCGCCGAGACACCAGTAAGATTCCTAAAGACTGCCGGTCTTTAGTCTGGGACTGTGAAAATCCTTTGGTGTACGCCCGGCATAACAGAAATAAGCACAAATGTCAGAACACCTCCAGGACCCAGAAAATACCTCGAACCCCAGAGGGTTAAGAAAAAACACATGGTCAATAAAAATTTCTTTCACATAATGCTTTACTTTTTATGTGTCACAATGTTTGAATCAATGTGCTAACACACTATCACTGTAAAGCTGAGAAAAGTGTCAAAGCTTCAAAGAGTCATTATTTCTCCATTCCTCCTGCAATCAACTGCATGTTCTGACGTTTGGGGAAGACAACTGGTGATTCCACCTCTTTAAACCAGTGCCGTTCTCACTTAATTTATTTTTGCTAAGTGACAGAGATTGTGTGCGCAGTGGAGAACATTGCAAACATTAAGGGCTTTCGCACCGGAGAAACCTTTTCATAGTTCCTAGAACTATTGGCGAAAGTACCTGGATTTTGGCGTGTTTGCACAGCAGGAACTAGGAACTATTTTAGTTCTATGAACTCTTTTGGAGGAACTATATGAACTCTTTTGGAGGAACTATTTTATCTCTTACTTCAGAGTCGGTTTAAACCAGCGCTACAGGAACTACCAGTGACGTTAGTGTTCGCTGATTGGACGAAAGCACTCTAAAACCAGCACCAGCCATATTTAAAAAAGCTGTGTAAACACACAGATTATAGCTTATATATTTACTCCACAAACTAATTCTACGAACATGGAAAACAGTGATCGATGGGCCTCTTAACCTTTACGCTGAGGAGAAAATGCAACGCAACTTTGAGGTGACCAGGCGAAACATGATTATGCATTTCTGCTCAGTAGCAACACTGGACATCAACCACATGACAAATGCGTATAACTTTTCATTACTGTCTACTTTCGATGTATGACAGTTCTATCTAATAAGGTATGAGACAAGACTGTTAGACAGGTCGTAAACTAATGACCACGGAGGATGTGAGCACTATGTGCTCAGGGCTCTGCCGTTCTTAGCACCGTCAAAATTAAGGTCCGCCGCGGTGCCGAAATAAAAGTCCCAACAACAAGCATGGCTTACGTCACTTCATAGTTCCTACTGGTGGTGCGAATGACACCAGGAAAACTTTCCTATGGGAACCACTAGTTCTCGGGGAACCACCCTGGTGGCCAGTTCCTAGAACTAATTTCCTAGAACTATCCGGTGTTGATATTTGTGTTTTGAAAAAGTTTTTGATTGATGTTTTGACTCCTAACCAATTTTCTACATTTAAAATTGTCTTTTTATTTGGGCTAGTAAAATTAATTTCGGGCTACTAAAACCTGAAGAATGCTTGCGATCTACCAGCGATTTTGAAATTTTGTGAGTCCTGTCTCTAATTTATTTTTCTGTACCATACTAAAGGTCTAGGGTCCTTTTTTAGATAATGCAATTTGCAAGACCTGTTTCCTGTTTTGCTGTCAGAGGCGACGCCATTCCCCAGTAACTGAAAAAAAAGCTGCGAACCAAGCTTTTGGCAGTTCAACATCGGGATATCGTTCTGTCCCACATAAGGAGGTTGGGGTTGCGGCTCAACACCAAAAAGAGTGTACTCCTCCCAGCTCAGAGGGCCACTTTTCTAGGTGTATTATAGGATTCGACAACAATGCAAGCACGTCTGTCTCCTGCACGTATTTCTGCGATTCTCACAGCCGTAAAGAATGTAAAACTAGGTCAGTCACTCACTGCAAAACAGTCTCTGAGACTGTTGGGGCTCATGGTAGTTGCGTCCAACGTAGTTACATTTGGCCTCTGTACCTGCAGTGGTGGCTCGGGACCAAGGGGTTTTCTCCGAGGGGAAATCCGTTTTCGCATGATCAAGGTCGTGCGGCTATGCCTTCGTGCCTCGGTCATGTCGAAGAAACCTTGGTTCCTCGCCCAGGGCCCAGTGCTGGGGGCTTCTTGTCGACGCGTCACGCTATCGACGGATGCTTCCCTCACAGGATGGGGGGCGGTCATGAGTGGCTGCTCGGTGAAAGGTCTTTGGTTGGGGCTCATGGCAGTTGCGTCCAACGTAGTTACTTTTGGCCTTCTGTACATGAGACCCTGCAGTGGTGGCTCAGGACCAAGGGGTTTTCTCCGAGGGGAAATCCGTTTTCGCATGATCAAGGTCACGCGGCTATGCCTTCGTGTCTCGGTCATGTGGAAGAACCTTGGTTCCTCGCCCAGGCCCAGTGTCGGGGGCTTCTTTTTGACGCATAATGCTATCGACGGATGCTTCCCTCACAAGTCGGGGGCAATCATGAGTGGTTGCTCGGCGAAGGGTCCGGACAACACACTGAAGGTCTCGTATATCAGAGCAGATATCCTGTTGTGGCAGGGGCTGTGGCCCGGGGAATGGAAACTTCACCCCGAGGTGTTGGAGCTTCTTAGGGAGAACTTCGGTCAAACTACAAGTCGACCTTTTGCATCGCTTGTAAAATGCATTGCCCTTGTGGTTCTCCCTCACGCATCCAGCTCCGCTTATCAGAAGCTGTCGCGGTCTGTTTTCAGGTGTGCTTTATAGCTTCCTGGTCTATGACGTCACCCGCCTATGACGTCTCGCTCTTCCATTGGACTGATTAAACACGTGCTTCACGACGCAATCACGCAGAGCGTTCCCACCGCGTCTCAACGCAGCGTCTCAACGCAGCGTCTCAACGCAGCGTCTCGTTCCCTCTCAGGGAACCAGGGTTACATAGGTAACCTGAGACGTTTTCTATGTGAATATATAGTAAAATGCGTAATTTATTCCTGTGATCAAAGCTGAATTTTCAGCATCATTACTCCATTCTTCAATGTCACATGATCCTTTAGAAATCAGTATAATATGATGATGTGATGCTCAAGAAACATTTATGATTATTATCAATGTTGAAAACAGTTGTGTACCTTTTTTTTTTTAGAATTCTTCGATGAACAAAGTTAAAAACAACAGCATTTATTTGAAAAAGAATCTTTTGTAACATTATAAATGTCTTTACTGTCACTTTTTACCAATTTAATTCTTCCTTGAAGAATAAAAGTATTGATCCATTTTATTTATTTCCCCAAAAATAAAATAAAAATTCTTACCGACCCCAAAGTTTTGAACGGTAGTGTTTAATGTTACAAAAGATTATTTTTCAGATAAATGCTGTTCTTTTGTACTTTCTATTAATCAAAGAATCCTGAAATAAAATCATATTGCATCAACTGAGCATAAAATCATATTATACTGATTTCTGAAGGATCATGTGACACTCAAGACTGGAGTAATGATGCTGAAAATTCAGCTTTGATCACAGGAATAAATTACACTTTACTATATATTTACATAGAAAACAGCTGTTTTACATTGAAATATTATTTCACAATATTACTGGGTTTGTTTTGTATTTTTAATCAAATAAATGCAGCCTTTGTGAGCAGAAGAGTCTTCTTTTAAAAAACATTAAAAATCATACCGACCCCAAACTTTTGAACGGCAGTGTGTGTATATATATATATATATATATATATATATATATATATATATATATATATATATATATATATATATATATATATATATATATTGTGTGAGTGAAAAATCTAAAATGTATTCCCAGAATCGTGCATCCCTATAGATTGTCTTGATATCAACATGTTTACAGGTGTTTATTTATTTATTTTTTAGAAAGGGACCAGATGCCACTGGATGAGTCCTGCTGACTTCAACATTCACATGAGTCTCTGTACATGAACATGGTAAAATGAAAAGTCAAACACCTTGGACATGACAGGTATGTAGGCTACTATGTTTCAGGAATGGCACAAAGGTGTGTGACTGTTTAAGTCTTTGTCTTTAGATCAGTGTGTTTACGAATGTGCTTTTTGTCCTTTGTTGTGTATCTTTGGATTATGTTGTGTTGTAAATAAATCCAGACAATCTAAAAGCCATTCTTTTTTAAATTTCTCCTCATTCTTTGTGCAAGGCTCCTCATTATGATCGGGCCTGATAGCACCTGATAAGGCCATTAGGGGAGGGTCTTTGTCTTTCTCAGGTGTAAAATGCATTCATATTATTGAGAGATTCATGCCTCCTCGCATTAAAGCTTTCTCACACAAAACACGTCATACAAATTTTAAATCAATATATTGTCTTATCTAAATGAGTATGCGGGATGATTATCACATAGTTTTGGAGCAAATATTCTAGGCTACGTGATACAATTTTCAAAAGTCTTGTGAAGAAATAATCACTATGGGTTTTATGACCTTATTTTAGTGACATTTGTTTTTTCACAAACCACGCATAAACATTATTATCTTAAAAATAAAAACATGTACATACATGTTGCTCACATATTACGGTAGCCCCGTTTGTTTTATATAGAGTGAATTTACACCTTTGCCATTAACATGTTTATAAATAACTGAAAAAAGCACAAATGTCAGAGCATGTCAGAACACCTCCAGGACCCAGAAAAACACCTCAGACCCCTAAGGGTTAAATGCACAGAGGCAAATTAATTAATGAGATGAACAACAGTTCCAAACACTAATCAAACGATGAAAAGCCATTGCAACGAACTGAAAACTAGAACACAGAATTAAAACACGAGAGAAAACCCATCCAAAACAGAAATAAAGATTATTGGTTGATTATTATTGATAATATCTTACATCAGTGGTTCCCAACCTTTTGTCCTTGAAGCCCCCATCCTTACCTATGAGAAATGCATTCATATAAACCCCCACCACAATTCAAAGTGTAGAATTTTCTTCCAAAATTACGAACATCGTGAACAGTGAGCTTGCTCTGCCTGGTACAGTATTTTCTCTGCTGTCCTCTTTGCATCTGTCTTTAAACCATCTTCTGGCCTCTGTTAACGTCTTGCTTACAGACTTCCTAATATTTCCACACAAATTGTATTTTGGGAAATGATTGCAATGCATTTTGTGTGCAAGTCCAAAACAGAGAAATAAAACAAAAATGGTCAACCGACCATCAATCGGAACCATGTATAGAATCAAAGGAAGCAATTATTGTGGTAGAATTTTTCCCCTACGCACCTGACTTAAGTTGAACCAAGTGTCCCTGACACCTGCTAAATTATACTCGGGTGACTTCCCCTCTGACCGTGTTGGCTGACTCCTAAGATTAGCTATTCTGACTGCATAAAATGCAGAATTATAGTTACCTATAGAGTTATATTGTTAGTGTCAAAAGCAGCGAGACATCGTTAGACTCTATCACTCGGGAATAATATTGTCAGTTTCTCACTATTCCGTTAACTTGCTGTGCAGCAATAACCAAACGCACTCCAGCAAATTCCATTTACATGCTTTAATCACGGCCGGGAGACTTCTCTGACAATCTCTGAGAATCTCTCCCAGAAAGAATAATACACCAGGTTTTATAGGATAGACATACACAACAGTAAGAATAACACGAAATATTACTCATGATTATCTTTCCATATTTTGCTTCAATATGATTGGTTCAATCTGTGCAAAACAAGCCCCCTCTTCTCCCTCTGTTACTGGCATAGAGTTTAGAAGTTCATTTGATTACGCAATATGTCCTGGGACTGTTATATACTATTATATTCTTGATATTGTCTAGCCATCTCAAAGTTTCCACTGGTTTCAACACATCAACCTCAGAGTAAATTTAGTTTTTTTCAAGTGTTAGAATATTAGGCCTGTAGGAAAATGAATGTTAGATGTTAGTTAATTATGAATGGTTTAAATTACAGTTTTTTATTTTATTTAAAAATCTAGTACATTATCAACTGGTTCCGATCAGTGGCCGATCATTTGGAGCATTTCTAGAAACTACCTATATGAAAAGGTTTTTCATATCCATATTTGACCTCAAAGCATGTAAGTTGCCCAGGTTGGGAACCACTGCCTTACATCATCAGAGCAGCTTACCCACAGTGAGAGATAGGCGGCTCTGAAGTGGGTCGTAAGTGCTTGTTTGCCAATTATCCAAACTTAATTATACTTAATTATAAGTAAAGTTATTTGTGTCTGGAAAAGAGAAACATATGGACTGCAAAAAAACACATCTTCATTCAAATATTATTTCCATGAGTGTTGTCACGAGTCAATTTCTCCTTCATATATCTGATGATTTTTGAGTTAATTACTTAAAATGCAATTTATCATCACAAAAATAAATAAATAAATAAATAAATAAATAAAGCACAACTTTTGTGTCAGATTGTTATGTTGTAACACTAAATAGAATGGTAGAATTGTATACGTCACTTTGGGGCTGTGAAATCCACCAAGAAGAGAGGTTCCCAAAACTCAATCGATTTTATTTTAGGAGAGATGTGATATTTCTTCTTTTTTTAAGTAATCATACTTATTATGTTTGACTGGTAAAAGAAAATCGATTTAAGCAGACCAGAATGTCATAATGACTGAAGTGGTTATGACTTGAGTCTGTAAGCAATGGTCAGGCAGAACAGTATAACAACTGCATTGTGCAGAAAACACCCTGAAAACCTTATCAAATGCATATTGCAGCAACACCCACCCATTGAGAAAATATCAAAATGAGACATTAGATATATTCTGCTCTTTTAAAACAATTCTGTAGAAAGGCAGTTTTCATTGGATATGCAGATATGTGATTGCATTGTTAATATTTAATATATATTAATATAGTTTTTTTACTCTTTTCACACATAGTTTGTCCGCAGTGACCTTAGAAAACGTGTAATATGATCAGCATAGAGAGGACATGCTAACAAAGTCAGGCAGTTTATTCTTTAATCAGACACTGCCTTCTAATGAAAACACCATCTGCTGTCCTTGTTCATTCCCTGTTTCCATGTCAATGGGTCTATATTTAAGCAAATTAGTTTATCCTCACTACCAAATTAATTAATAGCTCAGTACATCACATGGCCCTCACAAACTATTCCAAACTTGTTCCAAACTGTTCATTTCTACTTAATGTGAGAGGTGCTCAGCATGAAGTCCTTTTGGTTTTGTAGCAGATTACACAGTACTAACAAGAAAGTACAATTAATGTTGGAGCCGATAGCCTCGTGAGCAGCACGCAATTGCTCCTCCGGTGACCTGAGTTCAATTCCCGGCTTGAGGTCCATTGCCGATCCCGTTCCCCTCTCTCTACCCTGTGCTTTCCTGTCTGATCTGTAGCTGTCCTATCTAATTAAAGAATTTTAAAAAAGGCCAAAGAAAGTATCAATATTAAATTTGGACACATACACTATCAAGGTCTTATTAAGGCAGTGGCTCCTCAGTGCTTCAATCTGAGCCCATTGCATTTTAATATACCCCCTAAAATGTGCCGGGGTTTGGTGGGGGGTAACTGAGAATGAATGGGGAAAAGTCACGAGAGGAGGCAATCCCTGTATTGCACTATGATTTGCTATTGCACTGTTCTTTCGAAAAATCCCACCTCACATCTACATCCGCACACTTGTCTGAAATAAAAAAAAAGAAATTAGAATGGTACTTTTTTTTATTTGTGCTTTTTTAAAGTATATGTAATGTTTATTTATTCAACCATGGAAAAGAATTAGGTTACTTGAAATTACTTAATTTCAGAACACCACTGCATGCCACTGCTTTGAAATCATTTAGAGTACAATGTAAATATGGTCATGGTGACAAATTCATACCATAATCAGTCCAATGCAGGTATTTCTTTGCAGTGGTTGGTACACTGAAAAAAATTGTGATTTACTTTGAAACCATTTTCACTTAGAATTGCTGAATTTCACAAATGATTACAAAGAAGTGGAACGTAACATTGAATTAAAAGGGAAATTTTATAAAACTGAAATAGTATTTTCTTATAAAACATACTCCAATAATATGCTTTATTTACTTTTTATTTTTATTAAATGTATTAAGTTTTAAGTATTAAGTAATTAAATGCCTTAATTTTGTCTCAGCTTGACATTGTTTTGTTCAGTAACAACATAACACAGTTGAGGTTGCACAGGAAAAAAAAAATTGTTACATGGGTATCTGTCACTAAAAACTTATCAAATGTCTTTAGTAGGTAATTTTAGATGTGGATGGTGCAAGCATTGTGGTAAAATGGTAAAAACTAAAACTTTCACAGATGTGTTTTCTGGACAAGTGTGTCCAATTGAATCTTTCATTAATTGTAATTCTTACAATGTAGTTTTCAGTTAATTTACAGGTCTTTATATAGGTGCATTTATATGGAGGTAGTTTTGTTTCTTTATTATTCAATCAAAAAAAATATTTTCAATTAAAAAAAACCTTCACTTCAATAAAAGAAGAACTTTTCAATCAAAGAAAAACTTTTCAATCAAAGAAAAAAAGTATTTGAATCCAAAAATATATTTGAGACTCAAAAAAATAAATTTGAACACTGCTTTTCTTTGATTGAAAATGTTTTCTTTGATCGAAGTCCGTTTTGTTTTGTTTAAAGCAACCTTTTTAACCTTTTGAAGTAACATTGTTTTTTGATTGGACCATATAATAGGTAGGACATTTGTGTCTTTATCATTCAATCAAAAAAGAAGTTGCTTCAAACAAACAAACAACAGAATCAATAAAAAAGTCACTTCAATGAAAAGATAAACATTTTCAAATATAGAAAATTGTTTTTGAATGCAAATAAAATATTTGAGACTCCAAAAATTGCATTTGAACACTTTTTTTTTTTTTATTGAAAATGTTCTCTTTGATTGAAGTAATCTTTTTTGTGTTTGGGCCATACATGGGTAGGACATTTGTGTCTTAATCATTCAATTCCAAAAAAGTTGTTTCAATCAAAAAAAATATTTTCAATCAAAGAAAAAACTGTTCAAATGCAAAAAAAAATTACCCCCTGAATAAAAAATGTATTGAAGAGAGTGTGTTTTTTCGTTGTTGGTTTTTTTATTTATTTGAAGTGAAAAAAATTTAGAAGTTCAAATTGTTTTGATTGAATCATTTTTTTTTTAAGTGAAAAAAGTTTTGAAGTTCAGATTTTTTCGTTTGAATCACTTTTTTTTTTGAAGTGCAAAAAGTTTTGAAGTTCACATTTTTTTGATTGAATCATTTTGACACAAACGTTCCGCAGTGGGCGGGTGGTTCTCTATTGGTCAGACATTTTTGATTGACAAGCGTCTACACCAACGACATCTTTCTGACAAAGAAGTCATGTTCGCCACTCGCCAGCAAACACTTTAAAGCAAACACTTATCGCCATAACGGTGGCTTACAATTTGTGATTTTCTCCTTCAGTGATTCTGCTTGTTAACATCAGGTGTCTTCAATAGTGGTCAATCATCACTCAATCAATCACTTAATTAGCTCATTAACTTTAACACTATTGAGTGTTAATTTAACACTCATTTTAACACTTTAACACTTTGACACTCTTGAGTCTGGAGCCAAATTAACTCTTAGGAAAGTTAATTTAACACTGAAGTTTTTGCTGTGTGAGTTCATGGGTGGAATAAAAATATGGCAGGACTTTTACTTTCTGACCCCTGGACTTTCCACCTCTGCTTGATGGTAGGGACTTGAGACTTGACTTACTCCCATCTCTGGCTCACGCATACTTTGTGGTTGATATGTGCCCTCGATGCGCACTTTTGCAGAGCCCACACTGATGCAAGCTCTACAGCACACTTCTTTTCAACAGTCAAAGCTGGGTTACGTTTTTGCACGTCGTGCACAATAACCCTAAAGGCACCGGGGTGGCGGCTTGTTTTTATATATATATATATATATATATATATAAATATAGCTGCGAGCAGCGATGAAGGGCCAAAGCTGGCGGCACCTCCACCCCGGTGCCTTTAGGTAAAGGCACCGGGGTGGCGGTGCCACCGGCTTGGGCCCGCAATCGCTGCTCGCAGCTATATTTATTATTATTATTATTATTTTACTACCTTTTGGGGGCCTTAACGTGCTCAAAAACTCTTGAAACTTTGCACACGGGTCAGAACCCGCGGCCAGGCGGTAGATGGTATCCGGGCGTGGCAGGGGGGCTCGACAGCGCCCCCTGGAGCGGGATTCGAAAACATTTCCATATATCAAACACGCTTGCATGAATATGAAAATCGGTACACATATAGATCTCATCGTTTCATATATCCTTCGTACTCTTACTTTTTACGCCAGCCCAACAGGAAGTCGGCTATTATGGGTTGTTTGGAAACTCATGCTCAGGAATTTGAAACACTTCTCCTAGGGAATTCACCCGATCGTCACCAAACTCGGTGTGCATGAAGTCAAGACATTGAGGATGGAAAATTGCCAGGGGATTTTTGATATCTCGAACGGTTTGGCCGTGGAAACAGGAAGTGTGTTATAATTTCTGCATACATTGACTGATCTTGATGAAACTTCAGCAGTGTGTTCGCTGTAAGAGGCCGATCAGATGGATGTGACTATTGTGATTCAAAGTTATAGCGCCACCAACTGGCAGCAGGAAGTGTGCCACTTTCAAAATGCTTTTAAATCACCCTCTTATTTTTACCCGATTTGCATAACTTTGTGTATAATGTAAACACACGGCAGATGTAGACATGTGAAAGGATTATTGATATCTTAGATACTGTTGCCGTGGTAACGCATCAAACTTTAAGATTATTTTTTGATGCTTTTGAGACTCTTAGCATACTTTAAATTGCATGAAACTCGACAGACACATCACATTTATTAGCCAGTAGACATGTGCAAAGTTGCAGAAACGGGTGTGGTGCAGGGGCTCAGTAGCGCCACCTTTTGACAAAAGAGGGGGAGTTAGGTCTATACTTTTATCTACAATCTTAAAACTCAGTATGTATATTGTTCATATCGAGCTGGACAACTTTCTAATTTACAGTTATTAGCTCAGACCAACAGGAAGTCAGATATTTTGGTTTGAATGTGGATGTTTTGGAGAATTTTCTCTTCCTCTCTCTCTGACCCTACGTCTCTCCGTGTGTTTGGGGGGAGGGGGATTTGTCTGCTGAGTGAGAATGCTTTTATTATTTTTTTTCGAGGTTTTGGGGCCCTTAACGGGCTCGAAAACTCTTGAAACTTTGCACACAGGTCAGAACCCGTGGACATCAGGGCCGGGCTGAAGCTGGTACCCGGGCGTGGCAGGGGGGCTCGACAGCGACCCCTGAAATGCGATTCGAACACTTGTCCATATATCAAACATGCTTTCATGTAATAATATGAAACTCGGTACATATTTAGATCTCATCGGGCCGAACAACTTTCGTGCTTAAGTTTAACGACTGCTCAACAGGACGTCAGCTATTATGGGTTGTTTGGAAAATGCATGCTTTTATTTTTTATATACTTCTCCTAGAGAATTAATCCAAACACCACGAAACTCGGTCAGCATGAAGTCAAGACATTGAGGATGATAAATTGCCAGCGGATTTTTGATATCTCGAACGGTTTGGCCGTGGCGAGGAAATGAATTTATGACTAAAAAAGGACACATAAAGTGTGTCATAACTTAGTTAGTTTTACCTACAGTTACAAAACTTGGCGTGTATATTGTTCTCTTCAAGCCGAACAACTTTCTAATTTACAGTTATTAGTTCCGACCAACAGAAAGTCAGATATTGTGGTTTGAATGTGGATTCTGAGAATTTTCTCTCCCTCTCTCTGACAGTCATAAATAGGGCTATACTGCCCTCTTGTGTCCAAAATTATATTTATATATAAATATATTACGTATGTGACTGAGGATGTTGTGTTTTATAGCGAGTGTACACAAATATAAGTAAACAGTTTGCAGTCTGAATGATATCCTGTATGAAAAAAATGACGGAGTATGTTTCCACTGTTCACACACAGTTCGATCGCGCCCGCGCCTCTCTCTCTCACAAGCGCGCACACACACACACACACACAGTTCGATCGCGCCCGTGCTTCTCTATTTCTCTCTCACACACACACACACACAGTTTGATGGCGCGCGCCTCTCTCTTAAGCTTGAGTGTGTGTGTGCGCGCGAGAGAGGCGCGCTGGCGCGATAGAACTTTGTGTGTGTAAGAGAGAGAGGGAGAGTGAGAGAGTGAGAGAGAGAGGCGCTGAAATCATTTTACGGAAATCAATTATTTATAATTCAGATGAGAATAAAGTTAGTGTTAATTAAATTTATAAGGAACATTTAGTTTTTCTGTTCTGAATATCATTAAAACAGAAAAGGCAGAGACAACATAATGATGAATAATCTTAAGATATTATATCGTATGCTATGTGATGTGAATACACCCATGTTAAACATTAAAATGTACTTCCATTGCATATCATAGGACACATAAGCGTAAAATATAATTACATTAATAAACCTGTACAAAGACCTCCAGATAAATACTGGGCTTCTATATTTACACATTTAAGTGCTGAAAAACATATTGAGCAATGACATCCTATGACATTAAAAAGTATTCTATATTTAAATTATCTCATATATGTGGCTATTGTGGTTCAAGATCATAGGTCCTGTCCCAAATGGCACACTTCATATGAATACTCGGTCTTGTGTACTTATTTCATGTGTCCGTTAAATCCATGAGACCCATGGATGAGGTGTCTCATTTTTCATTTTATATTTCAGAAGGTTGCTCACGCATACTTTGTGGTTGATATGTGCCCTCGATGCGCACTTGATGCACCCAAACTGATGCAAGCTCTACAGCACACTTCTTTTCGACAATCAAAGCAGGGTTACGTTTTTGCACGTCGTGCACAATAACCCTAAAGGCACCAGGGTGGCGGTGCCACCGGCTTCTTTATATATATATATATATATATATATATATATATATATATATATATTTATTAGGGCCCAAGCCTTGAAAAGGCGAAGGCCCTATTGTTTTCCTTTGGATTATTAGGGTCCAAGCCTTGAAAAGGTGAAGAAAAGGCGAAGATTTTCAATGGATTTTTTTCTCTCTTCCAGTGATAGTTTAAACACAAAATCATAAATAGGGCTATACTGCCCTCTTGTGTCCAAAATTATATTTATACGCACTTTTATTTATTTATTACATGTATTACACACACACACAAATAGTTCGATCGCTCCCGCGCCTCTCTCTTTCTCACACACACACACACACACACACACAGTTCGATTGCGCCCGCGCTCTCTCTCTCTCTGTCTCTCACACACACTCACACACAGTTCGATCGAGCCCGCGCCTCTCTCTCTGTCTCACGCACATACACAGTTCGATCGCGCCCGCGCCTCTCTCTCTCTCTCTCACACACATACACACACACACACACAGTTTGATCGCGCCCGCGTCTCTCTCTCTCTCTCTCTCTCTCTCTCTCTCTCTCTCTCTCTCTCTCTCTCTCTCTCTCTCTCTCTCTCACACACACACACACAGTTCCCTTTCAAGGGAACTTCGAGCTGCGTCAAACGCTGCGGGAACGCCCCTGCGTTGTGCGTCATGAAGCACGTATGGAATCAGCCCAATGGAGAGATGAAACGTCATAGGCGGGTGACGTCATCGACCAGGAAACTATAAAGCACCCCAAAAACACAAGCGCATTAGCTTCTGTGCTTTCAGTCGCGCTACATGTGAATCTGTCCCTGTGTGATATTGTCTGTCTTACATACCCTGCACCACACAAACAATTTATCCCTATATATATATATATTGAGAGATTATGGCGGACGAACAGCAGTTTAGAAAGTGTGTTCCTCCCTGCTCGCGTTATTTAACGAGCGGGGATACACATGATCTTTGTGTTGTTTGTTTGGGAGTTCAGCATGCCCAGTTTGCTCTCGAGGGAGCAGACTGTGAGCATTAGCGTTTGCCGTTAAGGACGCTCCGCTCCCGCCGATCGCTCTTTGAGGAGAGCGGTTCGGTGCGCGCTCCCCGCGGTTCGGGTCCCGCTTCTGCCGAGGCAGAGCGGCGGCGCTTATCGTGGGGATCGCAGATGGATCTCACAGCGGGGTTTGAGACGGGCTCTGCCTTATCTCTCCCTTCACCTGTGAGATCCAGTGCCTCAGTCCCGGGTTCGGAAGCACGCGCTGCGGTTTCTTCTGCTCGGGCTGAGGCACCAATGCTGCAGCTATCCAGTTCTGAGGAACTTGATGTTGTTAGTGTTGAGGGAGATGTGGAGGATTCGCCACCCCACACTCCTGAGAGTGATGAGCTTATGGAGGTGTTAACAAGAGCTGTTGAAAAACTTAATATTGAATGGCCAGTGACTAGACAGGAGTCTGTTTCTAAATCAAAGTTGGATGAGAGATTTTTGCCGTCACGTGTGCAGCCTCCACGCCGGTGCCTGCCGTTTTTCCATGATCTCCACACCGAGGTGTCGAAATCATGGAGAAAACCGGTGTCATATAGAGTGTTTAGTCCCCAGACTTCAACATACGCTAATATTATGGGAGCCAAGGCTCATGGTTATGGTGCTTTGCCTCGTGTGGAAGAGACGCTTGCGAGCCATCTCTCCCCCGAAGCAGCATCATCTTTTAAGGCACCGGCATTACCCACCAAGCCTTTAAGAAACACTTCGGCTTTGGTGGGTAAAGCATATTCGGCAACAGGTCAGGCTGTGTCATGTCTGCATACTATGTCAATCTTGCAGGCATACCAGGCTGATCTGCTAAGGGACATGAGTGAGAGTGAGGAGGTCAGTACTGACGTAGTTCGCGAACTGCGTCAGGCTGCTGATTTATCCCTGCGTGCCACCAGAGAATCGGCCAAATTAATGGGTCGTTCTATGGCAGCTCTGGTGGCCGCAGAAAGACATTTGTGGTTAAATCAGACTAATATTAAAGAGAGAGAAAAAGCTTTTCTTTTAGATGCTCCTCTTTCTCCCATGGGGTTGTTTGGTGATGCTGTGAATTCAGTTATCGATAAATTCCAAGAAGAAAAGAAACAAACTGCAGCTTTTAAAAAGTTTCTTCCCCTTAAAGTTCATGTCCCTGGGGCTGCTGGGCGGGAGCAGCCCCGGCCGTCTTCGAGCTCATCACATAGAGCGCAGCAGAGGCAGAGTGTCGCGTCTCGTGCTCCCCCTGCTGGACAGTGGGCTCAGCCGCGACACTCTCAGCCGAAGCCTTCTCCCAGTAGAACTGATCTGAGGACAGTTATATTGGCTAAGAAGGCTTCGGCTAAGAAGAAGTCCTGACGCCAAGCCGTTCAGGATGCTGAGGGTGGTCCCCACCGAGGCGGAAAGGTGTTCACCTCTTTTTACGGTGCCCATTCCTCCTCGGTGCCCTCAGGGGCTCGTTCTGCCAACCCCGCCTTTATGCCGGGGCACAGACGATCCCAGCGAGCGCTTTCCCGAGGGACGCTCGCTCCCTCTGAGGAGGGTCTCAGAGCGGTCAGACCAGTTGTTGCCTGCCGGTGCGCCGTTACAGGGCGCTGCGTCTGCTGCTCAAGTTACACCAGAGGCCAGTCTCGAGAGGCTGGTACCCTTAGTAGAATTTCTGGCAGAGTGGAAAAGCCTTCCAAAAATATCTCATTGGGTCCTGCAGACAGTAGAAAAGGGTTATGCTATCCAGTTCAGGTGTCGTCCACCAAAATTCAGAGGGGTTCTGCACACAGTGGTGGGCCCCGAGCAGGCTCTGGTATTGGAACAAGAGGTGAAAACGCTCCTTCAAAAAGAGGCTATAGAACGGGTTCCTCCTCCCAGTTTGGAGTCAGGTTATTACAGCCGATATTTCATCGTTCCAAAGAAGGATGGGGGGTTGCGTCCAATTTTAGACCTGCGCATATTGAATCGCTCGGTAGGGAAGCTAAAATTCAAGATGCTCACTATCAAGCAGATCGTGTCTCAAATCAGGTCCGAGGACTGGTTTGTCACGATAGATCTGAAGGACGCATACTTCCATGTGTCCATCCTTCCACAACACAGGAAGTTCCTGAGGTTCGCCTTCGGGGGCGAGGCGTACCAGTACAGGGTTCTTCCGTTTGGCCTAGCTTTATCTCCCCGCACTTTCACGAAATGCATGGATGCAGCACTAGTGCCTCTGAGGCTTCAGGGCATTCGTATTCTCAATTACATCGACGATTGGTTGATTTTAGCTCAGACCGAGCAGATGGCGGTTCGGCATCGAGATGTCGTCCTCGCTCATATCAGAAAGTTGGGGTTGAGGCTGAACGCAAAGAAAAGTGTATTATCTCCTTCCCAGAAGACCACTTTTCTGGGTGTCGTTTGGGATTCGGTATCGATGCGGGCGCGACTCTCTCCGACCCGCATCGCTTCGATTCTCTCAGCTGTGAAACAAGTGAAGCTAGGCCAGCTACTCACTGTCAAGCAGTTTCAGAGACTGTTGGGTCTGATGGCAGCAGCGTCCAACGTTATACCTTGCGGCCTGTTGTACATGAGACCGCTACAGTGGTGGCTCAGGACCAAGGGATTCTCCCCGAGGGGAAATCCGCTCCGCACGTTCAAAGTCACGCGGCGCTGCCTTCGTGCTCTGGTCATGTGGAGAGAAACTTGGTTCCTATCCAAAGGTCCTGTGCTGGGGGCTCTTTGTCGTCGCATAACGCTAACGACGGATGCTTCCCTCACAGGGTGGGGGGCGGTCATGAGTGGTCGCCCAGCCCAAGGTCTGTGGCAGGATCATCATCTTTCGTGGCACATAAATTGTCTAGAGATGTTGGCTGTGTTTCAGGCTCTGAAACACTTCCTAACAGACCTGAGAGGCCATCATGTGTTAGTTCAATCAGACAACACGTCGGTGGTCTCTTATATAAATCATCAGGGGGGCCTGCGGTCTCGCCGGCTTTACAAGTTGGCCCGTCAGATCCTCCTGTGGTCCCAAGGGAAGCTACTATCTCTGAGAGCAATGTATCTCCCTGGGTATTTGAATGTGGTAGCAGACTCCCTGTCGAGGCAGGGGCCGAGGCCAGGGGAATGGAGACTCCACCCCGAGGTGGTGGAGCTCCTTTGGTTGAGTTTCGGTCGCGCCGAGGTGGACCTATTCGCTTCCAAGGAGACCACTCATTGTCATCGGTGGTTCTCCATCACTCTTCCAGCCCCCCTGGGGTTGGATGCTATGGTGCAGCCGTGGCCGAGGTCACGTCTGTACGCCTTTCCCCCGATTGCTCTGTTACCAGGAGTTCTGGAGAGGGTCCGCCGGGACGGGGTCAGTCTACTACTAGTAGCCCCGTTCTGGCCGGCCCGAGTATGGTTTGCGGACCTGATTTCTCTCCTGGACGGTTCTCCTTTGGAGCTCCCGGTCAGGAGGGATCTACTCTCCCAGGCGGGGGGCACGATACTTCACCCCCGCCCAGAATTGTGGAAACTGTGGGCTTGGCCTCTGAGGGGGCCCAGCTCATAGACTCCGGTCTCTCAACCGAGGTTGTTGAGACCATTCTTAACTCCAGAGCTCCATCCACGAGGAAGCTTTATGCCTTGAAGTGGAAACTTTTCACTTCTTGGTGTGGAGAACACCTGCAGGACCCAGTTAACTGCCCAGTGGGTGCAGTGCTGGAATTCCTGCAGGAGCGCTTCTCCACAGGGTTATCCCCCTCCACACTAAAGGTGTATGTGGCGGCACTAGCTGCTTACCACGTCCCTTTAGGTGGAGTTTCTCTTGGGAGACACCCGCTTATAACTCGTTTCCTCCGTGGCACTTTGAGGCTGAGGCCAGCAGTTCGTACGAGGGTGCCGACTTGGGATCTGGCCATTGTATTAGAAGGTCTTTCCCTAGCTCCTTTTGAACCTATCGAAGAAGTTCCCGAGAAGTTTCTCACTTTTAAGACTATCTTTTTGCTTGCTATCTCTTCACTAAAAAGAATCGGAGATTTGCAGGCTCTGTCGGTTTCACCCTCGTGCCTGGAATTTGCACCTGGCATGGTTAAAGCTTTTCTGCATCCTAGACCAGGTTACGTTCCTAAGGTTCCTACTAATATTGTTAGACCTACGGTTCTGCAGGCTTTCTGTCCTCCTCCATTTATGTCATCGGACCAGGAGAAACTTAATTCACTCTGCCCTGTTAGGGCATTAGACGCTTATGTCCACAGAGCTGCCCTGTGGAGGAAATCAGAACAACTTTTTGTATGTTTCGGGCCACCCAGGAAAGGGTGTCCGGCGTCTAAACAGAGAATGAGCAAGTGGGTGGTTGAGGCTATCTCACTTGCTTATGAGTCGGCTGGCCAGCCTTCACCTTTGGTTGTCCGAGCTCACTCTACCAGGAGTATGGCTGCTTCTAAAGCTCTTTTGTCGGGGGTTTCCCTGAGTGATGTTTGTGATGCGGCTGGATGGTCTTCACCGCATACTTTTATTAAGTTCTATGACCTAGACTTAAGCTCTACCCCTGGGGCACAGGTGCTCTCGTCCTCTGTGCGCTAGTCTCACATGACGGTCATTTGGTCCTATGGCGACGTGGGTATTCGCGTTCCCGCAGCGTTTGACGCAGCTCGAAGTTCCCTTGAAAGGGAACGTCTCGGTTACGTATGTAACCCTAGTTCCCTGATAGGGAACGAGACGCTGCGTCGCTCCGCCATACTCCCGGCACTCCCGTTAGCGCTTCCTTCAAGCCTATCAGAAGCCAATGCGCTTGTGTTTTTGGGGTGCTTTATAGTTTCCTGGTCGATGACGTCACCCGCCTATGACGTTTCATCTCTCCATTGGGCTGATTCCATACGTGCTTCATGACGCACAACGCAGGGGCGTTCCCGCAGCGTTTGACGCAGCGTCTCGTTCCCTATCAGGGAACTAGGGTTACATACGTAACCGAGACGTTCGATCGCGCCCGCCTCTCTCTCTCTCTCTCTCTCTCTCTCTCTCTCTCACTCACTCACTCACTCACACACACACACACATAGTTCGATCGCGCCCGCACCTCTCTCTCTCACAAGCACACACACAGTTCGATCGTGCCCGCGCCTCTCTCTCTCCCACACACGCACACACACAGTTCGATCGCGCCCGCGCCTCACTCTCTCACACACGCACACACACACACACACACACAGTTCGATCGCGCCCGCGCCTCTCTCTTTCTCCCTCACACACACACACACACACACACACACACACACACACACACACACACACACACACACACACACACACACACACACACACACACACACACACATATTGGAACGTGAGTGAAGTACAAAGCCTATTATAAAGAATAGTTTAGCATCCAAATACATCGCAAATGTTGAAACAGTTTGATTCTAATGAGAGAGTTACGTGAGCCCAACACCACTTACTTTCACTTTGGCTTCACATTATTTCGGTTACTTCTTGTTTATAGTTTTTTTTAAATTCTTGTTCTGTTCTGTATATCATTAAATTTAAAGGATTGCTTGTGTAATATTTTGAGTGTATCATCAAATCAGAATAATTCTCTTGGTTTAGTGATTCCCTAGTTATTTTTTTTATTTATTTTTTCATTGTTCTAATCAGGTAAGGCAAGTAATATTCTCTGTGTCTTTATATATATATATATATATATATATATATATATATATATATATATATATATATCATCTGAATTATAAATAACTTATTTCTGTATAAAATAAAAATTCTAGAATAATCCAGACCAACCAGAGCGCACTATTCCTACAACATCATCAGTGCTGAAGCGGAACTACCAGAGCCGATCGGCAGATAGCGAGCAGATGCAGCATATGTGTTGTATCGAGGCAGGGTTAGGCCAGGGGAATCCATTTGCAGCTTTTTTATTAAGAATGGTCAAGACAGGCAGGGTGAACAATGGCTAACAGGGCAGAAGAGAAAAGGCAAAGACAAACCAGGTTGACCGGCTAAGGACAAAGACCTCCAGATAAATACTGGGCTTCTGGATTTACACATTTAAGTGCTGCAAAACATATTGACCTAAAAATTACTGTAAATTTAAATGATCTCATATATGTGGCTATTGTGGTTCACGATCATAGGCCCTGTCTCCAAATGGCACACTTCATATGAATTTTCGGTCTTGTGTACTTATTTCATGTGTCCGTTAAATCCATGAGACCGTAGGCTGTCTCATTTTTCATTTTAGGTTTCATAAGGTTGTTCACGCATACTCTGTGGTTGATATGTGCCCTTGATGCGCACTTTTGCAGAGCCCACACTGATGCAAGCTCTACAGCACACTTCTTTTCAACAGTCAAAGCGGGGGTTACATATTTGCACGTCGTGCACAATAACCCTAAAGGCACCGGGTGGCGGCTTTTTTTTTATTTTTATATATATATATATATATATATTAGTCGTGGGCCGTTATCGGCGTTAACGTGCTGCGTTAACCTGAGACTCTTATCGGGCCATAAAAAAAATATCGCTGTTAATCTATTCTCAAAGTTGGGTTGGGATCATAAAATAGCTTTTTCGAATATCGTTATATTTTCGCGCAAATCGCGCAGCAGGGTATTTTCCTGTCAGGGACACAAGGTGTATACTTTTACATGTTACGTTGTGCGATCGTTCCTCTCCTTACTTTACATGTTGTTAAATGAGTTTATTCCAAGTGCGCTGTATCTTTTTTATGGGCATGAGCGATTCTCAATTTACAAATGAATCACTCTTTTGGGTCGATTCTGTTCAAAGACTTCATCAAACAAGTTGGCAGATCTGTCTAAATCGGTTCGCGAATCAGTTCTGTTCAGTTCCTCACGCACTGAATCGTCTGAAGCGCGTTCAATCACACTCGACACAGAGTCATAACAGGAAGATTTAAGAACATCAAGAGCTACAGTTTAGTCCAGTGAAAGCAAATCTGCAAATGCATCATATTTTTGCCAGCGATGAAGATCTTTATTAGTTGAACATCTTCGTATGATGTCTGTGAATGAATGATTCCACAGGACGATACATTCGATTTCATTTCATTCAGGTAATACATTTTACAACCAATCAGATTATTACGCCACGATAGCACTACTAAAAAGTATGACATTATCCGTTGGACATATACATTAATTTATAGGCTACAAAATAAATAAGCTACCATTGTGTACAGTTTATGAAATGAACACCCGCAATCCCGCGGTAATGTGTGTGTATTGCGCAGGGGCATAGTCACACGAATAGTTTACATTGATTGAAACTAATTTGTTTAAAAAGGAGGAGGCTATTGCCGGTAAAGGCAGGTTCACATAAAATCATTATAACATATGACATTATTTTTTGATCTAACGAGCATCTGGTTTGGCGATGCAAAAACGGACTGTAGCTATGTCGTGCTTATTGTTTTTTTCTTCTTCCAATTAGCCTAAGTTACTATGTTTTAAAAAAAAACGACGAAAACATGTTACTTTTTCAATTAATAAACAGTTTGTTTGATGACAAATCGCTAAAGATGAAACTGGCCTCCCTTTCTGTCATTGTAATTGTGCAATTGTTTTATAATTTTTTTTGAACGATATCCGACTGCTCCTCTATTGTCGAATGGCATTTTTGGCAGAAATTCACATCCCTACGCGAGGCGAACTATTCTCAAAGACTTACTTTTAGTCATTATTTGGGTAGCACACATATTCTGAATGCCTTCGGCAGAATTCAAATGAGCCATTTTAATCTAGATTAATCTAGATTAATTCCAAGATTCCAGTGAGATTAATCTAGATTAAAAAAATTAATCTATGCCCACCTCTAATATATATATATTATATATATATATATATATATAGCTGCAAGCAGCGATGAAGGGCCAAAGCTGGCGGCACCGCCACCCCGGTGCCTTTAGGTAAAGGCACCTGGGTGGCAGTGCCACCGGCTTGGGCCCGCAATTGCTGCTCGCAGCTATATTTTTCTATAACGCTTTTTACAATATAGATTATTTCAAGGCAGATTTACAGCTTTACAGTTATGTTGCGTTTATAATTTTGTTCAGTATAGCCGCTCTGGATAGAACAGTGATGTCATCGTCCAAATGTCATTCATGCACAAACTATTCATTGAGCGCTAGCAAAAGTGTTTGTTTTGCAGTTGATGGCAGCAATTTTCCACTAAACTATGGCACGTTTCATGTTTTCACCATGAAATAAACTGCGAAATGTCTGCTTTAATGTTACATTTTACATAAAACGTTGCAACTTTTGAAAAACCTGTAGCCTATATAAATATCATTAATAATTTTGGCAAATAAATCTAAAAAATGCCATATATCCCCTTAAAAACTGCACAACTGTAGAGTAAAACATTAATTAATAAACGTGATAGTGAATACATCTAAAAAAACTGACGTGATTGTTACAAATCACACTGTCTGTGGCCTCTGGAGAACTGGAGAACAACTGTTAGCATAAAGTTTAAGGTAAAAATAACTGCCATTAAATTATATATCTTACTGCAATTAGATAAACTGTTCACTCATTACATTACCTCTGTCTTTATCCCCTTTTATCCTTTTCTCTTCCGTTTGGCACTGTTGCAGACTATAATGCTAATTTAAAATATGTCATGTAAATTTGGCCATCCGTCACAATCAGGTAACTTTCACCATGTCTAGACCTGCCAGTTCCGTTTCTACTGGGTGCTTGAGTGTGTTAAGTGCCCTCAAACGAAAGCAATGCTGTCTACATTGGATGCAGCGAAGGGCGACGCTGCACAACAAATTACCAACAGTAAACTGATCGCACGCGCTCTGTTTCTGACGCACTTCAAGCACTCGCTGGGCGCGGGGAGATTGATGCCTCGGACCGGAGTCGGGGGAGTTTTTTTGCTTTATTTTGTAGTATTTTGAATTTATGTTTTTACAATAGTATTTGTAAAAAAAAATCTAAAAAAGAAATTCTCTCGTTCACGTTTAAATGAGTTCATCAATGGATTTTTATGCTTAACCATGTGAGTGCCTTGAAATAATTAACACTTTATTTCGATAGTCTACTTTAGACATTCTACTAACTATTATTATACAGTATAAGTAACTTTGCAGCTACATGTCAACTAACTGTCATTAGAGGATTAGTAGACTGTCTGCTTAATATTTGCCAACACTTTATTTTGCTGGTCCCCTAACAGACATTCTACTGACTATAAGTAACGTCAACTTATTTTCCTAACCCAAACCCTAACACCTAATCCTAACCTAACAGTCTACTGACAGTCTACTACAGCCTACTTATACTCTAATGAGAGTTAGTTGACATGTAGTTGAAAAGTTACTTATAGTTAGTAGCAGTGTTGTGCCTGAACACGTTCATTGAACGATAGTTCATGAACTCGTTCATATTTTGGGTGAACGTGAACTGAACGTATTGTATTGTATTACTGATGAATGTTACTGTGAACTTGTTCATTCTGGTGTCTGTGAACGGCAGCACTCTAAGTTGAACTTCGTTCAATAGGGTGCCAGATTTCTATATAGCCTTCCAGGCGAAAACCCGGCTAAAACACACCGTAAACAGGCCTTAAGACCTGTTTTTTGTTCTGTTCTTTGTCAGTTCTCATCACATGTACCTGGTTGTTTTGTTCCTCTTTATATTCTCATGTTTGAGTATAAAGTTAAATAAACTGGGCCTGCTTGCGATCCGATCCAGCAGTCATCTTTATTGCAACCGGCTGTGACAGATGATTGGTCAGTTATAAAAATTAATTATCTTCATCTGCCAACACAAGTTCAATGTTTAAGTCACGCAAGAATGGATCTGATTCATCTGTTATCATTCTGGTCCTGTCAGTCGGGTCAAATGTGTAACATTTGCAGAGATAAAACTGAGACTGATGTGAATGTGTAATTAACCTGTTTGTGAACTGACAGTATGTTTATTTCATTTTAAAGATGACTGAGCAGCATTGGGCCACTGTATCTTAGAAACAGTTCTCCTGCTTGCTTGGTCTCTATCTAGAGGGTAGGGACTTGCAAGCATTTCGGTCAACGGATCGGGCCTGTAATTCGGGCCGGCTAACTCTCAGGATATTGAGACCCCGGCCTGGATATGTGCCCAAGGTTCCTACCTCTCCTACGGGACCAGGTGGCAAGCGCTGCACCGGAGGAGGCAGAGGCAGACCCAGCCCTGGCTTTTCTCTGTCCGTCTGCTCCATTGCGGTTATACGTCCTCAGAATGCAAAGCCTAGACCTCAGACCAGCTCTTGTCTGTTACGGAGACCAGCAGAAGGGAAGGCTGTTTCCAAGCAGAGGTTGGCCCACTACATGTGGTTGCCTTCATCTTGGTTATTTCCCAGGATGCACGTGCCCACCTTGGTGGTGAGCTCCTCCTAAGTGAGAGTGTTTCTCCCTCATAGGCATTGACACAGAGTGCCTCACTGAACAGATGTTAATAGAGTTGTGGGCTGGGCGAAACCTATCACGTTCGCTAGACATCTAGCCTATTTGTCGAACCGCTGCTTCCCGTGGGCTCCCTTCACATGAAGCCAGTTTCACTGTAAGCCCGGTTCGAAGTGTCGGCTTGCTGCGCCATTCCCCTCCTATGGACTGGATACGTGCGCAATTCTTGCTCCAGTAGAGTTCCCCTTATTAGCCGAACCCTGTCGAAATACCCTTCGGCAACGGATGTGGTGGAACGTCCAAAGCCAGGCCTATTACTCGTATGCACTGGTGGAACCTGTGTTAGGCTAGGTCCATATGTTGTGATCCCTACGGCGGTCCCATAACTGTATTCTTCCACGGTACGGCTTCCTGCGGCGAGCCCGTGTCGGCTCAGCCGTCACTGTCCCTTTCATAGGCTGGAGCCACCCCAGTGACATTCCATATGTTGTACTGCCCAGTCATCCGCCCAGTCCATATGTGTATTCTCCACGTTACCTCCCTTCGGGCAGGATGTGGCTTCCGCAGTGTATTCCTATCCAACGAAAGAAAACGCTTCCCAGTGGTCTTGTGGAACAGCAGTGACTTCCCTGGCCTAAGCCCTGTCCCATCTCCGCCTCAAAATAATGCGGGGGGATCAGAAGGCTTTTCGTCTAGGCACTGGAAGGTGGCAGCACTAGATGGCGTTTTAATTGGGATCCCAATCAGTCGACACATCGACCACGTCAAACGTGAACGACTGAAAGGGAACGTCTCGGTTATGTATGTAACCCTCATTCCCTGAAGGAGGGAACGGAGACGTAGTCCCGTCGCCACTATTTCTGGACCACCGTTGACTCAAGAGTTACGCCCGGCTCCTCAGCAAAAGAAAACTAGTGCGTGCATCCACTTACGTATTTAGACACCGCGGGGGCGGAGTGTGTGATGCATTTCACGCACGCCAATGTGCATTGGCTCGTTTTAACAGTACTTGAAGATGACAGGCTCCCTGGCGTGATCCCAATCAGTTGACACGTCGACTATGTCTCCGTTCCCTCCTTCAAGGAACAGGGTTAAATACGTAACCGAGACGATTGTGTGTAATTTTTATATTAAAAACTGCCTTAATTGCAATAATTTTTTTATATGCAACTGTTTTTGAATAAATTTGATATTACACACAAACCACTTTTCTTACCAGCAAGACGTGAGAGTGCTTACTCCTGCCACAGCTGAGGTGCACGAATCCCTCCCAACATGAAAATCTAAAATGAAAGGTTGAGATCGATTAGAATGCATGATTAAACATCTCAAGTTAATAATCAAGAAGGTTTACAAAAAATATTATTTTATAACGACTGCAAACCATTTATTATAATGCAGGACAATGCATAATTTGTTTCCTTAAATGTATTTTTCCTTTACTTCTGGTGTGTCCTGCAGAGAGTCCTGTACAGGTCATGTTTGGTAAACCCATTCAGTGCACCCGACCCGACCTGTTATCTGACCACAACACTTATTTAATTCCATACTCAACCCGACCCGTTTGACAAAGACCACAACCCAATCCGCACCTGCATTAAATCTACTACATCAGGCAAATAAATATTTATTTCTCGAGTAACACAAGCAATCAAACCAACATTAGGCATTCAGAGTTGAAGAAAAATAGACATTTAAGAAAAATAGACATGCAGACCAACATGGTAACAATAAACAGAAAAAAAGATAACATGCATCCGTCATAAACAAAACAAACATCTGCATCATCTGAGCAGCCTTCCCATACAGGCTATTTAGAACAAATGAGCATAAATCACACCATAGGTTATACAGATGCTTAGAGGTCTCCATAAATTAAAACAACACATAGCCAAATATGAGCCTTTACTGTCATATAACATGGATATTTTAGTGGATTCACTTTGCATTTAAATGTGGTTGCCTCTCCTGAAACTCCGTAGTGTATGTGACAATTGGTCCTCTCAGCAGCATGAAAAAAAAAACCTTATTCAAATTGTGATTATATACAGAAAGGGAGCAAAGAGCACTTCCTTTATAATGACGGGAGCTGTCAATCACTTCAGTTGCAGCACGATAGGCTACAATGCTCAATGCTGCAAATCGTGTATTAATTAGAAACCTTTGACGGTCTTCAGATAATACTGTCTCTTATAAAGTCTCACAAATAAGCATGGGACTGTTTGAAAGCAGCTGCCTATCAGTGGGTACCAAACTGGGTTTAAATAGTCTTCACAATTGGACCCGTAGTTCGCCCATGCCTATTGAGTCCTGTATTATAATTATTCCAATATTGTAAATATTATTCCAATATTATCAAATATGTAAGGTTCACACGTTGGGTACCCATCCGTGTGCAGGACAACCGCCAGTGATATTGAATGGAAATGCTAAGGTATAGCTCTCGTAATATACACCTCTTTGGTTTAGACAAACATGTAATCCTAACCCAGACACAAATTTGAGTCACTGACTTGAGGAACTTGACATTGCATAGCACAAAAAAGCAGAGAAATGTTATCAAAGAATCGCAGAGCTATTGTTTACACTCTTCAACCTAAAAATGACTTAATAGTTGAGCCTACGCATAAAGTTGAGTCTAAACTGTGATGGGTGAAAGTAAAAACACACACACACACACACACACACACACACACACACACACACACACACACACACACACACACACACACACACACACACACTTTCAAAGACATGGCCAATAGTGTAATATATAATGGTTCTATTATGCAACCTTCAGTTCACGGTTAACAGTAAGCATGAGCCCTGACTTTGTTTTGCAGGATACAGTATATCTGCGGCAGAGTACAGGGTTTTAGGAAACCAACCTTTCAGATGCGACATTCCTCACAGCCCGTCTTTCCCCTGTGAAGCATTAGCATCTGCTTGACCTCTGCTGATCACAATTCCAAACTGCTTCCCTATAACATCAGAGGAGGATGTCCTTCAAGAGCCTTTCCAAAATGCCTCTGAGTTCTAGTCAAACCACTTCAGTTATTTGGCCTCAAGTCACGTTTTAATCAGAGAAATTGTTTAGAAGGTTTTAAGCAGACGGTTTGGGTTCGAGAATTTATAAACTAGGAACTCATTGTGAATCACACTCAAAAAAGGAACAATTCAACCACAAAATAAATCATTAATATATTACAATGTAATGTAATATTTTAAAATGCAAGTTATTTCTGTGATCGCAAAGCTGAAATTTCAGCAGTCATCACTCCAGGCTTCAGTGTCAAATGAACTTTCAGAAATCATTATAATATGCTGATTTAGTGCTAAATTATTATTGGTGCTCAATTATTAATAATGATTCTTATTATTATAAATGTAGAAAACCAAATGTGATGCACCATTTTTATTAAACAGAATGAAAAATGTGATTTGAGAGCTGCAGAGAAGGGGAATATTTTTGGTAAATAATAACCAAAAATGTTGGTCTGTTCATGAGACAAAGCCACCCATGATACATGATTAATTATTTTTTAAATAATATATTTAAGATTGTTTTGATAATTCAATGAACTCACTATTGTGAAAAATGTTGATATTTTGATATGTATTGATACTGAAATATCTTAAAAGGATAGTTCACCCAAAAATGAAAAATCTGTCATTAATTACTTACCCTCATGTCGTTCCAAACCCATAAGACTTCCGGTTGATCTTCGAAACAAATGAAGATCTTTTTGATGAAATCTAAAAGAGTTTTCTGTCCCTCCACAGACAGCTACGCAACTACCATTTAGACGTTTCAAAAAGTTCGAAAAGAGATCGTAAAACTAGTCCATATGAATTGAGGGGTTTAGTCCAAATTTTCTGAAGAGACTCGATCACTTTACAATTATATGATGTACAGATTTAATTTAGGCTCTTATTTGATTGAACATTTGATTGAACATTGATCAGCGGACATAAACAGGAGCTCAACCGAACTTGCTTGACATGTGAGAACAAATCTTATTGGTTCTAGAGGAAGCTCAAACATGCTGCATAACACGAAAATTAACAAGCTTGAGTTTTCCGTTTACAACAACTGATGTGTGAGTTGATTAATGTTTATATGTGAATAAAAGTCTAAATTCAATCTGTTCATCATAGAAAGTGATCGTGTCTCTTCAGAAAATTTGGACTAAAAAATTTGGCTTACTCTGCTTAAATGGTCAATTAAATACAAAATGATGTCAAAATGGCCTTCTTGCTGAGTATTCAGGTAAATAGTTTTGGAACGTAAATAGTTGAGAGAAAACGCATGTTGTGTAGCAGTATATTGGATCCGTGCATACGCACTTTAAGTGACAGCAGCCAAATTAACCTGCTGCGAAAGACAAAAAGAAACTCTCTCGCTGCTCTTGACTGAATAACTTCTGTAACTTTAATTAGGGATGTCCCGATACCACTTTTTCACTACCGATGCCGCAGCTTTGGCTATTTGCGATACCGATATTAATCCGATATTTTTATTTTATTCTTCAACTAATACTAGTCCTAATAAAATATATGGAAGCACTTTGCTCAATTAGCAACCTAAAAACATCTCACTCACTGCAAAAACTCAAAATCTTGCCAAGTATATTTTTCTAATTTCTAGTCAAAATATCTCATCACACTTATTATAAGACAAAATCACCTAAAGACCAAGATTTAAGTGAGCTAGAGGAGCTTGTTTTTAGACAGTGCATCTTGAATATCTTAAGTGAAACTGTCTTAAAAATATCTTGTTTTGAGTCATATCTCAGATGAAACAAGCTTTTTTGACATGTCATAAGCTGCTGTGTTATTTGTAAAAGATGAATCGTCTTGTTTCAAGAAACAGACTTGACTTGAATTGAAACAACAAATCTGCTTTATTGAAAACTGCAGGTCAACATGCCCAACTCACAATGACATATATTGACAGCAAAAAAAACGTAATTTATTTACGTATAAACAACTTTACCGACGTACAAATTTGTATGTATTCCTATTTAACTTATGCATATTAAAATCGTGGGTTTGACTCTATTGCATTAAATTGTCTTATCAATTAAGTTTTCAGTCGCATTTATTAATGGTTTAATGTTACTCCCCATATGGAAAAAATTTGCTAAAAACTCCTGTGATTCTTATATGTTCCAACAGAATATTGTAAGGGACATATACGCTGCAAAAACCACATAATGTTTTAAACATTTAAACTACACACACAAGCACACATTTTAATTACAAAAATATTTTATTAGAATGTGTTCTACAATATACAGTTGCATATTTCACATATCAATAGTTTTCATTTTAAATCCTGCATCACCAGATTTAATTTTCATTTGTGACAATTTCTCTAAACTTTATCACAGTACTACTATGGTATACAACAGTTCTATTCTTAACCTACAAACAAAAAACTTTCCTAAATGTTGAAGTGATTCTTATGCGTATCACTCTAAAAAATAATGCAGTGGCTTAGTAAATATCACAGTAATAATTAACTTTATTAACTAAAATCTCTGAATATCATTTACTTGATAGTTTGAGTTGAACATAGCCTACCGAAATAATTGACTAAAACTCCAACAATAAATTTTGTCTGAAATTTACAGTTATATTTAAGTTTGAAGTTTTTCACTAAAATAATTTAGTATTTGACTAACCAATTATTTATTTAAAATACACTGAGCTAATATATTTGTGAAATTTCCATCACAATATTTGAGAATGGATAATTAAACTAATCTGTTTCAAGAACCACAAATATTACTTAAATAAAATCAATATTATTAATATTTAACAAGCATAAGACATTGATTAAGTTTACTCATATTTTACTGTCTATGATTACAACCATAGATATCTATGATTACAACCATAGATATCTATGATTACAACAACGCACCCCTCCCCCACCCTCTGACGTCACGACAACTCGACGGTTGAGTCGAGTGAGCGCGCGCTGTTTGAACTCTCTCCAGTGCAGAACAGTTCTCCTCTCCTCAGCCTCGCATAATTGGTGCATTTCCTCTGTGAAATTCAGGTGTGTATGTTTTATTTTATCTGTATAATCATTAATGTGCTTTAAATAATTTTATTTAATGCGAAGGAACATACAGAGACGCAATGTTAACACAGAGACGCAATGTTACTCACCTTAAACGAGTGTCGACTCGCGCCTGCCTTTTCGCGTGATTGTAAGGCCTTGCATATAAAACACACGACTATATTCTTAAAGATAATGAATATAACTAATTTGGATGATAAAATGTCCTCAGAACTGTGCACTGTTTGTTTAATGGCAGGTTGAGGAGTCAGTCGCGTCGCAGCATCTTTCGGCTGTGAGTGACGCAGGACGGCGGTGTAAAGTTAGAGGTTCCCCCGCAGAGGCGAGTCAATCTCCGGCACGCGAACCAGCGCTGATCCGGTGGATACTGGATAACAGACCGGTTGATTACACTTGAATTACTTTAATGTTTAGGCCTAAATGTTTAATTTTTACTTCGAAAATGTTTCTTACATGAGTTTAGATGTAGGCAATATTGTATACGTGTTAAAAATAGTATAAGATATATGCTGTTTTGCTGTAATGTTAGGCTACTAATCGACAATAAAGGCCAATGTCATGTAGTTATACCGGTGGTTGTATGGAATATTTTTACAAAGGTTTAGAGGAAATAAAAAAGTTAATATTACTGCCATATAAACACAGTTTATATTACTCATAAATATTTGTTTTTAAATGTTTCCCCGTAATTATTTCTACTCATGTTTATTTGTTAATGTACCAAATGCAGTTACTCAGATCTATTTAATTTGTTTTACTAACATTTACTCAGTTAATACAGTGTAAGTAATTGCTTTCACTGCTTAAAAATCTAATCAATATTCTAAGTTTAAAAATGTTTCACCAAAAAAATGAGTAAATCATATTAAATGTTTTTAGAGTGCATCACCACCAGAGTTCATGTCACATATACAAAAACATATTCCAGCCAATTTTAATCACTGTTCTAGAAACATATTTGACTCCGCTTTGTTCATTTGCAATAATATGTTATTATTTTGTTCACAAACAACAGGCCCAGACAGTTCACAATTAATACACGATCTTACAATATCATTGCTTTTCAACTGCTCTTTCAAATCCTGTAGAAAAATTAACGGTCTTCATAAAGATCAGTGATATTCTGACAGTAATCCTCTAACCGGCATCTGCACTGTACAATTTAAAGGGATACTCCACTTTAAAATGAAAATTTTCATCATATACTCACCCTCATGTTGTTTTAATCCTTAATGAATTTCTTTCTTCTGCTGAACAGAAAGGAAGATATTTAGAAGAATATCAGTAACCAGACAGTTTCTGGTCTCATTGACTTTCATAGTATATTTTTTTCCTACTATGAAAGTCAATGAGACCAGAAATTGTCTGGTTACTGATATTCTTCTAAATATCTTCCTTTCTGTTCAGCAGAAGAAAGAAATTCATTAAGGATTAAAACAACATGAGGGTGAGTATATGATGAAAGAATTTTCTTTTTAAAGTGGACTATCCCTTTAAGAATCTGCCAACTGCATATAAGTGAATCAGATGTTGATCATCGAAACATGAAATCTGTACGAAACACATAAACAAATGACACAAAATGTGTACGAATTCTATATGACTTTAATTTGACTAGCATATAATTCAATATAAGAAATTTAAATGATTTATATATGAATTTTATATGAGTTTTATATATTTCGAGTATTACCATACACATTTGCATACTTTTGTCATGTAAAACTCATATATATCGTGAAACACAAAAGGCGTTTTTCTCCTATAGACCCATAATACACTAAAACACAACATAAATTCACAAAAGACATTAATTTTATTAGCTTGGTGTAATCCAAATCTTTAGAATCCATGTGTTGTTTGCAAGAAACAGATCCAAATTCAGCCCTTCATCCAGTGATCTTCATAATTTCTCTCAGCAGAGACCGTAAACGCCAAATCCCGGCATCCCGCGCTCGTGGTGAATTCAAATTCAAAAATTGCGCCCGAAGCGTTACGACACGTTTTACGGCACTGATATTAGACGCTCATTGGCTCTCGCATGTTTCGTCACAGATAGCGACATGCCGTGTTTAATTGGTGTACTACATTTGAAAAGGAGAATCGCGCGCGCCTTCAGAGAGCGAACAGCGAACCGAAACCGGATTAGTGTTTTCATGGATTAATAAATTAAATTCTGCTCTGTAACGTTACCTCATACAAATATATTATATAGCCTACTGCCAGAGAGGACTGCGACACATCGTCCTGTGAACGACTTTTGGTACTGGTTTTGACATTTTCTCACTAAATAAATTATTGCGATTAAACGTGTAACGTTATGTCTGTTGTTTTTCTTAATAATTGTAACATTAGTTACATAGTTTTAAGAAATGGTTAGGTGTAGGGGTAGGATTAGTGGCTCAAACTATATTTAGATGCTTTATTGTTAATAAAACTGCCATTTCCCTACACATTATGTTCATTATGTTTTATCCTTTTAATATTGTCTATAAAATGGGTATGTTTAGGTGTGGGAGTAGGGTAAAGGGATCTTACATTTATAATCTGTAAAATGTTCTAATATGTTTTCATAATGCAGTTCCATAAATACTGTGAGCCAAAATGTTGAGAAAAATTAAGCTGTTTCCCTTTTATGCAGTCCTCTGGGACTTTTTGCTGTTTAAAAAAAAAAACAAAAAAAAAAAAGTTAAATGCAAGTCTATTTTTCACTTTTTTTTGGTCTAGTAAACAGTAGTTAATGTCTTGAATCTAGTAGGTAAAATGTCTTGAATCTAGAACAGTATTACTTTTGTTGAGCTTACAATAAGGTAAATACACTTGAGCTGATGACAGGATGGTAAATTATGGCTTATTATGGCAAAAAAGCACTGCCTAATATGAGTCAGGAATACTAACTTCAAGGCATTTTGTCTCAAAATGCCCATTTCCAATCTTATTTCAAGTTGGTGGTGACTTAAATCTAGAACAGTGTAACAATTATAGAACTAAAAATTAGTTAAATACACTTGAAACAAACAGGATGACAAAAGAAAATGCTACTTTTGAGGGGAAATACTATTTTTGAGCATGACAAGCTTATTATGAGACATAAAACATCACAATACTAGTAAAATATAGCTAAAAATGAGTTTTCCCAGCTAATTTCAAGATCACTCATATCTTTTAAGGCTTAAATATAATGTCTTATTTCAAGAAATCTTACCAAGAGAATTTTCACTTGTTCCATTGGCAGATTTTTTTGCTTATTACAAGCAAAAATATCTTGTATTAATTTTTTTTGCTTATTTTTGGAGTGGCCTTTTTTCCAGTGCTCAAATGGAGAACAAATACTTCTCCAGTATATAATCCACAACAACCGTTGATTTATGAAAGACTGCCACCCTTTATTCAAACACTAAAAAAAAAAAAAAAAACACCGGCAGGCAGGCTAGGCCCAACTTCAGTAGGCTACTTAAAGCTACCAACTGTTTCAAAGTTAATCATTAACTAGATATAAAATTACCCATTGATCTGTGTACTTTTGCATCCATTCGTTTTTCCTTTTTAACCTGTAAAACGAAAAATTAACGGTTGTATTTTTAAAACGCAAAGTTGAACACCAAAGTTTTTATTTGAACTGTATGCACACCAAAAGCTGCGCAAAAAAATAAATATTGACGTAAGTTATATATAAATAAGTTATTTTCTGTTTGACCAGAAATGATAGAGTAGTTTAAGTTGTTTCCACTGTTGAAAGGAAAACGGAAGTGTTCGCGCCCGGTCCCGCGCCCGCGCCCGTGCCATGCAGTGCGCGCTCCACACTCTGCACAAACCCTTGCTTGGATATGCGTCAAAATCCTGTGTAGCATACAGTTTACAGCCTACGGTTTATAAACTGAGGAGACGGATTGCAAAACCGTGTTCATAGTACACCGAAGGTAGTGGGATGGAGGAGTGTCTGTTGTGAGTTTAGGGGGCACGTCAGCCAGAGGTGTGTGTGTGAGTGAGTGAGACAGACTAGGCTACTGCCTGCTGAACAGAGGGTCGCTGCGACACTTCTATCTAAAAGACCACAAGACGTTTTTCTAAAAATGTCTCGCACCTCCTGTGGCTCGTGCGAGACCCTGCGGGCTCGACTCGAAGTTTTCAATTCTGAAGCTGTCTCTCCGCCTTTTGTGAAACCGCGCAAGAAGCGCTGTTCCCAGACGCAGCCGGAGATTGATGTGGTGGTTAAGCGCTCGCCGGAGCCACTCCCTCGAGCTTCTCCCTCTCCTTCTCCGCCCACCCTCCCGGACACTCATGAGAAAACGTTCAAAATGCTCACGACCAGACAAATCCTCGCACAAATTCGCCCTAGGGACTGGTTTATATCTCTCGATCTGAAAGATGCCTACTTTCAGATTCAGATTGTACCCCGTCACAGGCCATTCTTGAGATTAGCCTTTCGACGGTCAGATATATCAATACACCGTCCTCCCGTTCGGCCTGTCTTAAGCTCCCCGTACATTTACGAAGTGCATGGACGCGGCTCTCGCTCCCCTGAGAAATCAGGGCACACGGATTCTGAACTATTTGGGCGATTGGCTGATTCTGGCACAGTCAGAGATAGAACTTTTATCTCACAGAACAGTGCTCCTCAGTCATCTGGAAAGCCTGGGTCTCACGGTCAACTGGACCAAGAGCTCATTACTGCCCGGTCAGTCAGTTTCCTTTCTGGGGATAGAACTGGACTCTGTTGCTACGACGGCCCGTTTCTCGACACAGCGCGCGCGCCGTGTGCGACACCTGTGGTCTTTCCAGAAGGGCAGCGTCGCTTCTCTGAAAACGTTTCAGAGAATGCTGGGCTGTATGGCCTCAGCTGCAGCAGTGCTTCAGCTGGGCCTACTGCGCATGCGCCCACTATAACGCTGGTTGAATGCTCGAGTGCCTCACCGAGCTTAGGCTTTCGGCTGCAGACGAATCAGAGTGACTCAGAGCTGCGTTTCAGCTCTGCAGCCCTGGTTAGCAGCCAACTGGTACCAGCCGGGGGTGACGATGGGAGCCGTCTCATATCGAAAAGTCATCTCGACGGACGCCTCCAACTTAGCCCCGCAATGGGAGAACCAAATCTGGTTCCTGGAGCTGACGCGGCTGTCACACACAGCCCCTTTGCCGATTCCAGTGAGGAGAAATCTCCTCTCTCAAGCCCGCGGCTCAATCTGGCATCCCCATCCAGAGCGCTGGTCTCTGCATGTATGGTTAATCAACAGATACCCCTTCTTGCCAGAAGGGGTTATGAACACGATTACGCAATCCAGAGCTCCCTCTACGAAGTGGCTCTACGCGTCTAAATGGTCAGTGTTCTCGAAATGGTGTGCCGATAGAAATCTGGACCCACGGACATGTGGTGTATCGTGGTTGCTTAGTTTCCTTCAAGAGCTGTTGGACAGGGGCAGGTCCCCCTCCACGCTTAAAGTTTATGTGGCGGCCGTTGCAGCATTCGCTGAATCGACGCACGGGGCCCTGAAAGCATACCCCTTCGAACCGCTAGATTCCGTGGACCCAAAGTACCTCTCGCTCAAAACCGTTTTTCTGACAGCTCTGTCATCAGTTAAACGCGTGGGGGATTTACACGGGCTATCCATTAGCGCTGCGTGTCTTGAGTTTGGACCGAATGACTCAAAAATCATCCTCAAACCAAGACATGGCTATGTCCCTAAGGTGTTGGACACTCCCTTCAGAGCGCAGGTCATATCTGCCTGCATCCGACAGTGAGAGCGATGTTAGTCTCCTCTGTCCTGTTAGGGCACTGAGGGCTTAAATAAGCGCTCCGCCTTCTTCAGGCGCTCAGAGCAGCTCTTTGTTTTGTTTGGTCTCGCCACCTCGAAACAGAGCCTATCCAGATGGATAAGGGACGCTATAGCGAATGCTTATGTGTCTTAAGGTCTGCAATGCACTTTGGGCATCAGGGCCCATTCCACTAGAGGCGCTGCCTCGTCGTGGGCTATGTCCAGCGGGATTTCCATTCATGACATTTGTGAGGCGGCGGGCTGGACCTCCCCGTCCTCATTTGTTAGGTTTTATAACCTGGAAGTTCCCACCTTACAGGCTAGACTTCTGTCAGTATGAGTGGGATGTACGTTCTGCCCAGATCTGATCGTGTGCAGACTACTCTCACGTGACTTAGCTCTCCTGGTTGAGGTGCACTACATGGGTTGATATGCTTTATATAGACCGGCAATGCCACTCTGTATTCCCTATGGGTGCTTATGAACATGTGCTGGCCCACGTTGCTGGCCGCCTGATTCCAACTTATCTATGTTCCCCGGGCTTCCCTGGGACTCATGAAGTGGATGCTGGCGCGCACGTTGTTGACAAGGGGTTCCTGTAGCGTAAGTAACTTACGCAATACGAGAGAACCTCTCGTAAGAGAACGTAGTCTGTTACGTACGTAACCTCGGTTCTCTCTAGAAAGAGGGAACGAGTATTGCGTAACCTGCCGTGCTGGCGCCACGAGCGATTTTCGCTTCAGTCGATGAAAACCAGAGAAGCAGCCTCTGAGCTTGACTTTTATACTCTAAGCCACCCCCATTCTGTGACGCGTAGATTGCACAAAGTGCCCTCATTGGGCGTGACGTCACGGCAGGCCGCTGCAGTAGCCGCAGAGCAGCCAATGAGCACGCTAGATAGGCTGCTCTAGGTCTGCTAGCTGCTGCACTGCGTTGACAATAAATACAAAATTAAGGATAATTTTTCGCTACATATCTCGAGAAAAGATGACTTTACCCGTAGCATAAACAACTTACACAATACTCATTACCTCTTCTAGAGAGAACCGAGGTTACGTACGTAACCAAGTACGTTTTTCTTCCTCCCTCTTCGGTCAAAAATGACCGAAAACTGTCACGTTTAGAAATTTATTTTTTTGCTTCATCAGAATGGGATGACACTTGGTGACTTTTGTTGTATTAGGTATGTGACCACAAAAAAAAAAAAATCATGGACATGATTTGAATATGTTAAAGGGTCATAAAAAATAGTCCCACTTGGCTCCTTCGCGGTCAAAAATGACCGACATAGGAAATGAATGGGAAATACGAAAAAATATGATAACAAGTTATTATCATTTATATAATTAAACTGAATAAAATAGCAATTAATTGCAAAATGTCTGTATAAAGTGTTTTGAATTATCACTATCCATCCCTTTTTTTGTTAGATTTTTTGATGATCAAATACTGAGTAACAAAAATGCTTGCATTGTGTTCCCTTTCTAACCAAATTTTATTGTTTGATTGTAATCATAATGCAAAACCTGATACTTAGCTAACAAAAATATCTAAAAATATCAAAAAGTAACCTTTTAGAATGTCTAAATATATATCTAAATAAAAAAATAAAATAAAATGGAGAAATCATGTCTAAAAAAACAACAATGGCAATCAAGAAGCCTTTCTATCATGTATTTATATAGGGAGCTATAGTATAGCCTACATGACATTACACACATTTATAATTTTTAACTCTACTGGATGACGCTTTCCTCGCTTCAAAAATTTTATTTTAAAGGCCTGCACTCTATTTTAATGTGAAATGTTGCATTTATTGAAAAATAATAATTATAAAACAACTAAAAAATATATATATATATTAATTCTAATGGGAAAAAAATGCTCATAAAATGGTATAAGTATTGCATAGTAACATAGAAACCTTTAGAAATTCTAAATAATAATCAAAAAATAGTATTGAACAAAAATATATTACATTGGTTTTTCCCTTAAAAAAAAAGTTACATTTTAAGTTTTCAGTCACTTATGACAGGGAAAAGGCCAAGTGTGACCCTTAAAAGAAAACATGTATCATCCTTAAGTCTGTTGTAAGGTACCTTTAATTTTTCATGATGACAAAATGTTATATTGTGTTGATTTGTGTAATTCTTGTAACCACTTGTGATGATGAAAAATGTCACAAAATGTTGTGCAGTGCCAGGTTGTGGAAAAATACAGTTGCTGCATTGGATTTGCAGAAAGCCTGAAATTAAAAAAAACACTATATTTATGCAAGTAAAATAGTTTTTACTGTGTCTCTTTTGCTTTGTTACAGATTGTTTGACATGTACGGATTATGTGTACATGTCAAACCAAAATCACCAGTGACTTCTGATATGTAATGATTCATTCAGCCCTACAGTCAGACGTTTTTGTCTCAAAATCGATTTTTGTCAGTGATCAAACAAATGACAAAACGGCCAACTTCACATTGTTTCTCTTAGTAGGATGAAAATAATCTGTTATTTAAACTGATCGCTTTCTATAAATAATTTAATCACAAAGAATGCTCCCTTTACAATCGCTGGAACTGTCAATCAAACAGCACAAGTGTTCTGGACTCTCGCCAAAACTTTTAGCTAGAATCAACAAATCTCTAATTTACATGGTGTTTGCAATGTTAGTTATGGTAAAAGCATTTGTTAGAGTGCAGAAATCGAGTTACAATGACCAGATCACTGCATTCATGCGCTCAACATGTCTGTGATCGGCTACAATGCTCATCCACTGCAAACTTTCATGCAACGATTTAAATATGGTGCTATAGATCTAAATATAATGCTATAATCAACACTTTTCACAATTAGTAAACCTTGAGAGCTGTAATAGTAAAAACGTGCTAAAAGTTTGAGAGAATTCCACATGTAATACTTAGCTGTTTCATATGCAAAGATGTTAGCCAATCACAGCAGTGGGCGTTTACACTGAAGTCTCACAGCAGACACGCCCCATCAAACAGAGTGTTCAAATTAAACTGGCTAAAATCAGGGTAGGAAAAATACCTTTTATTTCTAAATTATGGCGATTTTAGATGTAAAAATCATACTAACATGGTAAGCAATACTATACCAGGAAACATTATAAAATAATGCAGCTTTCAAATTGCACTTCTCCAGGTACAGACCTTGCTTAAAAGAAGGTTGTCTTCCCACCTCTGTGCTATCATTTATCCTTTTAATCTCCATTTCAATAAAATGTAAGGTATTTGACATAAGTCATCCAATGTCTCCAAATCTGTTATAAGTGATTCTAGCTTCTGTCAAGGCCAAGAACATGGATTCTAAGTTGCCAATGAGCCATGTTATCAGCTAGTGTCCTCCAAACCTTCTGGAATGATAAGTCTCTAATTCAGCTAAAAAACAACTGGCTAATGTAAATTTGAGCATGAAAGCACAAATGAATTCCTGGGGATCAGGAAGCTCATATCACTGACACAATTGCAATGTTTCCATCACCCTGTTTTTATGCACAACCCTAATGGGAAGCCGATTGAACTGTGCAACATTGCTGGTGCTGGAGGCCTAGGCGATGCTGCGGCGATGAGCGTCTGAGACAGACCCAGAGTGCCCAGGGACTGAGGTGACGCCTGTGTGACCGAGGACAGAGGCGAAGCCGAAGGGAAAGAGGAGCCCGCTGTAGCCATAGGGATGGAGGAGCAGAGTGCAGCGGAAGGGATGGAGGAGCAGAGTGCAGCGGAAAGCCTGCAAGTCCATGGCAAAATGTGAGTAACGACTGACCAAGGGGGAGCCGGTGGGATGAGGAAACCTGGTGGAGCCGCAAGGCCGAGGGTGTCTGGCGGAGCCAAAGTTGGGAGGAGCCGACAGGTCAACGGGCCGAGATGGAACGAATTGATCAGAGGCATGAGGTGGAGGCACAGGATTCTCTCGCTCATTCGCTGCTGGTGGTTGCTTGACCTGAGTCTCGACGTCACAGCAGGGCATTCCCAGAGGTGGTGAAGGGCTGAAACTCTGGCTGAACTCTGCAATGACAGTGGCAGATGGAGACTTGACGAGATAAATGACGGTAAATCCAATTCCGAACAGGTCAACGAGGCAGTCTCAACGCTCTCTAGAAACAGCGATGATGATTCAGACCAATCAAAGTCCAAACATTTCATAGTGCTGACCAGTGTTGGTCAAGTTACTTGGAAATAGTAATTAGTTCCCTTTCAGTCGATAACGTCGGACGTAGTCGACGCCGACTGAAATGAAATGGGATCTCGCTAGAGAGCCTGTCTTCTTCGAGTACTATTGAACGAGCCAATGTAATTGGCGTGCGTGATTCGCATCACACACTCCGCCCCCGCGGCGCGGGTATAAATACGGAAGTGGATGCACGCACTAGTTGCCTTTCGCTTCGGAGCCGATCGTTTGATGTCTCTGAGAGTGCTGTTGTCTACAACGAGCGAGTGTGTCGGTGTTCTTCAGGAAGACTCTCCCAGTGCTGGTGTTCTACAGCGCGAGTGCAGCAGTGATCGCGAGCTTTGAGCTCTCAACTGCTGTTTTAACAGCAACAAATTTCTAAATGTTTGTGTGTGTTGATGGCTGGTTAGAGGGCGGAAAAGTGAGTGCTTCACTGTTTCAGTTCTCTGTTCAGTGTTGCCGCGGTCATTCCCCTGTGTGCTCCGGCACTGGTGACGGTCCTATTTTCTGAAAGAGCAACACGGGTGCGTTTGCGTCTTTTTCAAGATGTCATTCCGCCCGTGCGTTTCTGGGTGCGGTCGTTCCCTGTCTCTCTCTGATGGTCACAACTGTTGTGTCACGTGTTTGGCTTACAGCACGCTGAGACAGCTTTTGTGGACAGCTCATGTTTTCACTGTGGGAACATGACTGTCGCAGTGTTGAGGGCGAGACTCGCCTTCGTTCGCGGAGAGCGAGTCCCCATTACCATGCCCCACCCTCGGGTGCTGTGTGGGATGGGTGACCGGAGGATAGTGTTGGATGTCCCGCCCGGTAACCATTCCCTGTGGGCTCCTCACTCCTCCCTTCCACTGCAACCACTGGAGCCTCCTGTGTTGTCTGCTGGTCCATCTGTAATGGGTGGGCCAGCGGTTTCACTCGGGGCTCCCCTGGAGGACAGGACGCCGATTGCAGCATCGGAGGGTGAGCTGACTTCTAGAGATGATGACTCGGCTGCATTGTCTCCCTCCGGGAGTTCAATGTTGCCCGAGCCGGATCCAGAATTATCAGCTATGCTGAAACGGGCCGCCGAGGCTGCCGGGCTCAAGTGGAACCTCCACCGTGTCCCGTTCAGTCTCGGTTGGAATCTGGAGTTTGGTATCTTGGGGCGGGCCGCGCTGGTTCTCAGCTCGCCGCCCCAGTGCCTTTCTTTCCCGAAATGCATGGAGAGCTTATCAGGTGGTGAACAGCATCTTTCTCTGCCAGAAACTGCCTGAATAGCTTTTCCCTCTCATTACCCTTGATGGAGGAGCGGTGAAGGGTTGCGAGGTGTCCCTCCATTGGAGCGGTCTGTCGACACAGGTGCACCTGTGTCCGGCGGCCGCTGCCTTTTGGGGGGATCCTCGTCTCCCCCCTAAGGCCTGTGAGTTTCGTCTGTTCCGACGGGCAGAGCTTACAAAGCCTGTGGGCAAGCCCCTTCCTCTTGCGTGCCATGGCGTTGCTGCAGGCTAGGGCACCCATGGCATGCACGAGGGTAATCCAGACCGTGCGCTCATAGGTGAGCACCGCACTGCATCCGACCTCACCCTCCGGGGTACGGGTGTCGTAGCGTGCGTGATCGGTCTGGCGATGTCCACCTTGGTGGTCCAGTAGCGCCTTCGTTGGCTCAGCCTGGTTGGTATGGCGGATGCGGACAAGGTTCGGTTCCTGGTCTCCCCAATTTCCCAGGTTGGGCTGGTCGGCGACGCGGTGGAGAACTGCATCAAACAGTTCTCTGCCGCTCAAGCGCAGACGGAGGTCATCCGGCACATCCTGCCCCGGTGGCCAGCTGCTGCCTCCACCCGCCGCCGGTGGCAGCTCCTCCGCCTGCTCGTCGCCGTGGGCGTTCTCCGGCCGCCGCTCCTGCTGGCCCTCCGCAGCAGCCTCCACCCAGGCCTCAGCATGGAGCCGGCCGCAGTAGAGACGCCCAGCCCGCTCCAGGCGCTGCCAAGCCAGGTGGCAAGCGACAGCGAAAGCATTCCGGAGCTGGCCGCCCAGGAATGGATGAGATGCTCTTGGAGTGGCACGATCACTCCCTCCCCCCGGGTGAGGGCCGGGTGGAGCCTTTGTTTGTGTTTGTGTCTGTTTGTGTCTGTTCCGCCGCTGGCTCCCTAAAAAAAAAAAAAAAAAAAAAAGGCGGAGCAAGCGGTACCCACACTTCAAAGAGAGAGCAATTTCATCTGTTCCTGGGTCCCAAGAGGGCCAGTCTGGCGGGTGTGACCCTGTATAGCCTTACACCCCTCAGCTCCCCCTTGGTCGCCAGCAGGCAGCTTGGTGCGTTCGAGGACCCGGTCATCCGCCTTCTCACGCGCCCCCTGCCGCTTGTGGAGACAGGTAAGTGTTGCACAGCACACTAACACCACTCTCTCTACTTTGCTGCCCCACCTCAGGCTCGGCTACCCCGCTCAAGTCAGTGATAGTCATCACATTAGGTGTTGAGCAGACGTGCTCCTGAAAATTCAGTGATATTCATCACACCGAGTGTTGAGCAGTGCTCCTGACTTGTGCGTGCTTATCTTATCCTGCTGGCGAAGGATTTGATATAGCCGCTCCTCCAGCCGGTACGAAGGCCAGTTGTAAACTCGTTCTTCGTGCTACTAGGGGGTGGGTCGTGACCATCTTGGCCCAAGATTGGTCTGCAGCTTTGCCCTGAAAGACATGTGCTTCAGATCTCTACCTCCCGCACCGCAGGCCATCCTGTGTGTTGCGTCTAAGGGTGGAGTATCAGTACAGTGTCCTTCCCCTCGAGTGCTCCAGAGCCCGTTGGGTCGTCAGGTCAACTGGAAGAGAGTAATCTCGCCCACGGGCTGAGTATCTCTTTCTTAGTTTTGGAGAGGTACTCGGTCCAACATGTCTCTCCAATGAGAATGTGTTCAGCTGGTGTTGAAGTGAGAAAGGGTCCCACTGAAAGAACTTTCAGAGGCTCCTGGGGTATATGGTAGTCGCAGCCTTTGGCTTCCTCCATATGTGACCGCTTCAGCGCTAGCTTCACGATCGAGTCCCGAGGTGACCGTGGCAGAGCAGCTCACCCTGTGTGACTATAGTTCATCCCGGTCTGCTGCCAAACCCTCTTCAACAGAGGGGCCATGTACAAAGGGCGTGTTTTAACGGGGGCCTGGGCGACCCCCGACTACACGGGCATTCGTGCCTCGAGTTGTTAGACATTGCGACCGTTGTGCAAGCTTCCCCTGCATGTCACAAACTCACCCGTCACCTCCTCCTTGGAGTCAGACGCTTCTGAGGGCGCCTTGTTCCACTCCTCCCGCTTACTCAATCGTGCCGCCATCGAGCCTCACGACAGTTATAGCCAGGGCAGTGGAGACTCCATCCCCTGGGTCCGGCTGGGTCATGACCATTCCGGGGCCGCTCAGTTGCCCCCCCGGTTTTATTTTTCCGCCAGTGTTTGGGTAAACCGAGCGGACTACCCTTGGACAAACACTGGGTCTCAGCTGTCCCAGGGGCCCGCAGAAATGCGTTTAACCCCAGTGAGCCTTCTAAAAGTGACTGCGACTCATGGTCGCCTTGCGCCTGCTCAAGTCAGTGAAATCATCACTCTTCATGTTGAGCAGAATTGCTCCTGAAACTCAGTGAAGTTCATCGCACTCAGGTGTTGAGCAGCAATGCTCCTGTAGCTCTGTGAGTTCATCACAGGTAGCTCAGTGAATTCGTCACACGCAGTGCTGAGCAGAAATGCTCCTGGTGCTCAGTGAAGTTCTTCGCACTCAAGTGCTGAGCAGAAATGCTCCTGTCGTTCAGTGAAGTTCTTCGCACTCAAGTGTTGAGCAGAAATGCTCCTGAAGCTCGGTGAGTTTATCACACTCAGGTGTTGAGCAGGAATGCTCCTGAAGCTCAGTGAATTTGTCACACCCAAGTGCTGAGCAGAAAATGCTCCTGAAGCCCAGTGATCTTCACATGTTGTGTTGAGCAATGCTCCTGTCTTTTGCGCCCGTCGCTTGCACCTACGTGCCAGGTCAGGAGAGGAACAGGTCTTCATAGTTGCCCCTTATTGGCCCAACTAGACCTGGTTCCCTTCAACAGCCTTCCTGACTTCCCCTGAAAACTCTTTCGGGGACGGGGCACGATGGCACACGCGTTCTTCCCCCGGAGATTCCGGGCGGTCTTACATCTGAACGCGGAGGTTCAGGTGGCTATCACAAGAACATGTGATAGTTACCATCACTTCTGCGAGCACCCCCTAGAATTGGGTAGCGTGCTTACGCCTTTAGAAGTGGAACCTAGTCGTTGAGTGCGTCTTCTCTCCAGAGGAGATCCTGAAAGCTTTCGATCACTTCAGTGCTCTCTTTCCTGCAAAATGGGTTGCAGTAGGCTGTTTTCCTTCACCCTCAAAATGATGTTGCCTCGGGGTTTAAACGACGCTCATCGTGTTGCAGAAGTATGCAGAAGCACGTTCTGATCGTCAGGTTCCTGAGGAGCAAGGTCTTGTAAATCCTTGTGTCCCTCTTTATCCTCTTGGGCCTTGTCCCTGGTGCGACTGCACTGCAGAGACCGCCCCTGAGCCACTGCAGGCAGTGAGTTAAAAATTCTGTTATATCAGTTCTCCTGCTCGCGTGGTCTCTACTAGAGGGTAGGGACTTGCTCGCTTTCGGTCAACGTATTGTGCCTGGAGTCTGGGCCGACTAACTCTCACAAGCTGAGACCCCGGCTCGGATGGTGCCCAAGGTTCCTACCTCTCCCGTAATAGGAGCAGGTGGTGAGCCTGCAAGCGCTGCCCTGGAGGAGGCAGATCCAGCCCTGGCTTCTCTGTCCGTTCGCTTGGACGTGTACAGAATGCAAGTCATAGACCTCAGACCAGCTCTTCAAATATCTGTTGGAATTCAGCAGAGAGGGAAGGCTGTTTCCATGCAGAGTTGCACTTAGTGCTTGCCTTCATTTCGGCAAAGATCCGAGATGCAACATGTCCACTTAGGTGTTGAGCTCCTCTATGATGAGTGTAAAGTGCTCCGCCTGGGCGTTGACGATATACTTTGCTAAACAGATTCTAGAGTTGGGGGCTGGACGACACCTAGTTGAACCGCTGCTTCCCGTGGGCTCCCTTCTCATGAAGCCAGTTTCACCGTGAGCCCGGTTCAAGTGTCGGCTTGCTGCGCCATTCCCCTCCTATGGACTGGATACGTGCGCCTTTCTACTCCAGTTGAGTTCCCTTAAAACTGAACCCTGTTGAGTTCCTCCACACCCCTCCGACGTCGGACGTGCGGAACGTTTGGTGTTAGGCCTACCACTCGTAAGCAGTGTGGAACCTGTGTTAGGCTGGGTCCATATGTTGCGGTCCCTTCGGTGACCCCATATGTGTATTCTTCCACGATACGGCTCCCTGCGGTGAGCCCGTGTCTTCCCTCGGCAGAGTCTCTCTGCCGTCACTGTCCGGTGTGTCTCCCCCCGTCTTAGGCTGGAGCCACCCCAGTGACATTCCATATGTTAGACTGCCCGGTTTCCGCCCAGTTCATATGTGTATTCTCCACATTACCTCCCTCGGGTTGGATGTGGCTTCCGCAGCGTCCCTTCCTTCCAACGTACGGGGAACGCTTTCCCAGTGGTCCTGTAGGAACAGCAGTGACTTCCCTGGCCTAAGCCCTGTCCTTCCCCGCCTTAAGTTTGCGGGGGCATCAGGAGGCTTTGGTTTAGGCACTGGAAGGTGGCAGCGTTAGTGGCGTGTTCAATGGTTGATCCCATTTCAGTCGGCATCGACTACGTCCGACGTTATCGACTGAAAGGGAACGTCCTGGTTGCGTATGCAACCCACCGTTCCCTGAAGGAGGGAACGGAGGACGTAGTCCCCTTGCCACTACCGCTGGACCACCGCTGACCCCGGGTTACTCTCGGCTCCTCAGCGAAAAGCAACTAGTGCGTGCATCCACTTCCGTATTTATACCCGCGCCGCGGGGGCGGAGTGTGTGATGCGAATCACGCACGCCAATTACATTGGCTCGTTCAATAGTACTCGAAGAAGACAGGCTCTCTAGCGAGATCCCATTTCATTTCAGTCGGCGTCGACTACGTCCTCCGTTCCCTCCTTCAGGGAACGGTGGGTTGCATACGCAACCAGGACGTTACTGATTACTGATTCTCCAAGAAAGTAATCCAGTTACTTTACTGATTACTTATTTTCAAAAGTAATTAGTTACTTTACTAGTTACTTTACTAAGTTACTTTCCAAAAACATCATCAAAAATTTAATAAAATGAAACACTCTTATTTAAAACTTGTTTTATTAGTTTCAATATTTTAACTTTATGCACATTACATCAAGCAAAAATTAAATTAAATGCAACAGTCTCAGACTTGAAGAAAATTGTTGAACATTTAAACCTATTTTCTGCACATTCCACCATATTTTAATAAAATAAAGAAAGTCCTCCTTCTGTTAACTTATATTTCTGCATATTCCAAAATATAAAATACTATTTTTTGTAAAATCCTCCATTCGAATAGATGTAAATAAAATGCAGCAATAAAATAATTAAAATGAAAGTCTTTCCTGACTTCATTCCAAATTAACATTTATGTTTTTTCACAGTAAAGCGCAGAGAGGAGTAAAAATGAGTTTACCAAAACAGAAAATGCTGTTGCATGCCACATTTAGGATGTTAGTCCAGTCTCATTTTATGTCTACCCTGACAAGGCCCCATGTTTTTTTGTTTTCTTTCGGAGTGAAACAGTGGTTATATCGCATCAGCAGAAGCTTCTCAAACCTCCTATCACACAGTCTGTTCCTTTTCGGGGAAAGCACCAATCCACCTAAACTGAACAGCCGTTCCACTCTGTATTTTTTCTACGATGCGTCGGAACGATTCAGAGTCAACAGTGGAAATTAGCAGCATGTCCTCAACAATGTAGCCAGCGACGAGCTTCTTCAGTTCAGCGGCACTAAGTCCTGACCCTTTTAGGTCTATTTTCACCTGTTTAGCAGGAGAGGGGCCCTCGGAGGTTCACCCGGTGGAATTGGATGTAGCCGCAGCGGTCAGGTCAGTTGGAGGTTCAGGCTTTTTTTCAGTAAGTATCACATTCCTGTGCCGGTTTTCTAGGTGCTTGCTCAGATTTGAGGTGGAATTTTTCGCTGTAGATACAAGTTTTCTTCCCACGCAAAGTGTACAGTGGACGCTGATGTTTGTGTCACTTTTAACCGAGTCAAACTCAAAGTAATGTCGGTACTTTCAAGCATTAAGCACTGCAGGGTCCTGCTCTCTCCCGCGCTCCATGTTGTCTCATGTTCAACACTACACATGTCGGTGTTTACCACTGACGTTGCGGCGCTCATACGTCATTGTCACTCACGACTCACGTCACGAGACAGTCTCACAAAACAAAATCACGGTTAAGTAATGCAGTAACGCAGCCTGCTTACGGGTAAGTAACATTAATCTAATTACTGTTTTTGCAGTTGTAATCCCTTACTTTACTCGTTACTTGAAAAAAGTAATCAGATTTGCCCATCAGTGGTGCTGACTAGAAACAGCGATGAAGAATCTGAGCAAACTGATAAATTATAGGCTCACACCCCGGTCAGACTGATCAGACTCCCTTTGGGGCTCCTCTTCCAGGGCGAGGGTCAGCGTTGTCCTCTTCTCCTCTGCCTCTGCCTGACGTGTCGCGATTTCTCCGTAGTTGAAGGTGGTGAAACGGGCTCTGTGTCCGGCTGTGTTCCGGACCGGGGGTAGACACTCTCCAGACACAGGATGATGGCGTCCCTCCAGAGGTATCTGGGAGGTCTACACAGTGGTGATAATTAGCCCCAATCCAGAACAATAACTTCAGGGTCTTGTCTTCAAAGGGGCTGGTGATGGCGAGACGACAGAACTTTTCAGTAAAAAAACAAAAGAATCAACGGCCTCTTGGGCAATCACAGCAAATTTAGCTGCATAATCCATAATGGTTCGGTCTTCTGTCACGGTGTGTTGAATATGAAGGCACGAAGATGATAAATAAAGTTCCAAAACGAATTTATTACAGATCCACAGGCAAACAGACAGTAGTAACACACAAAGTAAACGAGACTTTGGAAGCTTGTTTCCGCCACAGAATGAAAAATAAAAAAGGTAATTGTGAATTTTTATCTCACAATTCTGACTTTATTTCTCAGAATTGCGAGATAAAGTCAGAATTGCGTGAAATAAAGTCGCAATTGCGTGTTATAACGTCAGAATTGTGAGATATAAAGTCAGAATTGCGTGATATAAAGTCGCAATTGCGTGTTATAAAGTCAGAATTGCAAGATTTAAAGTCGCAATTGCATGTTATAAAGTCAGAACTGTGAGATATAAAGTCGCAATTGTGTGTTATAAAGTCAGAATTGTGAGATATAAACTATTCTGAGAGGAAAAAAGTCTGTCTTTTTTCCCCCATAGAATTGGACTTTATAACTCGCAATTGCGAGTTTATATCTCACAATTCTGACTTTATAACACGCAATTGCGACTTTATATCACGCAATTCTGACTTTATAATACGCAATTGCGACTTTATATCACGCAATTCTGACTTTATATCTCACAATTCTGACTTTATAACACGCAATTGCGACTTTATATCACGCAATTCTGACTTTATATCTCACAATTCTGACTTTATATCTCGTAATTCTGAGAAACAAAGTGAGAATTGCGAGATGTAAACTTGCAATTGTGAGAAAAAAAGTCAGAATTGTGAGATAAAAAGTCACTATTATTATTATTTATGTATTTAGTGGCGGAAACAAACTTCCATACCGGACAAACACTAAGTGATAGTGATAAACTAATATACAGAAGGTGATGAACTAGAGAACGAACAGTTGTGATGATTAGTGTCCATAGAAACTGATTAGTGGCAGGAATATGATGCAATATGCAATATGATGAATGAAAACAAACTAAGTCCATGAAAATAAAACTAACAAACACAACTGACATATGATGACAGCTTAAGGTGGTTTTGGACTTGTGCGAATAATCAGTGTTGGGCAGTAGCGTCGCTACAAGTAGTGACGCTACTAGTTTAACTACATTTCTCAGTAGCGTGGTGGTAGCGTCGCTGTTTTCTGAATCAAATAGCTTTTCAGTAGCGAAGCTCTTTTTTTGATCAAGTAGTGCGGTAGCGTCCACACAAGCTACATTTTTTCCAAGCATTTCTAAAGCTCAAGCTCAAATCGGAAATACAAATACTAAGTATCACTGATGCCGGATCAGTTAGTGACTTCTTCTTCTTGTTTTACGGTGGTTGGCAATCATAGGGCTATATAATTTTATTACCGCAATACGGAAAACATGGACTGAATCGCAGTATCCATGCATAAAAACGAAATTTAATGTATAATGCGGAATTTCACGTAATTTGTCAGATCTTGGATGAAAAGAAGGTAGGCTAAGTAAACTTGAATAAAATTGCGATATAGACTAGTGTCTGTGAATATTAAACCGAATAAAGACTATTTAAAAAGGAATCATGCATGTTCTGCGTGTCTCTGTAAATGAATGGCTCAGACACGCGGATTCATTTACCACACACTGAAGCACCCATGACACTTGCGATGTTTTCAGTAATGGATCGATGAACTTCATCTACACTGCCGCTCTGAGTCACTTTACCAGCATTTTAGCTTGATTTGAGAAAAACTATCATCATATAAAAAAAAACAACAAAAAAAAACAGAGACTCAAAGGTCTAGCTACATGTCAACCTGTCAAAATAAAAGGTTGGTTTAACCTTTGAAGAAAGTTTTGCTTAAATCATTAGCCCTACATTTAAAAAAATTGGTCATTACAATTTAAACCATTAATTTAATAGTGCCCTTAAAATGTAATTTATATAAAATTGTTAATAAATTATTGTTAAATTGCATACTGTGGCGAGGGGGGCGTGGTCTCGCGAAGTATGTCGCGAGACGAGTCAGCGAGCTGTGCGGTGAGTAAGTAGGTCAAGTGCAGATGATGAACACCTTTGTCTGATTGCAGTGATTGGCGTGGAGACCGCATATAAGCTGCCAGGAATGAGTGAGCGGGGAGAGAGTGGCTTGGGACTCACACACGACCCGCAGCAGATACCAGCAGAGTATACACACGGAGTGGAAAGAGTTTTGGACTGAATGGACTGAGTTATTTATGAAACGGGAAGAGTGGTCGTTTGACTGAACCTTGAGAGCTGGAGACATACAGCGAGAGCTGGTACAGCGGGCAGAGTGTTTCATATACATGTGCCGTAGTGGTTTACTACGGTGAACGCGCACCTTTCTTTTGTTCTTTTATTTTCCTGAATAAAGTGCGAGTCCCAAGTTCGCCGACCCTGTCTTCTTCTTCCTTCACCCACACACACTAAGACTGACAACACATACATTTCATGATTCAATTAATTACACATGTTTTTGATTACAAAAATTGTATTTAACCATTAAAATTGGAGTAAAAAAAACTAAATAAAACTGAATTTGGAATTTGGGAAAAAATAAAATGGATTTCATAGGGCCCTACAAACCAGCTTTTTGGTGCATTACCACCACCTTCTGCTCCATATGGTGTGACATCACGTACCCATATCAATCCTTGACACGTGAGAAATGGAAAAAGATACACACACTCTTGACACCTGGTTTTGTTATAGTTGTAACCGCAAGCAGATGGCCAGTTCTGCCATTTTGATTCAATTACTGACAATCTAATCTACAAACATAGCTCCACTGTTCTATGATCGGGACACCAGCAAATGGGTGGCTGCCATTTGATTAAATTACCAGTGAATACACAAAGCAGTGTCCGGTTTTACCGACATGTGACCAAAAGGTGCCGCTCTAACTAGAGATCCTGTGTGTAAACTCCCCAGGGTCCCCCTCCTGAAGATTGCCCCTCACAAACAAGACATTGTGTAGCCAGATAGTCAACCACTATTCTGGTGTTAAACGCATCAATTCACAGAATACGCATTCACGGAACAGTCCCCACAGGGGATGAGCAAAAGTTCACCACGCGTCAACCACGGGATGAACTTATACGCACACACATACACCCACAAACACACACACAGAAACACTCATTTTGACCACGTGTGAGACAAAATACCTTGTTAAATGTTTTGATATTTGTATAAAATGTTTCTTGTTGTGTTGCACTATTCCCATGTGATTTTCATTGCTACAACCATCAGCTTTAGGATATGTGATATACGTTTAATCACGAATAATCATGTATCTTTATCTTACTAGCACACAGAAGTACCATGTGTGGTATTGTTATGATCCAAGAAATTCAATGGTATCGAATACTTAACCCGAAGTGCAACATGATGCATTCGTTTATTAATACTAGACTAGAAATGTTTTATGATTCAATTCTGTCTCCTCTGTACATTGACCGGAACGAAGTGTGCCGCCACGCAAAGGTGTGCCACTGCTCCCTTTAAACATGAAGCACCACTTCTGTTCTGTGCAGTCCTACGCCAGAGAGAGGTTCACTTCTTCAACAAGTTCGTTTGCTTTCTAAATTTCGTTTTAATCTAAGTTTTTCTTTCCGTTGATCTACCTCAGTTGATAGTTTTCTTTCGTTCAGTGCACTCAAGAACGAAACGAATTTAAGATTAAGCATCTGTCGTACGAGCTGAAGAGATCGCAACATCTACCTCCGTCCGAACGAAACTCCGGACATTCAGCCTACGTTTCTTTTTAAACAAGCTGCACAAAAGGGGCCATATCATTGCAAGTATAATCTAAAATGGAATGCTGTTTTTAAGGTTGTCTAGAACTTCCTAAAAAGCCTTTGGGTCTCATTTTGAAGTAACTGTTTGAACTGTTGAGTCCTGAGAAGATTTCTCTCTCTCTCTCTCTCTCTCTCTCTCTCTCTCTCTCTCTCTCTCTCTCTCTCTCTCTCTCTCTCTCTCTCTCTCTCTCTCTCTCTCTCTCTCTCTCTCTCTCTCTCTCTCTCTCTCTCTCTCTCTCTCCAATATTTCGTATTTCAATCATTTTCTTTTTCGTTTTAATTGTTAGTTTTGCTATGCATATTTACTCCTGCGTGATTTAAGTAGTTTATGTAATCTTTAGTCTTGTTTTATTAAATTCCATAATCCTTTGAATTGAATCTGTCTCATTGTTCCATACTTGAAGTCCCTGAAAATGTTGATTTAAGCTACAAGCTCTATTTGGTTTAACTATTGAAATATCTAAAGTGCTTGACACAAAAATATCCTTCCTTGTGGCCACAGGAAAGTGTGTTTTTGTTGTGTACCGGCTAGTAAATTGTGATAAAGAAAGTCTTCTCCTCCACGTCCGCTGGACGGACAGGTTGTGTGATAACTGAACTTGAATCATATCAAAATTTACTCTGATAATTTATATGATTTTACCGACCTATATTAATAATTAATACGAACAATCGTGTTAATTGTTCATATACGGTGAGGTTTAGTCTATTCCCTATTTGGGATAATTTAATGTGTGTAGACAATGAATATTCATGATCTGATGAATATTATTCCCCATTTAAGCTAATAATTTCCCCCAAAAAAGTCATTGTCGCTACATAGTTTTATATAGTTCTATGGTTTTATATAGTTATGTTTTATTTTTTTTATTTTTTAGCCAAATTGGTTTGGAACAGTTGTTGAATAAACAATTGAACTGACAAATTATGCCTGCCTATATGTTTGATTGACAGTTTTATTGATCACTGAGATAGCATTGACTTGGAATTAAGTTGGTTCAATATAAAAATTAAATTTGAAAAAGTAGCTTAGATGTAGTAAACTACTTTTGCCATATTGCTGTAGCTTAGCTTGCTACATTTCCCAGGGTGGTAGCTTCAGTGTAGTGAATCTAGATTTAATGTAGAGTAACTGCTAGCTTAGCTCACTACATTTTCTAAGTAGCTTGCCCAACACTGCGAATAATGTGTTAATGCGAGTAGTGGGAGGCGGAAACGCATTTGCTGAATAAATACTGACGTAGTGAACATTAAACTACGAGAATAATCGGCTGTTTCTGTGGATGGTGTTTTATTTACTGTTGGTTACTAGGTCACCAATACCACCGTCATCCGCTCGATCAACTTGATGCAAATGCACCTATTTTTTTATATATTTTTTTGCGAACTTTGAAAAGATTCACTTTTGACGTTCCACGTTTGGATGGAAATCCAGTTAATGATAGTCTCAGTTCATACAGTACATGCTCTAGCACATGCTACAGAAGCGCTTAGCAAGGCTTTGTCTGCACGCCATTTATGACAGGAGCTGCCTTGTGGAAATAAATATTGAACATCATTAAGGGAAGGGTGGACAGCACTTCCTGATCGATGCATCAAAACTGTACACAGAACATATTAGTTTTTCTAGTGGTTTCGAGAACTCTTTCATGACCAATACAATTTCAGCACAAAGGAATCTGCACAAAACAAAAAAGCACACAAAAAAGTTTGAAGAAAATGGCTGGCTTGTGGGACTCCTGAGGCGGCTGACAGGTACCGGCAGGCCAAGTGGACCACCAAGTGGTGGTTGTGGAGGCAAAAAATCGGGCCTGGGATGAGTTTGTGAGGCCATGGAGAAGGACTACCAGTTGGCCTCTAGGAGATTCTGGCAAACAGTCACCTCGCTGGCAGGGAAGGAGCCTGAGATTGTGCGTGAGGTTGAGGGGTACAGACTAGAGATAGTCGGGATTACCTCCACGCACGGCTTGGGCTCTGGAACATGTACTGGTCTGTCGTGGTGAAGTAGCTGAGCTGCAAGACGAAGCTCTCGATTTACTGGTCAATCTATGTTCCTACTCTCACCTAAGGTCATGAGCTGTGGGTCATGACCGAAAGGACAAGATCCCGGATACAGGTGGCCGAAATGAGCTTTCTCCGCAGGGTGGCTGGGCGATCCCTTTGAGCTCCTCCCGAGCGACCGAGCTCCTCATCCTATCTCTGAGTAGAGCCGCTGCTCCTCCACTTCGAGAGGGGCCAGCAGAGGTGGCTCGGGCATCTGTCTCCCGGCTGGCCTGGGAATAGGGTTGGGTACCGAAAAGCGGTGCCAATAGGAAACCGGTTCCGAGGAAAACGATAGTAACCAGACCAAATTAGAACGAAAATTTCGGTGCCTGACTCTCTGTCTTACATGCGCTTCATGAGGCACACGTGCACACACACACACAAGCACGCAAGGTCTCTCGCTCTCTCCCTCTCCGCCATGCGCACGCTATACGGCTTGGAGCACAGTCTCTTCTGTCTCGCATGCGTGCTCTTGCTCGCTCGCTCGCTCGCTCTTGATTCCGGGAGATTTTAAATAATTTGCGGGCATCAGTGTAAAATTACACGTCAGAACGCCCTCTCTGTGCCCATAGTATGAAGCCCATATAGAATCACGCCAATGCATTGGCTGATGGCGCGGGCGCCGCCTCGACCCTCGCCCGCCATCATCTGCTCCTCAGATTTTCCTCTGCAGAAAAAGGAAGCTTGTCAGCATCTCTGCTTAGACTGCTGCCCCTGCTACCCGGCCCCGGATAAGTGGAAGAAGATGATGATGATGATGATGATGACGATGATGAAAACAGTGAAACTGAACATAACTGTGACAATAACAAAGTGGAATATATTATTTTGGTCCATCTGCCTAACCCTACTGTGACCTGTAAATTACAGTGAGAGCATATGGGAGAAATACAGAAAAAAAAGGGCTGGTGAGAGGTCAGCTGTGCCGGACACCGGACGGACACCGACGGACCCCGACACAAACACTTAAAGGAATCATGGTGTTCATGCGTTTCTTTTATTTACAGCAGTCAATGTAACAAAGGAGAACGTTTTGTACATTTTGAAGATAACATCATTAATCTGGTGCACTTTAAGAGATCAAAATTAAGAGCTTCAACCCATGTTCATTCAAAAGAGTTCGATACACGAGGGCAACAAAGGCTGTCCCGTCTGGTCCGAGCTAACAGAAGGTCTACTGTGGCACGTCACACAAAATGTTAATGATGGTTATGGGAGGAATGTGTCACAACACATAATGAATTGCACTCTACTGCATGTAGGGCTGCGTAGCTGCAGATCAATCAGAGTACCTATGATGACCTCTGTCCACCTTCAAAAGCGCCTACAATGGGCACATGAATGTTGGAAGTAGAACTTGGAGCAGTGGAAGAAGGTTGCCTTTTCCAATGAGTCCAGTTTTCTTTTACATTACATGGACAGCCATGTACGTGTGTGCCGTTTACCTGGGGAAGTGATGGCACAAGGATGCACTGTGGGATGAAGCGGAAGTGCGATGCTCTGGGAAATGTTCTGCTGGGAAACCCTGGGTCTGGCCATCATGTGGACGTAAATTTGACAATGCTCATGAATGGTTTGAGGAATATGATGAAGAGTTCATGGTGTTGTCCAGACCTCCAAAATTCCCAGAGAACAATCCAATAGTGATTCCTTTTGAACGAATCTTTAATATGACTCGGGACTACCGAGTTGTCTCAGAGAGTGATTTGTTCATTTTGTGTTGACCGCGCATGCGCATTGCGCAACATATGGGTTCTGAATCTGTACTAGAAACAGGAATAATTAGTTCATCTCTCTCGAGTCTTCGGGTTCGGAACGGGTCCGAGTCTTTCGTTCTTCCTGTCAGTCCCTTTCAGACTATGCTGTCAGTACCGGAAAGAGAAATGATTAGTTCATCTTTCGAGTCTCGGGTTCGGGTTAGGCCGGGTCCGAGTCTTTCGTTCTTCCTGTCATTCTTATAGAGGCTATGCTGTCAGTCCCGGAAAGAGAAATGATTAGTGTGTCTGGTTCGGGTTCGGCCGGGTCCGAGTCTTTCGTTCTTCCTGTCAGTCCCATATAGGCTATGCTGTAAGTACCGGAAAGAGAAATGATTAGTTCATTTTTTCGAGTCTTCGGGTTTAAGTCCTTCGTTCTGTTGTCCCGTGACTTGTAAACGTATTGAATAGCCTACTAATTCACAACCTTTTTACAAACAAGCACGTAGTTAATAATACGAATCTAATGTTGTATTTGATGCGAGATACCAGCGGTCACGTGACAAAAGAACGAAGGATTTAAAACCCGAACTCGAGACTCGAAGAAAATGAACTAATCATTTCTCTTTCCGGTACTGACAGCATAGCCTCTATGTGACTGACAGGAAGATCGAAAGACTCGGACCCGTCCGAACCCGAACTCGAGATTCGAAAGATTAACTAATCATTTCTCTCTCCGGCCCTGCTGTATCACAAACGGCACGGTCGGCCCAGCAGACAGAGTCAGACACTGGTGAGTTGACAACTAATGTCTCGAGACATGAGAGGAGAACTAACCTGATAAATATGAAGTTGCAAAGGAAAGAACGTCTCGGATCAGGAGGTGAGGTGAACCAACAGAATCACACTGCATTAGCCTGAACTTAAGACCCAACAACTAATCAAAATAAAACATTTCGGTTTCTTATAATTTGGCTTTGGCTGCATTACCCTATAGTTTATTTTTATTCTTTTTACAAATGTAATCAACATTTTCGTAAGTACTAGATGTGTTGGGATATTTAACATGCCATTTTAATTATATTATGCTGAAATGGATGTAATGACTCGAAAAAAGATTCGTTCATTTTGCTGAACGAGACTCAAAGATACGAGTCAGTAAAATGATCCGAACTTCCCACTACTACAATCCAATTGAGCATCTGTGGGATGTGCTGGATTACATGTTTGATCCACGACGGTTCCATCTGACAACCTACAGGACTTGAAAGATCTGCTGCTAATGCCAAATACCACAGAACACCTTCAAGGGTCTTGCAGAGTCTGCAATGTTTTTGGCAGCATCCGGAGGAACAACAGAATATTAGGCAGTTGGTCATAATGTTTTGGCTGATCATTGTATGCATATCAAATATTAACATATTACATATAACATTAAAAGGTACTATATCGCTATAAAACATTTTAATGACTTTATACTTTTGGTGCAAAAATCCCTATAAGTGGACTTCAGGGGAAAAAAAATAAATAAATTATAAAACAAATAGTGAAAAAAAAAACCTTTAACAAATAACAAAGAAAGTTTTTTTAATTCAGTGTCTAAATATGCAGTTTTTATAACTGCAGTAATTTATGTCCAAATGAAAGCAGGTCATTTTTGAGGCTGGCTGTCATGTGACTCATTCTCACCCTGAATGGCCCTGAATTGGAACATTTTCCCCGTCGAGAGACTCTCGCTGACCTAGAACAGCCGGCTGCATGTAGATGTCAGAGCGGTTATGCAACATGCTGGTCTCGTCCACTGTTTATTTCGGCCTGCCTCTCTTTCCATTCTCATTTCTCTTTCATAACTCCTGGCCTTCCATAATTGTATCCTCTCTTCCTGCATGCAAACAAAAACACTCACGTATTTTTCAACAGCAACTGCTCCACATTCTTTAGAAATCTTTGGTTTTGAACATCACCATTTTTACAACAGACTGCACAGAATGATCATTTACATCAGTATTGCTAATTTTGAGCAAGTAACAGATGGATAAAAAAAAATATCAGACAGCCTTGTTATTTTGTAAATTCAAGAGACTGCTGTTAGATTCGCACAGCATAGTGACTAAATTATGCAGTATAGCACAACCTCATTTTTTTTATTAACCAATTACTACCAAATGCTCCAGGATATATAATATATGTTACATATACAGGTCCTTCTCAAAAAAATAGCATATTGTGATAAAGTTCATGATTTCCCATAATGTAATGATAAAAATTAAACTTTCATATATTTTAGATTCATTGCACACCAACTGAAATATTTCAGGTCTTTTATTGTTTTAATACTGATGATTTTGGCATACAGCTCATGAAAACCTCACAAAATCTCAAAAAATTAGCATATCATGAAAAGGGTCTCTAAACGAGCTATTAACCTAATCATCTGAATCAACTAATTAACTCTAAACACCTGCAAAAGATTCCTGAGGCTTTTAAAAACTCCCAGCCTGATTCATTACTCAAAACCGCAATCATGGGTAAGGCTGCCGACCTGACTGCTGTCCAGAAGGCCATCATTGACACCCTCAAGCAAGAGGGTAAGACACAGAAAGAAATTTCTGAACAAATAGGCTGTTCCCAGAGTGCTGTATCAAGGCACCTCAGTGGGAAGTCTGTGGGAAGGAAAAAGTGTGGCAAAAAACGCTGCACAACGAGAAGAGGTGACCGGACCCTGAGGAAGATTGTGGAGACGGACCGATTCCAGACCTTGGGGGACCTGCGGAAGCAGTGGACTGAGTCTGGAGTAGAAACATCCAGAGCCACCGTGCACAGGCGTGTGCAGGAAATGGGCTACAGGTGCCGCATTCCCCAGGTCAAGCCACTTTTGAACCAGAAACAGCGGCAGAAGCGCCTGACCTGGGCTACAGAGAAGCAGCACTGGACTGTTGCTCAGTGGTCCAAAGTACTTTTTTCGGATGAAAGCAAATTTTGCATGTCATTCGGAAATCAAGGTGCCAGAGTCTGGAGGAAGACTGGGGAGAAGGAAATGCCAAAATGCCTGAAGTCCAGTGTCAAGTACCCACATACAGTGATGGTCTGGGGTGCCATGTCAGCTGCTGGTGTTGGTCCACTGTGTTTTATCAAGGGCAGGGTCAATGCAGCTAGCTATCAGGAGATTTTGTAGCACTTCATGCTTCCATCTGCTGAAAAGCTTTATGGAGATGAAGATTTCATTTTTCAGCACGACCTGGCACCTGCTCACAGTGCCAAAACCACTGGTAAATGGTTTACTGACCATGGTATTACTGTGCTCAATTGGCCTGCCAACTCTCCTGACCTGAACCCCATAGAGAATCTGTGGGATATTGGGAAGAGAAAGTTGAGAGACGCAAGACCCAAAACTCTGGATGAGCTTAAGGCCGCTATCGAAGCATCCTGGGCCTCCATAACACCTCAGCAGTGCCACAGGCTGATTGCCTCCATGCCACGCCGCATGGAAGCAGTCAATTCTGCAAAAGGATTCCCAGCCAAGTATTGAGTGCATAACTGAACATAATTATTTGAAGGTTGACTTTTTTTGTATTAAAAACACTTCTTTTATTGGTCGGATGAAATATGCTAATTTTTTGAGATAGGAATTTTGGGTTTTCATGAGCTGTATGCCAAAATCATCAGTATTAAAACAATAAAAGACCTGAAATATTTCAGTTGGTGTGCAATGATTCTAAAATATATGTAAGTTTAATTTTTATCATTACATTATGGAAAATAATGAACTTTATCACAATATGCTAATTTTTTGAGAAGGACCTGTATATATACTGTATATGGTATATATTTGTAAATGGTAAATATGATCAAAACTGGCAGTAAAAATAAATCTGCATCGTTTATCCTTTTGATCTTTCATTCAAAAAATTGCCAAAAATCTAACCTTTCATTGAAGTAAAAGAATTTAAAGTGGGGGGGAAATAACATTATGAAATAAATGTCTTTCTCCAAAACACGTCGGCCACAATTATTGGTACCCCTAGAATTTTTACGAGTAAAATATCTCTGAAGTATATTCCCATTAATGTTAATTTCTTTAGCACACCAGGCTCAATAGGAACATGAAATTGTCTAGCTATTGACTTCTTGTTTCACAGGAGTTTAAATATGAGGAAACACAAAGGCCAAATTCCCTTAATCATCCATTACAATGAGTAAAACCAAAGAATATAGTTCTGATGTGCATCAAAAGATTGTAGAGCATCACAAAATAGAAAGTGGCTGTAAGAAAATAGCTAAAGAATGAAAAATCCCCATTTTGACCATCAGGGCAATAATTAAGAATTTCCAATCAACTAAAGATGTTATGAATCTGCCAGGAAGAGGACGTGTGTCTGTATGGACGATGAGGACTCTTCAAGGATCACAGATGGAGACTTGCAGAGATAAGTTGAGTCTTGGGGTCAGAAAGCGTATAAAAAAAAAAAAAAAAAAAATTTCAAACAACCCCTACATCACCACATGTTGATTGGGAGGGTTTCAAGAAAAATCCTCCTCGCTCGTCCAAAAACAAACTCCAGCAAATTCAGTTGTCAGACACGACTGGAACTTCAAACGGCACAGGGTTCTGTGGTCAGATGAAACTAAAAAAAGAGCTTTCTGGCAGCAAACACGCTAGATGGGTTTGGTACCCCATGTGTACAATTTAATATACCGTTGGATCTTTAATGTTGTGGGCATATTTTTTTGCTGGATGTCCTGGACTTCTTGTTCAAATACATGGCATCATGGATTCTATCAAATATCAACAGATTAAAAAAATCAAAACCTTACGCCCTTTGCTACACTGTAAAAAGCCAACTAACAAAAAGTCCTCCCAATAAACATAAAACAGTAAATTGAACTAAGATATTTTGATTGAAAGTTTTATGCATAATACTAAGTTCATTCAACAAATTAGTTCCTTAAATGTTAAAAACGTGTAATGTTTTGTTGATCTTACGAAGAAGTTTTTGTTTTCATTGAATCTTGCGATTTTCTTTAACGCGTGCGCAGTTTGAACATTGAACGCATGCGCAGTTTGAGACATAAGCTACTAGGACACGGAGTTTCAAAAAGTTGATGCTGGTGAGAAGACGACGACAGCGCCAACGGTTTCCAGAAATTAAAGCTGGTGAGAAGCGGATGACAGCGTCCTCAATCCAATTTTTCCTGCACAATAACTAGTATGTATCATAATCATAATCGCCTGTTATTTGTCATATAGATGTATTATGCTCTTTACAAACTGATGGTGTAACATAATCACTCCTGATTTGAAGGAGTGGTGTCATGTCTGATCAATCCAGCTTTTCTTTAAAATAACCGGTGTATTAATCATTTTTATAATCGTCTGTATGTTATTTGAAATATTGAACGAATATTGTGTTCTTCACAAACTGACGGCCTAATTTCATTTCACAGTGTTTCTCATTTCGCGCACTTTTGGGTCCTAATTTCGATGCTGATTTGAAGGAGTGGTGTCGTGCCTGATCAATCCAGCTTTTCTTTTTAATAACCGGTGTGTATTAATAATTTTTATAGTCGACACTATGTTATTTGACATGTAATGTAAGTTATGTTGCACTGATGAGACGGGCTAACGTTACTCTAATTTAGCAGTGTTTGTTACTGATTTTCGCACGGGAAATGTTTCAATCGTTTTAATAATGGAGAAATTGCGAAAAATAATGTAATGAGTATTAACTTAAACGTCTGCTCATATGTATAGACAAAAATATTGACCATCTAGACATTTTCCTGCAATTGCTTTAAAAGAAAATGAGCACTGTGCACGTATGGGGTTGAATATGACAGAATCATTTTTGGGTGTACTACCTTTACATACTAAAGCAATAGAGTAGTTAAGGTCATAGGGCATCTGCAGATTTTATAAACAAAATATATTTTTATTTTTATTTTTAGGTGACTGACATTACCTCACATCGGAAAATAACAGCTCTTAAGGGATTGCCAATTTTTCTGCATGAGAAGCCATCATGTTTACTCAAGATGTGCCTGGTAAATTACCATTTCCATACCCAATTTCTAAATCCTTTTTTTATACTATATTTTACATGTATTCAGTTTAATTACACAACAACAATGATGATACTAATAATTATTGTTATATGTAAATGAACATTTCCATCAATACCCCCCCATCCATTATTCTTCCAGGATACTGATCCTGTAGACCACTGGTCGAAGATGATGTTGTTGCCGTCACATCACTGCCAACTGTAATCAACCTGGCCATAATCCTGGAAGAGGTCATTGTGCTTGAGGACATTCCAGATCTGCCAGCAGGATTCGCATACATGTTTGGTCTCATGTATGCACTCAACATGGAGTATCCAAAATAACTTAAGTATACTTTTGAAGTAATACAAAAGATCTACATGGATCTTGGTGGCATCTGCTCAACAAGAGTAGCCTACAGTCTTTGAAGTCTAAACTTTGCTAAATGGACAAAAGCATCTGAATGATGTTCCTCCAGTGGCCATTATTTATTTTATACTTTCATAGTTAATGAATGACTAAAAAACAATACTGTTTTCTTTCAATGCATTCATTAATGTTAAGTATTAACTTGTTACAACCTTTGCCTTAAAGAGATAGTTCACACAAAAATGAAAGTTCTTTCATCATTTACCTACCCTAAAATTCACACAGGTTTAGAATTTGGGGGTGAGTAAATGATAAAAGAACTTTCATTTTTGTTGTGCCTCATGTCACAAGACAGCTAACGTATTATGGTGTCCTTAACACTGTGGATTTCTCTAACATGGATTTGTTTGTACCATGCATTGAGTTAAGTGTAAAATGCGTAAAGTAAAGAAGTTAAAATGAAATGTCTGCCATACAGACTTGGTACTGTAATGTTGTTGTTGTGCACTGGACACAAACTGTTTAAATAATAAAAAGTTAAAAGTTATTTGAACCGTGTTATGGTCTGTCTTTAATTTAATTAGACTACTTAAATAATGAATCAGTCTATATGCCTATAGATAATAGGCCTATTTCGTTCAGTAAACCAAAAATATTTTGTTCTGTTATTCATTAGGTAAACATTACTATTTATGTTGTGACAACTTGCGATGTTAATGTAATATTTTAAGTTGGTTGGACTTTAGTCCCTGATTGTCAAGTTTACTCAAAAAAGCGATTGCGATAAGTTGCCTTATAATTTAAAGTTGAATTAACTTTTTTTTTTACAGTGTAGAAATATTAAAATGGGCCATGGTTGGATCTTCCATCAGGACTACGATCATCAACATCAAAATCAACACAAAAATTTGTTACGGAGCACAAAATGAAGCTTCTGCCATGACCATCCCAGTTCCCTGACCTGATGAGTGGAGTGAACTGAAGAGAAGAAGCATCAACATGGAGCTGAGAATCTGAAGGATCTGGAGAGATTCTGTATGGAGTAATGGTCTCTGATCTCCTGTCAGGTGTTCTCCAAACTCATCAGGCATTATAGGAGAAAACTCAGAGCTTCTATCTTGTCAAAAGGAGATTGCAAAAAGTATTTAATAAAAGGGTGGCAATAAATGTGACCAACGTGTTTTGGAGAAAAACATTTAATTCATAATGTGATTTCCCCCCCCAATTTCATTTTTTTTTACTTCAATGAAACGATTTTTGGCAATTTTTTGAATGAAAGATCAAAAGGATAAACGATGCAGATTTATTTCTTACAGCCAGTTTTGATCCTATTTACCAGGGCTGCCATTAATTCTGAGCACGACTGTGTATATATATATATATATATATATATATATATATATATATATGTACACACACACACTAGTCAACACCTCACACTCGTTGTTGTGCTCCTCAAACCATTCCTGAATCATTTTTGCTTTGTGGCAGGATGCATTATCCTGCTGAAAGAGGCCACAGCCACCAGGGAATACCGTTTCCATGAAAGGGTGTACGTGGTCTGCAACAATGCTTAGGTAGGTCGTACGTGCCAAAGAAACATCCACATGGATGGCAGGACCCAAGCTTTCCCAGCAGAACATTGCCCAAATTATCACACTGCATTTGCCGGCTTGATTTCTTCCCATAGTGCATCCTAGTATCATGTGTTCCCCAGGTAAGCGACGCACACGCCCCCGGCCATCCACACGCACCCGGCCATCCACGTGATATAAAAGAAAACGTGATTCATCAGACCAGGCCACCTTCTTCCATTGCTCCGTGTTCCAGTTCTGATGCTCACATGCTCACTGTTGCCGCTTTCGGCGGTGGACAGGGGTCAGCATGGTCTGCAGGCTATGCAGCCCCATATGCAACTAACTGCGATGCACTGTGTATTCTGACACCTTTCTATCAGAGCCAGTATTAACTTCTTGAGCAATTTGAGCTACAGTAGCTCATCTGTTGGATCGGACCACACGGGCCAGCCTTCGCTCCCCAAGTGCATCAATGAGCCTTGGAACACCCTACAAGAGCCGCAGTTTTAGAAATGCTTTGACTCAGTCGTCTAGCCATCTTGTCACCTTGTCAAACTCACTCAAATCCTTACGCTTGCCCGTTTTTCCTGCTTCTAACACATCAACTTTGAGGACAACATGTTCACATGTTATAACATGTTATAAAAATATATATATATATATATATATATTTTTTTTTTTTTCATGGAAGCTTTTAGGACTGACACTGCACACATATGCTTACACACAAATAGACCACTCTATAACATTGGCAACTAGACATTTTTAATATCATCAGCTTACCCAGGGGGGAGAACCCTAAACATAAAACTATGTCTGTATTTGTGATCATAGAAACGACATACAAGCGCTACTCTATACTGCTGAAAACTTGCGTTTGAATAGCAGTAGCAAATTCTTAAAATATGAAAAATACTTACAGGCTGTGTCTGTGAATCAGAAGCTCCAGACTGTACTTGCAAAGATGGAATTGCCCCACTTTTTAGAATCAGTCTTTGTGCACAATACCGGCCTCGCCTTGTACACTCCAAGGTTCTGGAAACAGTCCTCAGAAAAATGCACAGCACACAGTTGAAAATGTGGGTTGTGCTGTTCTGGAACAGTGTTGTAAATAAAGCGTAACCACTGTTTTCGAATGAGCGGCAACAGATGTAACGTGTGTGGCCCCGAAGTGGTGCCAGCGCAGCTGGACCGCCAGGGGATGGAATCTCCACTCTCCCTGGCCATAACTGTCGTGAGGCTCGTTGGCGGCACGATTGAGCAGGCCGGAGAAAAATAGTGGAATGAAGCGACCTCAGAAGCTTCTGACTCCGAGGAGGTGACGGGTAAGTTGTGACATGCGAGGGAAGCTTAGCGCAACGGTCGCGATGTTGTCTTTTCAGACCAGTACCAGTTCGCTGAGCAGCGGTGGCTCAAAGCGAGGTGAACTGCAACAACTAGAGGCGCAAATGCAGTCGGAGGTCGCCCAGGCCTCCGTTAAAGCATGCCCTTTGTACATGGCCCCTCAGTCGGTGAGGGTTTGGCAGCAGGCCGGGGTGAACTGTTGTCACACAGGGCGCGCTGATCTGCCACGGTCACCCCGGGACTCGATCGTGAAGCTAGTGCTGAAGCGGTCTTCATATGGAGGAAGCCAAGCGGCTGCATCTGCCATATGCCCCAGGAGCCTCTGAAATTCTTTCAGTGGGACCCTTTTTCACTTCTAAACAGCACCAGCCAAACACACTCTCGTCCTTGAAGAGACGTGTTGGGCCGAGTCCTTCTCCAAACTGAAAAAGAGATACTTTCTTGCTCTCTCCCAGTTGACCCGAAGACCAAACTGGCTATGTAGCATTACAAGGGTAGGACTCTGTACTGATACTTCGAACCCTCACACACAACACACAGGATGGCCTGTGGTGCGGAAGGTAGAGATCTGAAGCACATGCCATTCAGGTCAGATGCTGCAGATCAACTTGGGCCAAGATGGTCATGACCCACCACAAACTACCATGAAGAACGAGTTTACAAAAACTGGCCTTCATATCAGCTGGAAGGAGCGGCTATATCAAGTCCTTCGCCAGTAGGATATAGATATGCGCGCACAAGATAGATGCACTGCTCAACATTAGGTGTGATTAATATCACTGAGTTTTCAGGAGCACGTCTGCACAACACGTAGTGTAATGACTATCACTGACTTGAGCGGAGCCGAACAATAGCCGAGTCTGAGGTGGGGCAGCAAGGTGGAGAGTATGGTGTTAGTGTGTAGTGAAACACTTACCTGTCTCCACTGGCAGCAGGGGGTGCGTGAGAAGGCAGATGACCGGGTCCTAGAATGTACCAAGCTGCCTGCAGGCGACCAAGGAGGGCTGAGGGGTGTAAGGCTATAGAGGGGCACACACCGCCAGACTGGCCCTCTTGGGACCCAGGAATAGAGAAGTTTGCTCTTCTTTTGAAAATGTGGGTACCACTGACCCCGCTTTTACGGGAGCCAACGGCGGAAGAGACACACACATAATTAAAAAGCATAATCGGTGGCCACTCCAAGAGCAACCTCTCCATCCCTGGGGGGCCCGTCCAGGTTCAACGTTTCCGCTGTCGCTTACCACCTGGCTTGGTAGCGCCTGGGACGGGCTGGGCGGCCCTTCTGCGGCCAGCTCCACGTCGGGACCTGGGTGTAGGCTGCTGCAATGGTCTGGCGGGAGCTGAGGTGGCTGCAGGCGGACGCCCTCGTGAGGGGCAGGCAGAGGATCTGTCTCCGGAGGACAGGTGAAGGGAGCAGAGTCCCGCCGGGGCAGGATGTGCCGGATGGCCTCCGTCTGCCTCTGGGCTGCAGAGAACTGTTGGGAAAAATTCTCCACTGTGTCGCCGAATAACACAACCTGAAAAATGGGAGAGTCCAGGAATCGAACCATGTCCGCTTCCCTCATATCAGCCAGGATGAGCCAGAGATGGCGCTCCTGGACCACAAGTGTGGACATCGACGTACCGATCGCGCAAGCTGCAACCTTCGTGCCCCGGAGGGCGAGGTCAGTTGCAGTGCAGAGCTCACCCATGAGCTCACGGTCCGGACTACCCTTGTTCATGTTCATGAGTCCCTGGGTCTGGAGCAACGCCATGGCATGCAGAGAGAAAGCGGCTTACCCACAAGCTTTGTAAGCTTTGCCCGTGAGACCGGACGAGAACTTACAGGCTTTAGAAGGGTGACGAGGATCACCTCTCTAGGAGGCAGTGGCCGCTGGACACAGATGCATCGCGACAGACCGCTCCACTCGAGGGATAGCCTCATAACCCTTCACAGCTCCCACGTCAAAGGTAGTGAGGGGGGAGGAGCTACTTAGGCGGTTTCTGGCAGAGAAAGGTGTCGTCCACGCCCTCGTAAGATCCTCATACACTTCAAGAAAGAAAGGCACCTAGGCAGCGGGCTGGGAAACCAATTAGCCCAACTGAGACGGCTCGGGACACGGTGGAGGGTTCCACACAAGCCCGACCACCTCGGCGGCCTTTTTCAGCATAGCTGACATCTCTGGATCTGGCTCTGGCAACGATGGTTTCCCAGAGGGAGGCAGCACAGCCGAGTCGTCATCTCCAGAGTTCAGCTCCCCGTCCGATGCTGTGATAGACAAGCTATCCCCTGGAGGGGCCCCAAATGAAATAGCTGGTCTGTCCACTACAGAGGGACCAGCGGGTTCATTGGGGAGCTCCACCGGTTGCGGTTCGTAAGAGGAGTTAGGGATCCACAGGGCTTTGCTGGCCGTATCACCCCTCACTGTAATCCTCAGATCACCCAGCTTGGATGACACCTTGGTCTTCCTCTGGGAAGGTAACCCAGAAGAGGGGCCAGGGCGGGGCCAAAAGGAGTCTCGATCTCAGCACCGAGATGGTCATATTCCCGCAATGGGAACATGACTCATCCACGAAAGCTGTCTTAGCGTGCTGTAAGCCCAAACACACGATACAGCTTTCATGACCGTCAGAGGGGGACAGAGCTATACCGCACCCAGAAACGCACGGATGGAATGGCATCTTGAGAAAGACACACTCACACCCGTGTTGCTCTTTTAGGAAATGGGACCATCACCAGTGCCGGAGCAGACAGGGAATGACCACGGTAACACTGAATCAGCTGACTGAAAGAGTGAAGCACTCAATTCTCACCCTCTAGCCAGTCGTAAACACACAAACAAATAGAGAAATTTAATGCTTTTAAAACAGCAGTTGAGAGCTAAGAAGCTTGCGATCACCGCTATAGAAACACCAAGACTGGGAGGTCTTCCCGCAAGAACACCGACACACTTGCTCGTTGAAAACAACAGTACACTTCAGAGACATCAATCCACGATCGGCTCCAAAGCGAAAGGCAACTAATTTGTGCATCCACTTCCGTATTCATACACACGCCGCGGGGCCGGAGTGTGTGATACGAATCATGCACACCAATTCCATTGGCTAGTTCAATAGTGCTCGAAGAGGATTGGCTCCCTAGCATGATCCCACATTCAGTCGACGTGGACTACGTCTGACATCCTCTACTGAAAGGAAACCATTGTTTCAGAAGTTAAAACCAATGGACAAGAAACACTGTATTTTGTCAAGTTCCGCTATTATGGCTAAGTTTTTTTCATGGGCAACATCAGACATTTAAAATCTTAAAGGGGTTAGGACATTTAACAGGCCATTGCGCTATTAAAAACTTGAGGGTAGACCATGTACAGTTGGAAGAGTTTTTGGTATTTTTTACATTACTAAAGAAATTGTGATCTGTGGCTGCTAGAGCAAAAATGTTTGTCCACTGCTCCAGGTGGGTGTGTGCTCACTACTCACTGCTCCTAATTTGTGTGCACTAACTTGGATGGGTTGAATACAGAGGACGAATTCTGAATATTTGGGTTAGCATACTTGGCCTTAACGTCATGTCATCTACTAAATAATTTATGATTAATAATAACTATAAATCGTAGAAGTACTTTTGTCCCAATTGTACACGTCAGAAACAGCTGAAACAGTCCCTCAGTACAGTCGAAACACTCATTTTTAATGGTCTAAATTAGCTTAACAAACTAAATTTAAAATGTTAAAATGTCTTAAAAGATAACATTCTACAAAAATAATTTGACCTCTTTACTTTATTCCTGTTCTTTATTATATACAACTGATGATTAGCTATTCGATAGCAGAACATTTAAGAGTTAACCCTTTCACACATAAGTTTAAAATATTCTAACTGACCCCCCAGCGTGAGTTTTTCAAGGCGACCGTTATTTAGAACTTGTCACTTTAATGTTTCCATGGTGACGCGTCATTGCTTGTCACGTGGCACAGCGCAACTACAACACAGCGCTGAATGAATGATGATCTGCTTTTATGTAATTTTTCCTTTTTTATTAAAAATATACACAAATGTATTAGCTATAGCATGAAACACTGATATTCCGATTGTCAAATATGTGCAAGTGGAAGTGTTTTGTTGTTTAAACACCTTTATAACAATCGCGTTAGTTGAGCTGTATGCGCAATGGGCGGCGCCATGTTAGTTTGTTTCACAGTTCAGAGAATCGGATCTGTTGGATTTACAACACGTCAATTCCTCCACTTCTCACAAAATACATGAAAGTAGGTGGCCGGTGAACTGGGAGAAGAATAGGATAAAAAGTAAAGCTACTTACACAATGTGTATCTGATATGAATAAAAGTGTTCTCTTATTATAAAGGAAAGGAAGAAGAATTATTGCCGCTTCCATAGACATCAGTGTGTTTTTTACAAACTCAAAATCATTGTTTTGCTAGTAATTATGTGTATTTAAGTGTCTGAAACCTAAAATAAACATTATGTGGTTGAAAAAACTCAATAGTTGTGATATATGGCAGCACTGAGTGCGCTTGCCTCTGGCTCAGCGCCAGTCAACGCGCGAAAGCACGTTTGAATTTACTAGTTGATCACGTGATGCACTGACCGTTCTAATCACACCGGTGTGATCCTACGCTCCAGGGACCAGCCAAGACTGATCACACCGGTGTGATCGTACGTGCGAAAGGGTTAAAGGGATAGTTCACCCAAAAATGAAAATTCTGTCAGTAATTACTCACCCTCATGTTGTTCCAACCCCGTAAGACATTTGTTCATCTTCGGAACACAAATTAAAATATTTTTGATTAAATCTGAGAGCTGGATCACTCCTCCATAGGCTTCTAAGGGATTGAAACTTGTTCCCCGAAAGGTTATTATAGACATTGTTAAAATAGTCCAAGTGACTACATTGGCTCAATCCTAAATTTATCAAACGACGAGAATAGTTTTTGTGCACAAAAAACAAACTACAACTATTCATTTCCTTCTCTGTGGGCCTCGAGTCAGTTCACTAGTATAATAGTGTTTGCTTCTGTTGTTGTACGTCACACGCATCACCCATCGTCGGCCAATAGTGAGCCCACGTGTGAAGTAGCACTACGCAATCACACTACGTTAACTGACTACAGGCACACAGAGAAGGAAATTAATAATATTTTTGTTTGTTTTTGCGCGCAAAAAATATTCTCGTCGCTTGATAAACTTAAGATTGAGCCACTGTAGTCACTTGGACTATTTTAACGATGTCTTTAATAACTTTTCGAGGGTGGCTAGTTTCAATCCCTTAAGAAACCTATGGAGGAGTGATCCAGCTCTCAGATTTAATCAAAAATATCTTAATTTGTGTTCCGAAGATGAAAGAAGGTCTTACGGGGTTGGAACAACATGAGGGTGAGTAGTTACTGACAAAATTTTCATTTTTGGGTGAACTATCCCTTTAAATAGTCCACAGTTCATCAGTAAATCAGTGTGCAATTAAGATTAAAAGTTCACATTAGAAATAGGTCATCTCTAAAATGCTGAACAAATGTTTTAAATTACAAAAATATTGAATAATTTAAACCAGCTCATTGTACAAGTTGTAGTTTTTGGCAGAATTGAATATTGCCGTTTATGCATATGACTGAAAATCATGATTAAATAGGATTAAATCATATACAGAAAGCGATCAATGAATGCTCCCTTTATAATCAGAACTGTCAATCAGTTCATGTTCAGCTAGTCTATCAATGAATAGAATTCTCTGCTTTCATGAAAACTCTGCACAACGAATCTCTTATTTACACAATGTTTGTAATGTGCTAGTTATGATGAAAGCATTCGTGAGAGATGAATTGAGTTGCAAAGCTGAGATCATTGCATTTGTGTGCTCAATAGATGTGACTTAGATTGGCTACAATGTTCAGAGCTGAAACCTCCAAACCTGCGATAACAACCAGCTGGATGTACATTATCTCACTTATTACATGGCTACTTTCCACATAAGTCAATAGACACGAGATATTTACTTGAGTTGAACTATTTTATTCGGTCTTATAAGAAAGCAGTGGCTAGCAAGCAGCAAGTTCAAACTAGATGGACATTTAAGAGATACGGTACAGTCATACAACTTATTACATAGCATCTCACCAGACAAATAATTATGGGGATAAGAGATTTTAATTTGAGATGAAACCCTTTTAAAATCTTTTGTTTCATTTTGTATAATCCAGTATAAAACAGTGTACAAAACAGCCATTGCAAAATGTCAACATCTGCATTTATATGAAACAATAGTGAGTCCACGATACCCGGATGACATAATGAAATAATTGTACACAAAATAATGATTTAAGTTTTAATATTTTATTAGCTCACCAACACATCTTCCATGAAGAAAAAACGTTCCCAGCAAGCATAGCACTGACTTCAGTTACACGGATGAGCCTGTCAGTTTATCGGTGAATAACATATCGCTGGAGAGTGCGATTGACCAATCAGAATCAAGTATTCCACAGAGCTGTGTAATAAGATAGGTTAATCTAGGCAGCTGTAACAGTCGAAACTGTAGTATTCAAGTTTCAATAGTTCCAAATGTAATACTTATTTCATATTGCAAAGATGTTACCCAATCATAGTGTTGTTAACACTGAATTCTTAAAAGATACCCACCCATTTAAACAGTGTTCAAATCAGAGGGCTAAAATCAGGGTAGAAAATGGCCATTTATTTCGTAATTATAAACATGTTTTACATTAAAATCCTATGAAATAAAAAAGCAGTTCATGACAGTAGTTGTAGTAATAGTATGTAATAGTAGTTCATCATAATTGTTATGACTTTGCCAAGCCACACTATAGGAATAGTTCACCCAAAACAAAGCTCATCCAATCAGAAATACTTGAGTCATACTGTAACTGTCAATTTTATCAAACAAAAAATCAAGCGGTTGTTTAATCTGAACACTTTTCAAGCAAAAAAAAATAAAAAAATAAAAATTACAGAAGAGGCAAAAAATCATACACCATTCTGCTGATCACAAAAGAAGATATTTTGAAGAATGTCGGTAACAAAACAGTTGATGGACCCCATTGACTTCCATAGTATTTTGTTTTCCATTCTAACGAAGTCAGTGGGGCCGATCAACTGTTTGGTTACCCATATTCTTCAAAATATCTTCTTTTGTGCTCAGCAGAAGAAAACAATTCATACAGGTTTGGAACAACTTGAGGGTGAGTAAATGATGACAGAATTCTCATTTTTGGGTGAACTATTCCTTTAATAACACATTCTTGCTCGTTTTCAGTATTTTCACATTACATCATTCAGCGGTTCGAATGCACACCTTCCAGCCAATCAGAACAGTGTATGCAGACAGGCCATGGCATAATTGTAAAATAAACGTAAAGCTATAGTATAGTAGTAGCCTATACTATTTCTACTATCACATTTATTTATATAGCGCTTTCAGTCAAGCTTAAGGTAAGTTCAGTGATGTTTCATTTTTGTTGTAAAAAAGTTGTTCATTTAGTTAATTTATTATAGCCGCTATGGAGAAAACCTTGATGTCATCGTTAAGTTCAGTTCAGTATATAATGGTGTCAATGCAGGCAGGTCAATAATATTGTTGAATATTAAATTAAATGTCCCTAACTAAGCAAGCCAAAAGCCAATGGCAACAAAGGTGAAAAAGAGATGAAAAGGCGACAGTGGCAAGGTACCACAACTCCATCAGGTGGCAGAATAGAGAAAAAACCTTGGGAGAAACCAGGCTCAGTCTCCTCTGGCCAACAAACAAATAGTGTATGATTATGATTCAGGCAGCATTATAGGTCAGAAGGTATGGTATGGAGATGGGTTTGTTGAGGAGAGAGAGGCCACAATTAAAAGGCGCCAATCTTATGTTTGTGTTTTTGTTTGTCTTATTAGCAGACGACAAAGACTTTAGCTTTGTAATTAAATGGTAAAAGTATATAAAAAAAAAAATATATATATATATATATATATATTAAATTCCATTACAATTTAGTCACCATATTAATCCAAACCTGTTTGACTTTCTTTTTTCCATGTAAAAAAGAAAAAAGAAAATATTGAGAAAAATGTTTTTGTCCATATAATGAAAGTCAATGTAATCAAAACAGAGCTTGATTTGGTCTCTATTGCCATCATTAGATTGGACAAAAACATATTTTTTGTTCTATGGAAGAAAGTAAGTCAAAGGCTTGGAATAACATAAATAACAGCATGATGATAATTTTTGGGTGAGCCATCCCTTTATCTCTCAGACTTGCTTATTGGTCAATGAAACATTAAACAGGGTTTTTCCTGGGTCAAAAATGGTCTTTCGTAGTGGCTAACATTGTATGTTCTTTAAATTCGCAATGGTCACGTAACTTGAGACCATATTTAGAGCTTTTAAATAATGTGAGATACCATCAGATTTGCTTTGGCAGCCCGAGATATTGCATGTATACCGGCCAAAAAAATTAAAAAAAAATGTAGGAAAAGCCAGATTAAATCATATTGAAATATGTATTCAAATATCATATTCAAATGTATTACATTCAGCCACAGTGCTTTTTAACGTTTAGCATCTAGGTCTAGGAGTTAACAGCAAACTTAGTCTATCCTCATACTGAAAGACAATATACCTAAATATACTGCTTCAACAACTTGCAAACTGACAAAACATTGTATATTAAATAGATACCTTCCATGTTAATAATATTATTATTTTTTGTAGTGCAGTAGCTCACTATTCTTTGTTGAGAAGCATCATGGTTAATTATTCAAACGAAAGTTGAAAGATGTGATTTGAATTTGTGAGTGACAGGAAAGTAGAAGGGTGGGTGCACACTGGAGGGGCCCATCAGTTATCAGGAGGGACTAATGCCACATAGCCCTGCCCGTCTACACCGCTGCTTGGAATACATCTCACAAGTAATATGGATTAGAGCCAAAAAAATTTAAATAACGGAAGCCAGAATTGCAGCTTAGTGAGATTGCAAAAGGCTGCGATTTAATTAAATATATGCACTGAGTGTTTCAGAGTGAAGCGTGGCACTCTGATCTGCTCCAAATGAACTATATCTCTTCATTTGCAGTTTTGGTCACTTCAACATGCATTTGGGAATGCAAACACGAACCAACCAACGTTCCATTCTTGTAATGGGAAGCGTTTATAAACAAAAGAGAAGCTTTAGAACTTCCTGCCGTTATTTTGAGATTTTGAGTGTTTGCCAGCTCATACCCCTGCTGATGAGGAGCTTATGGAGGTTTTATCTCGTGCTGTAGCTAAATTAAATATTGACTGGCCAGCTGATGATGTTGATGTGGTAACTAGAAAAAGTCTGTTAGATGAGCGTTTTCTACCATCTAGATCACGACCTCCTCGTCGGCAACTCCCGTTCTTTCCCGATCTCCACACTGAGGTGTCGAGATCGTGGATCAAACCGGCATCTTTCAGAGTACATAACCCTCAGACCAGTAATTATAGCAAAAATCTCCTCTGAAAGCCCTGACGTTACCCACCAAACCTTTAAAAAATACATCTTTGTTGGTGGGTAAAGCGTATTCGGCAGCAGGTCAGGCCGCGGCATGTTTGCACACTATGTCGATTCTCCAAGCGTACCAGGCTGACCTGCTGAGGGACATAGACGTTTGTGAGGAAGTTAGTGCTGACGCAATTCGAGAATTGTGTCGCACGACAGATTTATCTCTCCGGGCCACCAAGGAGACGGCCAAGTCTGTGGGCCGCTCTATGGCAGCCTTGGTGCCACGGAACGCCATTTATGGTTAAATTTATCTGAAATAAAGGATAAAGATAGATCTGTTCTTCTGGATGCACCGCTGTCACCTACAAGTCTGTTCGGCGACGCTATAAATTGTTTCGTCGATAGGTTTCAGCAAAATAAGAAACAAGCGGCTGCGTTTCAGAGGTTTCTTCCTCTCCGGTCTAGTGTCCCCGAGGCTGCTCGTGGTATAAAGTCTGAGCAGCTTCGTCCGTCTACGAGCTCCGCTCACAGAGTTCAGCAAAAACAGAGTGTCGCCGCTCGGGCACCTCCTCAATCTATGGTTCCTGAGTGGCGGTCGCAGCCCAAGCCTGTTAGGGGTAGACAAGATCTGAGGACTGCGATCTCTAGTAGAGCTTGGTGTAAGAAGAAGTCCCTCTTTGGCATCATCCGGGGGGCGACTCTCCGAGGAGAGCCTCAGCATTGCCACTTCGGTTGTTCCCTGCCGGTTCGCCGCTTCAGGGCGCCGAGGTGTCAGCGTCCCCGTGCAATCCTCTGAGGAGGGTTGTAGAACGGTCAGTTCGGTTGTTCCCTGCCGGTTCACCGCTTCAGGGCGCCGAAAGGATTGTTCAATCAAATCCAGAGGCCAGTCTCGAGAGACTGGTTCCCTTATCGGAATTTCTGGCAGCGTGGAAACTTCTGCCGAATATTTCTCTATGGGTCCTGCACATAATAGAAAAGGGTTACAGAATTCAGTTCAGTTCTCGTCCAACCAGATTTCAAGGGGTCCTCCCCACGGTGGTGGACTCACAGCAGGCTCTGATTATGGAGCAAGAAGTACTGACACTTCTTCGAAAAGGAGCTATAGAAAGGGTTTCTCCTCCAGCAGAGAGTCAGGGTTTTACAGCCGTTACTTCATTGTTCCAAAGAAGGATGGAGGGTTGCGTCCTATTCTAGATCTGCGCCAGTTAAACAGCAGAGTTCAGAAACTCAAGTTCAGAATACTTACACTCAAACAGATTGTATCACAGATTCAGTCCGAGGACTGGTTTGTCACAATAGACTTGAAGGACGCGTACTTCCATGTATCTATCCATCCTCATCACAGGAGGTTCCTGTGGTTCTGTTTCGGGGGCGAAGCATACCAATATCGGGTTCTTCCATTTGGCCTAGGTTTATCTCCCCGCACTTTTACAAAATGCGTGGATGCAGCTCTGTCTCCGTTGAGACTCCAACACTTTGGTGTTGAGCCCCTTGGTTGCGGCTCAACACCAAAAAGAGTGTGCTCCTTCACGCGGCTATGCCTTCGTGCCTTGGTCATGTGGAAGAAACCTTGGTTCCTCGCCCAGGGCCCAGTGTTGGGGGCTCCTTGTCGACACATCACGCTTTCGACGTATGCTTCCCTCACGGGATGGGGGGCGGTCATGAGTGGCCGCTCGGCGCAAGGTCTTTGGCAGGACCATCAATGTTCCTGGCACGTAAATCGTTTGGAGTTGATGGTGGTATTTCGAGCACTCAAATATTTCCTGCCAGACCTGAGAGGCCATCATGTGTTGGTCCGCACAGAAAACACTTCGGTGGTCTCCTATAACAACCATCAGGGGGTCTGAGGTCGCGTCATCTTTGCAAATTGGCCCATCAGATCCTCCTATGGGCCCAGGGGAAGTTATTGTCACTCAAGGCGGTATATATTCCGGGGCGTCAGAATGTGGGAGCAGATATTCTGTCGAGACAGGGGCTGAGGCCCGGGGAGTGGAGACTTCACCCCGAAGTGGTGGAGCTCCTGTGGGAAGAGTTCGGTCGTGCTCAGGTAGACCTTTTCGCATCATCAGATTCAACCCATTTTCCCATGTGGTTCTCTCTAACGCACCAAGCTCCTCTCGGTCTGGATGCGATAGTGCAGGTGTGGCCGAGGCTGCACCTGTACGCCTTTCCCCCGATATCTATGCTTCCGGGGGTTCTGGAGAGGGTTCGCCGAGAAGGGGCTCGTCTGCTACTATTAGCCCCTTATTGGCCGACCCGAGTTTGGTTCTCGGACTTGGTGTCTCTGCTGGACGGCTCCCCCTTGGAGATCCCACTCAGGGTGGACCTCCTGTCCCATGCCGGGGGCACGATATTTCAGCCTCGGCCGGAGTTGTGGAAACTGTGGGCCTGGCTTCTGAGGGGGCCAGGATCAGGGAAACCGGTCTTTCGACCGATGTTGTAGAAACCATTCTTCAATCCAGAGCTCCTTCCACGAGAAGGCTGTATGCGCTAAAATGGAAACTTTTCACCACGTGGTGTGTTGAACGTCAGTTAGATCCTGTTAACTGCCCTGTTGTTTCAGTTCTTGATTTTCTGCAAGACCGTTTCTCGCCCAGGTTATCTTCTTCCACCCTAAACGTTTACGTGGTGGCTATATCTGCCTACCACACCCCTCTGGGGGGTACTTCTATCGGGAGAAACCCTTTAATTACTCGCTTTCTCCGTGGTACATTGAGGTTGAGACCTGCACTGCACTCTAGAGCAGGGGTTCCCAAACGTTTCAGCCCACGACCCCCAAAATAAAGGTGCGAATGACTCGCGACCCCTATATCCTCGGAGGTGGTTAAAGTATACAAACATTGCGTGAAACTGTGCACACGCACTAATAGGCATACTTACAACACAAAATAACACAACAGTCAAAACAACCATTATATAATTTTATATTAAATAGTATAAGCGCGGCCGCCACCTAAATTCACATAAGTTCTAAAAAAACTTCTTGGTTACATATGGTAACCCTCGTTACCTGAGGGAGGGAATGGAGACGTAGGTCATGACTGACCAATAGGAATCTCGCTAGAGAGGCCAATCTACTTCGCGTGAAACTAAAACAAGCCGATACACATTGGCGTGCAATCATTTGCAACAGCTGTGCAGCCTCGCAGCGCTGGTATTTAACAAGCAGCTGGTGCGATTGCACACTAGTTTTTTGCTGAGGAGCCAAGCCTGAGAAAGCTGGCCGCCCCGGCGGGCGGCAGCAGATGTGGTGACGGGACCTACGTCTCCGTTCCCTCCCTCAGGGAACGAGGGTTACCATATGTAACCGAGACGTTCCCTATCGGTCAGTCACTACAACGTAGGTCATGACTGACCAATAGGAATCCCTACCAAAGCGCCACAGTTGCTGCACCCCATCCAGCGCCCCTGTGCAAGCCTCTTCACCTTCTTGCCTGGAAGGACGATAGGAGGAGGCTTACACAGAGTGAGTCTGACACTGTTGTTCCGTGATAACCCATACAGTGAGATATTGGATAACACTGGGAAAGCGTGCTCTTTCTGTTTAGGAAGGAACGCTGCGGAAGCCACTTCTTCAAAGAGTTATGTGGAAATGCATATGGACTAGCCCGAAGGCTGTACTGCATATGAAATATTGGGTGACTTAGCCCAAGGGAAAGACACGGGCTTCCGATAGGAGCAGCCGTGGAATATACACATATGGGATCCCCGTAGGGTCACACATATGGAACCCAGCCCAGATCCGGTTCTCAAGGATTCAGCGGATAAGGGCCTGGCGCCGGACGCTCCGCCAAGTCCGGGCCGAGGGGTTTGGAGGACTCGACAGGTTTTACTCTGGAGCAATAAGGGTGCACAGTAGGGTGCAGCAAGCCGACAGAGCCAGGCCTCTCAGTGCTTCTACCCGTCTAGGGTGAGAACACGGGAGGAGACCGGCTCTACACGTAGGGTATAGTATCTAGCGAACGTGTTAGGTGTCGCCCAGCCCGCAGCTCTACAGATATCTGTTAGCGAGGAGCCACGCGCCACCGCCCAGGAGGATGCAACGCCTCTCGTGGAGTGTGCATGCAACCTGAGCGGGCAGGGCACGCCTTGAGCTTGGTAAGCCAAGGCGATGGCATCCACTATCCAGTGGGCCATCCTCTGCTTGGAGACAGCCTTTCCCTTCTGCTGGCCTCCGTAACAGACAAAGAGCTGGTATGAGGTCCTGACGCTTTGAGTTCTGTCCACGTACATACGCAGAGCACGAACGGGACAGAGCAAAGCCAGGGCTGGGTCTGCCTCCTCCAAAGCAGCGCTTGCAATTTCACTACCTGGTCTTTGAAGGGAGTGATAGGAACCTTGGTAATCTTAGTACCACGTGGCTGTCACCCGGCCCGAACTCTAGGCACGATTCATCGACCGAAAATGCGTGCAGGTCTCCTACCCTCTTGACAGAGGCCAGTGCAACCAGCAGCAAAGTCTTCATGGAAAGAAGCTTTAAGTCTACTGACTGCAGAGGCTCAAAGGGAACATCCTGAAGTGCTTGAAGCACCAGGGAAAGATCCCAAGAGGGTATGGAGGGGGGTCGAGGAGGATTTAATCGCCTCGCCCCCCTAAGAAACCTGACGACCAGGTCGTGCTTTCCAACTGTTTTGCCATCTATGTGTTCGTGATAAGCTGAAATAGCGGCAGCATGTACTTTGAGGGTGGAGGGAGACAGTCTACGCTCCAACCCCTGCTGCAAGAAGGAAAGCACAGACCCTATCGAACATCTTCGGGGGTCTTCTCGGCGAGAAGAATACCACTCGACGAACAGGTTCCACTTCAGGGCGTAAACACGTCTCGTGGACAGCGCCCGTGCTGAAGTGATGGTGTTAAGTACCTCAGGGGGTAAGTCACCTAAAACCTCTGCGTCCCGTCTAGGGACCAGACATGGAGTTTCCAGAGGTCTGGACACGGGTGCCATAGGGTGCCCCGTCTCTGAGTCAGAAGATCCTTCCTCAGAGGAATGGGCCAGGGAGGGACTGTCACGAGGAGTATGAGTTCTGGGAACCAAGTCCGGGTGGGCCAATAGGGAGCAGGACCTGCTCCTCGTCCTCCCTGACTTTGCACAGTGTCTGCGCAAGTAGGCTCACTGGGGGAAACGCATATTTGCTAAGGCCCCGGGGCCAGCTGTGAGCCAGTGCGTCCGTGCCGAGTGCGTCCTCCTCGGTCTGCTCGTCGCCGTGGGAGGTGAGGTGGAGGCAGCAGCTGACCGCCGCGGCAGGATGTGTCTGATGGCCTCAGTCTGCTTCTGTACAGCCGAGAACTGCTGGGCGAAGTTCTCGACCACGTCGCCGAAGAGGCAGGTCTGGGACATGGGGGAGTTAAGGAACCTGATCTTGTCGGTCTCCCGCATGTCAGCCAGACACAGCCAGAGATGGCGTTCCTGGACCACTAGTGTGGACATAGCACGACCCACTGACCGCGCAGTGACCTTCGTCGCACGAAGCGCGAGGTCAGTTGCGGCACGAAGTTCTAGGAGAACTTGTGGATCATGACCACCCTCGTGCAGGTCCTTGAGTGCCTTGGCCTGTTGAACCTGCAACAACGCCATAGCGTGCATGGCAGAGGCATCTTCCCCACAGGCCTTGTAAGCCTTGCCGGTCAGGTCCGACGAGTCCTTACAGGCCCGGGAAGGAAGACACGGTTCTCCATGCCAAGTGGAGTTAGGGCACAGTTGCATAGCAACGGCCCGTTCCACTGGCGGGATACGCGTGTATCCCTTAGCTGCCCCGCCATCAAGGGTGGTGAGGGAGGAGGAGCCACCGAGACGGTTTCTGGCAGTAAAAGGTGCCGTCCACGTCCCTGTGAGCTCCTCATGCACCTCCGGGAAGAAAGGCACTGGGGTGGGTTGCTGAGAACCAGCGCGCGCCACCCCGAGATACCAATCGTCGAACCTCGAGGGCTCGGGACACGGTGGAGGGTTCCACACAAGCCCGATCCTGTTGGCGACCCGGGAAAGCATGGCCATCATCTCCGGGTCCGACTCGGGCACTGCTGGCACACCCGAAGGAGGCAGCGGCTCTGAGCCGTCGTCCGCGGAGAGGTCTGACCCACCCTCCGATTGCAGCGATCGACATCTGGTCGTCGCAGGGAGCGCCGAACAAAAGCGCGGTACACATCTCGAGGATGGTCCAGAACGTTCCGTTGGCAGCTCAACTGGTTGCGGAGCATGAGAGGAGTGAGGGATCCTAGGGCGTTGGTTCCCCGAAGGAAGCGCGCTCACTGTAATCCTCAGGTCACCCGTGTTACTGCCCGAAGCAACCCGCGAAGGGGGATTGGAACGAGGTGCAGGCACGGGGACTCCGACCCTTTGCAGGAACGTGAGTCTCGACCTCAAGTCCCGAGATGGTCATCTTCCCACAATGACTCATCCACGAACGCTGCCTGTGCGTGTTTGAGGCCCAGACACACGAGGCAGCGATCGTGACCATCCTGCGACCCCAGGTAACGACCGCATCCAGAAACACACAGATAGAACGTCATCTTGAAAAAGACTCAAACTATCTGTCTAAGCTCTTTTAGGATATACTCTCACCGATGAAACACACAGGGGAACAGTCACAGCGATCACAGATGGTAATGTGCACCCGTCTGTGCGCTGAATCTCTCTCGTTGGAGGTCTTACCAGCCGTTATAACAGCTTTTGAGCGCTCTAAGGCGCACCTTACCAGCTGTTACAACAGCTTTTGAGCGCTCGAAACGCACCTCACCAGCTGTTAAAACAGCTCTTTTTTTTTTGCTCAGTTTTAAACAACAACAAAAAAAGAGAAAGAGAGAGAGAGAAAGACTGCTCGCGCTGTCGTGCTGTCACGCCCGCACCGGGAAGGAGAGGTTCAGAAAGGCTCGTAGTTGGTTCACTTTCAAGTGAAGCAGAGGCATCGAAGTGTTTGGCTCCCAAGCAAAAAGCTAGTGTGCAATCGCACCAGCTGCTTGTTAAATACCCGCGCTGCGAGGCTGCACAGCTGTTGCAAATGATTGCACGCCAATGTGTATTGGCTTGTTTTAGTTTCACGCGAAGTAGATTGGCCTCTGTAGCGAGATTCCTATTGGTCAGTCATGACCTACGTTGTAGTGACTGACCGATAGGGAACAATACTTTTAGAGTAACATTTGTAAAATACACACTGATGTTTATGGAAGAGGTAATAATAATCCTTTCCATTTTTCCATTATCGACACGTTTTATTCATATCAGATACACATTGTGTAAGTAACTTTAATGTTTACTCTATTCTTCTCCCAGTTCACCAGCCACTTTTAAGTATTTCGGGAGTGGATGAATTCACGTGTTGCAAATGTTCCAAACAATGTGAAATGTTGTGAAAATAAAACACAGCTCTCCCTCGTTCATTTCAGGGGTTCTATTTAATTACCATTTGTGCATTTCCTTCATTGCGCCTTGACACCAGTTCAAAACTGAGTCCCAAAAGTCGGCGCAAAAAGCATAACGTTCACACCGCCTCCGACTTGAGCTGCAAAGAAGCTCTGGCCGCTCCGTCGAGGACGCTAGTCAAAAAGTACGGGGAAGCTTGTTGAAGCTTGTTGACGCTTGTTAAAGCTTGTTGACGCTTTGGCCGCTCTGACGTACCAGCATTATGCTCGAGAGAAGAGAAGTGTCACAACATGAAATGTAAACAGAAAAACAAGCAATACATTGACACTAGAAACCTTTTATAATGACAGCATTTTTATTTTGCCTATTCTGCATCTCAACGCACACATAAAGCTTGCCACAAAGAACCGGCCAAAGTAAGGATTATGCATTACACATTTGAATTGCTTATTAATAAACCAGTGTTTTCTGTCAGTTTTCGGTTCATTTATGAGACTCGCTCCAGTTCACGCGACGGCGCCTCCGCCTCCGTGCTCTAATTATATTGTCTATTATAGTATTTGCTTCTTATTTATTAATCCAGTCAAATTGTTGATGAAAACATTGATTAAAATGATTAAAATGAAGATACAATTTATACAAAACGAAACTTACTTAACAAAACTGAATAAGTGGTCAAAATTATGTCTGACTATTCCAAATGTTTTCCGATACACTGATGGACCAGAGAGCGCGCATTTCGACATTTGCAGTAAAAATAAATAAATTCTCAGAAAATGCATTTAATACCAATATATTGAAACGTCTGTTTATATAGGCCTACTTCATTAATAAAGGAGTCCGGACATTGGAAAAATATCAGTCCACATGCGTTTTATATTTAATATGAGGTAAATAGACATGCATGCATGCGTGACACAAAAAATCTTTAACCTTTAGGTAGCAAAATATTTTTTAGAAAATTAAAACTAACGTCACTCATAAATCATGAAATTTCACACATCCACTATCTCTTCTTGAGTTTTTTAAAAAAAACTTTAACTTTTAGCAGGTAGCAAAATATTTTTTAGTAATTCTGTCAAAGGTAAATTGGAGCGGCAACACTGAGCTGTGCGTAACGCCCACATACGTGAAGTGAACGAGACAGAGGCTGTCCGGTACTGTCTGACATGGTTAACTCTGTAGCGATGCATGTGCAAAACAGATTTAACTAAGGATACATTACACAGCCTATTATAGGACTACACTATAAAGTTCCCATGTTCCTGGATGGGTGGGAACAATTCCGTTGCGCACAACGGCACACGCACAAATAGGCCTATCTAAACACGAGCATGTTCAAAAAAATAATAAAAAAACACAATAATCAAACAACTATAATATTGTTTTATAGTAATTTACTTGTTACTTTCATTTAAATATTAAAATCACCTAAAGAGATGGGTGGGCACAATGCTTGGAGCACAGCAAGTCCATTCTTGGTTTAATTTTGGAGACCGCCACTCGGAGCCGCTCAGGACCAACGGTCAAGGAAAATGAAAAGGCTGATGTTTTTTATTTTTTATTTAATAACTATTTTTGTATTTTGTTAAATTATGGATACAATATGGTATTTCTAATCGTAATATATATATATATATTTTTTTTTTCTGGAAATCATCTCGCGATCCCCCCTCGCTGTCTCACGCCCCCCGGGGGGTCGCGACCCCTACTTTGGGAACCCCTGCTCTAGAGCACCGGCTTGGGACTTGGCCATTGTACTCGAGGGTCTGGCTTTAGCTCCCTTCGAGCCCATCGAGGAGGTTTCAGAAAAATTCCTCACTCTAAAGACTTTATTTCTCCTTGCTATCTCATCTATCAAGAGATTTGGTGATTTACATGCTCTGTCGGTTGCTCCTTCATGTCTGTAATTTGCACCTGGTATGGTGAAGGCATTTCTCTACCCCAGGCTGGGTTATATTCCTAAGGTCCCACTGAATGTTGGGGGCCCAATAGTGCTGCAGGCCTTTTATCCTCGACCCTTTAATACCCCGGACCAGGGACAGCTTAACCTGTTATGTCCAGTCCAGGCATCCCTGTGGCGTAAATCTGAGCAACTATTTGTTTGTTTTGGGTCACTCAAGAGAGGATGCCCTGCATCTAAGCAGGTTATGAGTAAATGGATAGTCGAGGCTATTTCATTGGCTTATGAAGCAGCCGGACAGCCTTCACCTATGGCTGTGCGGGCCCATTCTACTCGGAGTTTGGCGGCCTCTATGGCCTTAATTTAGGGAGTTTCCCTTCTTGACGTGTGTAATGCGGCAGGATGGTCCTCTCCGCATACATTTGTCAGGTTTTATGACCTTGACCTCTCCACTCCTGGGGCGAGGTTGCTTGCTTCTTAGTGTGCGCAGGACTTCACACAGAACGGGTATTTGTCACTATGGCGTAGTGGGTATGGGGTTCCCACCGCGTCTCAAACACAGCTCGAGTTCCCTTGAAAGGGAACGTCTCAGGTTACGTATGTAACCCTGGTTCCCTGATAGGGAACGAGACGCTGCGTTTAACTGCCACACTTCCTGCATGCCCTGATCGAGTTGCTTCAGGTTTTTCAGAAGCTATCGCGGTCTGATTTCAGGGTTGCTTTATAGTTTCCTGGTCTATGACGTCACCTATGTCGTAGCGGGCTTCCATTGGACTGATTTTACACGTGCTTCACGACGTAATCACGCAGAGCGTTCCCACCGCGTCTCAAACGCAGCGTCTCGTTCCCTATTAGGGAACCAGGGTTACATACGTAACCTGAGACATTAACTTGTTGCAAAAAAAAAAAAAATATATATATATATATATACATTGGTTAAAATGATCCTTGTTTGGTTCCTCTGATTGGGGAAAAAGCACTATTCAACAGCCCTTAGAGAAAGAACAGCTAACACTTACAACTCTAATGTGTGTCTGTGTGAAGCATTTTCTCAATGGCTTTAACAGTCATTTCTTTAACAACATGAGCAAAGTCGCTATGTTGCCACTCTCCTTCCTCATTCATCCATCTTTCTTTCTTTCTGCTCTTCTGTCCTCTGTCTTTCTGTGTCCTTCAGTGCTTGAATGCCGTCCAGCACATTGGCACACATTTTTGGCTCATGCAGCATGTTTGCTTAAGCTTTGTATCTACTTTGCCTCTCTCAACCTTCTCTGCCTTTGTTTTTCACACAACTTAATTAGATCAGCTTAGAAAAAGCTGAAATAAACACTCTTAGGAATAGTTTGCCACAACATTAATATTTTGTTATTTCCTCACCCTCATGTTGTTCCAAACTGTTGTTCATGTTTAGGAGTTTGTGGGAGTTGTGCATTATACATTGCTACACTACTGACAATAGACCTTTTTGCCCGATGTGTAGGGCTGGGACGGTATGGATTTTTTCTAACCGCGGTTGAAGCGCAAGAAATTCCCTCGGTATAGCGGTAACCGCTTTAAATATAAATTGCATCAGGCAGTAATTTGGCATGGTCCAATCACTCAATAGATTGTCTTATTTAAGAATATTTTCAGATACATTCGCATTGAATTTGAAATTCTTAAGAAGATTTTACATTCAGCACACATTCGACAATACATAATTTTCAGGAGAACATTATGATGTTCACATTGGAAATGAAAGATAAACACCTTTTCCAACATGTCTTAATTACAAAAAAATATTCCATATTTATCTTTACATAATAAAATTTTATTTTTTAATTCAATTTATGTTGATTATGAAAAGTGAAGTAAGAAAAAAGCATCAGTAAGATAGGATCATAAGATGGGTCAGACATGATTTTGACCACTTTATTAAGTTTTGTTTTGTAGAAAGCCTTTCTTTAAATTGAATTTCATTTGGTATAAATTGTATCTTAATTTTAATCACTGTTTCATCAACCAATTGCCTAGAATTAATAATTAAGAAGCAAATAAAGCAGACATATAATCAGGACGTGGAGGCGCCGGTGCGACCTCTTGCATTGCACGTGAAGTGGAGCTCGACTCATAAATGAACCGAAACTCAGCGTCTTGCCTCACAGACATGAGAAATAAATAGAAAGCTTGAAATGTCTACTTTTAAAAAAATTCAAAACGAAATGATAAAATTGTACAGTAGCCTAGTCAGGTAAGATCAGGTTTGCTGATGTGCGTTTTCTTTAGGCTATGTATTTATTTTTGTCCCTGTGCGCCGATCGGAATTCTGGGGATACAACACAGCCAATAGGCTATACTAGGGGCTTTAGCCTTTAAATCATACCTGTCAAGTATCCCGTTTTGCCCGGGAAAGTCCCGTATTTAACACTTCTTTCCCGCGAAAGTCCCGTATTTAACACTTCTTTCCCGCCGTCCTCCGTATCAGTATTTTCCCGTAAATCTCCCTTATTTTAAACTGCGCTATTAAAAAATAATAATGGCCCGGGCGGATAAAAAAACAAAAAAAAACATTCGCAATCTGAGCTCTGTCACTAGCCACGCGATAACTGCCACCTCCAGTAGCCTACTACAGTTGTCGTGAGGTTAGTGTGTGAGAGGTCAGATGATGAGTGACAACGCGAAAAAAAAAAAAAAAAAAAAATCGGAGACGGATGATGGACGCTACGACAGAGACGGAAGGCACTCCTGCCACAAAACCAAAACCCTCATGTAAATACTGCGATCAATAGGACAGCGAATTTACTTTTCTGAAGAGGAGCAGGGTAGGGGACAGTCACGCGTTTTGTAACTGCGACTTTAGCATCTTAAAACCTGTTAACCGTTGCCAGTGCGCCGACGCACTGAAGCGTTTTTTGTTTGTTTAAATAGTTCAAAGTTACTATCAGATTTAATGTTATTACCTTGACAAACTATACATCATTAAAAAGATTTAACACTCAAGTTTCAGTATTTGACCACTCTCAGAAACTTTGAAGATGTTTCATACAAAATAAATTTCTAATAACTTTACAAAACTTTGTAGCTATTTATAACTATTTTTTCATTATGACAATAATTAATTCTACATTTACAATAATCTGCCAGGTGTCAGCTTTCAAATGAGATCATACTTGTGATTTTAGTGCGAAGTGTTTATGAAC